>NC_059115.1:1220500-1525000 GCF_020740685.1 Jaculus jaculus | reverse complement strand
ATGCACCACCTTGTGCATCTGGCTTACGTGGGTCCTGGAGAATAGAACCGAGGTCCTTTGACCTTAACCGCTAAGCCATCTCTCCAGCCCCCCCCCTCCCCCCGCCACCCTTCCTGGTTTTTTCTCACTGTTCCTTCGGGCTCAGATAATCAATCCTTCCTTCTAGGAACCTCCCCTCCACCCAACCTCAAACTTGGCCATTTGTCCTACAGTCCTTTAGATTCACCCTTGTGGTCTTAGCCACCCTGAGTTTGTCACCGTGTGGGGACAAGCCTGTTTTCCCCTTAGGACTCTGAGCCCTCTGTGGACACCGCTGCCTTGGCCATCTGTTGACTGCAGAGTTGGGTCCAGAATGACCGGGCGAGTGAGTGAATCAGAGAGTGATTGGAAGAGAGCGTGGCTGAAGGCATAAACGGTTGGTACAAAGATTAAAGATGAAAGAGCGAGTCAGTAAATGACTTCACGGTCCAGTGGATGGTGAGCACTTTGCATTCCCGTTCTTGGGAGGTGGAGGCTAGAGAATTGCAGGGGGGTGGGGGAGCTTCACGGCTAGCCTTAGCTACATATCAAGTTCAAGGCCAGTCAGGGCTCCACTAGACCCTGCCTCCAAAATAAAAGCAAAAGCCTGGCATGGTGGCACACGCCTTCAGTCCCAGCACTCGGGAGGCAGAGGCAGGAGGATCGCTGTGAGTTCGGGGCCACCCTAAGACTACACAGTGAATTCCAGGTCAGCCGGAGCTAGAGTGAGACCCTACCTTGGGGAAAAACAAAACAAAACAAAACAACAACAACAACAATAATAAATAAATGAAACCAAAAAGATGACTTCGGGAGTTACGGCTTCGGCTGGGTCCTTAAGCCCGGGTGAGGGGAGAGGGAGGAGAAATGACTCCATGAGCGACTAAATGAGCATGCAGAGGGAGCGAGGGTGGGGCTGCAGGAGTGGTCAGCCCTCGCACCCCTCCACCGAGGACCCACCCTCTCCCCCATCAATCGGCCAACCCCAGCCCCCCATCTCCGCTGCGGGCCTCACCAGCTCGTCCTCTAGGTCGTGGGCCACCTGGTGGAGCTCCTTGGAGGCCAGCAGCAGGCGGCGGCGCTCCTGCAGCGGCTGCAGCAGGCGCACCAGGCGCTCGCCCACCGCGCTCTGCCGCTCGCCCACCAGCTCCTTGCTGGCCGGCTCCAGCGGCAGCGACGCCGTCTGCGCCTGCAGCTCCCCCACCTCGCGGTACCACTCCTCCACCTGAGACTCCATGGACTGCGGGGACAGGGGCAGCAGGGTTAATAGGGGCCGCCCTCCCCGGGCTGTGACTTTCCAGGACCGCCACCGCCCCTGCCCCCTCCCCCCAGCTTTTGCCGGAGAGTCTCACTCTTCACGTCCCCCCCCCAGGCTGGCCTCGAACTCACTCCTGCTGGGGCTCTCCACGACCACCCACACAACCCCTTTTCCTTGAGACAGAGTCTCGCTCTCGGCCAGGCTGGCCTCAGATTCACTTTGTACCCAAAGCTGGCCTCAAACTCACTTTGTCCCCAAGGGTGGCCTTGAACTTACAGGCACCTTTCTATTTTGGCTCCCCAAGTGCTGGGATTAATAGGTGTGGGTCACCACACCCCAGTCCTTTGGATGACAACCAAAGTACCCACTTGGCTGGGGCCATCATTCCAAACTCTCCCCTGGCTCAGTGGCCTGTGGCAGCGACATCCTCCCCCGGCCGTGTCTAACCTGTCTCTGCCTCTGGGCTTTGGCCTCCACAGTTCCCTCTGGTCAGGGATGCAGTTCGTGTCCAGAGTTCAGCTCTTAGGACCTTCTTTCTCAAACAGGCTTGCGTGACTCTCAACCCACCCCAGCACTAAAACAGCGCACACATTGAACTCACAGAACAGCCCACCAGGGTTGACTGCCTCCCACTGTTTTACAAAGGAAGAAAATGAAGGAAAGGGAAATAACTTATCCAAGGAACCAACCTTGTCATATAGCAAAAATAAAGGCAGGGCTGAAGACATGGCTCAGCGGTTAAGACGCCTGCCAGCAAAGCCAAAGGACCCAGGGTTCAATTCCCCAGTACCCACATAAAGCCAGATGCACAAGGTGGTGCATGAGTCTGGAGTTCATCTGCAGCCACAAGAGGTCCTGACATGCCCCATTTATTCATTCTTTATTTCTTTTACTTTATTTTATTTTACTTTTTTCATGAAAGAGCGAGAGGGAGAGAGAGAGAAAAATGGCAAGCCAGGGCATCCAGCCACTGTAATCAAACTCCAGACACATGCACCACCTTGCGTATCTGGCTTATGTGGGATCTGGAGAGTTGAACATGGGTCTTTAGGCTTCACAGGCAAGTGCCTTAACTGCTAAGCCATCTCTCCAGCCCGCCCCCCCATTCATTCTTATTCTTTCTCTCCCCCAACTCCCCAGCCTTCTCTCATAAATAAATTTAAAAAATAAAAACCAAAAGCCAGGCATGGTGGCACACGCCTTTAATCCCAGCACTCAGAAGGCAGAGGTAGGAGGATCACTGTGAGTTAGAGGCCACCCTGAGACTACATAGTGAATTCCAGGTCAGCCTAGGTTAGAGTGAAACCCTACCTCAAAAAACCAAATAATTAGTTAATTAATTTAAAATTAAAATAAAAACTAAATGCAAAGCAATAGTGATTTAGGGCTGGTGATACATTCCTTGCTTAGCATGCATGGAACCCTGGGTTTGATACCCAGCACCCCATAATAAACACAGTGGCACACACCTATCATCCTAGCATCCTAGAGGTGGAGGTGGGAAAATCAGGAGTTCAAAGTCATCATCTGCTACATAATGAGTGAGTTCCAGGCCAGTTTGGGTTATATGAAATCCTGTCTCAAAAAAAAAAAAAAAAAAAAAAAGCCTAAAAACAGCTAAGTGTGGTGTCGCACGCCTTTAATCTCAGTCAGTACCTGGGAGGCAGAGGTAGGAGGATCGCTGTGAGTTCAAGTTCAGCCTGGAACCAGAGTGAGTTCTACGTCAGCCTGGGCTAGAGTGAGACCCCTACCTCAAAACAAACAAACATGCAAAAGCATAAAAACAGAAGAAAATTTATATATCTAATAGATGTAGTTTCAAATCCCCAAAGAAAAGATGGATCTTTCAACAAATGGTCATGGGCTGAATGGCTAACCAAGGATTGGATCCCTTCCTTGCTCTGTGTACTGAAAACAGTTCCAGATGGATCAAAGACTTGAACAAATAAATCCATAAGGAATGAGAAAGAAAAAAAAAACCTGGGAAAGGCTTTGATAGTCTTGAGAGAGAGAACACATTTCCAAGAATAAAATCCATCAAGGAAAAGATTTATAAATTTCATCACATAAAGATACTTCTGTGCGAAATAAAATCTCATGCAAGTATTAGAAGCCAATGGCAGATGGGATGAGCATCTCACAGGTATTAAGGCAAGAAACAACTTACCATCTTTCTTTTTATTTCAGACTGGCATTTATTTATTTATTTATTTGAAAGACACAGAGAGAAAGAAGCAGATAGAGAAAGGGAATGGGCACGCCAGGACCTCTAACCACTGCAAACAAACTCCAGATGCATGCGCCACTTTGTGTATCTAGTTTATGTGGGTCCTTTGGCTTTGAGGGCAAGCACCTTAACTGCTAAACCATCTCTCCAGTCCCAGACTGACCTTTTTTGAGAGAGAGAGCAAGAGAAAGAGAGAGAAAGAGAGAAAGAGAGAGAGAGATTGGTATGCCAGGGCCTCCATCCACTGTAGTCAAACCCCAGACGCATATGCCACCTTGTGCATCTGGCTTATGTGGGTACAGGGGAATCAAACTAGGGTCATTAGGCTTCTTAAGCACATTAACCATTAAGCCCTATCTCCAACCCTCTTTCTTTTGGTTTTTCTAGGTAGGGTCTCACTCTAGTCCAGGCTGACCTGAAATTCACTATGTAGTCACAGGGTGGCCTCAAACTCACGGTGATCCTCCTACCTCTGCCTCCCAAGTGCTGGGATTAAAGGCATGTACCATCACGCCCAGCTCCTCTTTCTTTCTTTTCTTTTCTTTCCTTCCTTCCTTCCTTTTTAATATTTATTTATCTATTGAGAAGGAAAGAAGCAGAGAAAAAGAGAGAGGGAAAGAATGGGCAGACCAGGGCCTCTAGTGCTGGAAACAAACTACAGATGCATGTGCCACCTTGTGCATCCAGCTTTGTGTGGGTACTGGAGAACTGAACCTGAGTCCTTTGGCTTTGCCAGCAAGCATTTTTGTTTTTATTTTTATTTATTTATTTGATACCAACAGACAGAGAAAGAGGCAGATAGAAGGAAATAGAGAGAATGGGCATGCCAGGGCCTCCAGCCACTGCAAACGAATTCCAGATGCGTGTGCCCCCTTGTGCATCTGGCTAACGTGGGTCCTGGGGAAACAAGCCTTGAACCTGGGTCCTTAGGCTTCACAGGCAAGTACTTAACCAGCAAGCCATCTCTCCAGCCCGCCAGCAAATGTTTTAACCACTAAGAAATCTCTCCAGCCTTTTTTCTCCCTTTTTCTTGTGTAATCCGGCCTGGCTTCAAACTCAGGCTGCCACCAAAGATGACCTTGAACTCTTGATGCTTCTGCCTCTGCCTTCTGTGTGTCAGGGTTACCAGCATTCACCACCACTCCTGGCTAGGAAATTAGCTCAGTTTGCTGTCTCCTTTTCCCCCTTTTATCTATTTATTCTTTTAATGAGAGAGGGAGAGAGAACTGTTGCACCAGGGCATCCAGCCACTACAACAGAACTCCAGACATGTGCACCACATTGTGAGCATGCGTCACCTTGTGCGGCTGGCTTACGTGGGTTCTGGGGAGCCAAACCTGGGTCCTTAGGCTTCACAGGCAAGTGCCTTAATCACTAAACCATCTCTCCAGCCCTTATTTATTTATTTTGTGAGACAGATAGAGAGAGAAAAAGAGAACAGGCATGCAGGGCCTCCTGCCACTACAAATTAACTTCAGACAGTGCGCCCCCTTGTGCATCTGGCTTATATGGGTACTGGGGAATCAAACCTGGGTCCTTAGGCTTCTCAGGTAAGCCCCAAGTTTTTTGTTTTTGTTTTTGTTTTGAGGTCGGGTCTTATTCTAGTCCAGACTAACTTGAAACTCACTCTGTGGTTCCAGGCTGGCCTCATACTCACCAATCCTCCTACCTCAGCCTCCTGAGTGCTGGGAGTAAAAGCATGCACCACTATGCCAGGCTGTAATTTTTTAGATAATCTGGTTTATGTAGTCTTGGGTGGCTTGGAATTCATTCTGTTGACCAGGCTAGACTTAAACTTGAGGACTAGCCATTTAATTGTATGCTCTTTTTTTTTTTTTTTTTGAGGTAGGGTTTCACTGTAGTCCAGGTTGACCTGGCTGATTATTTTTAAAATATTCTACTTATTTACTTAAGATAAAGAGAGAGAGGGACAAGTATATAGAGAGAATATACACTGCAAGTGAACTCCAGATGCATGCTCCACTTTGTGCCTCTGGCTTTACGTGGGTACTGGGGAACTGAACTTGAGTCTTTAGGCTTTGCAGGCAAGCACCTTAACCACTGAGCCATCTCTCCAGCCCTGCTTGCATGCTTTTTAAAATCACTCTGGCCAGGGCGCACGCCTTTAATCCCAGCACTCAGGAGGCAGAGGTAGGAGGATCGCCGTGAGTTCAAGACCAGCCTGAGACTACATAGAGATTTCCAGGTTAGCCTGAGATGCAGTGAAACCTTATCTCAAAAAAAAAAACAAAAAAAAAAAACAAAAAACAAACCAAACAAACAAACAAAAGAATGATATCAGAAAAAAAAAAAAAAAACCAACTTCTGGGTGTGGTGATTTATGCCTATAATCCCAGCACTATGAAGTTGAGATAGAAGAGTTATTGTCATGCCACGGCTAGCCTGGACTACAGAATGAATTCCAGGTCAGCCTGGACTAGAGTAAGCTAGAGTGAGATTCTTCCTCAAAAGAAGGGGAGGATGGGCTGGAGAGATTGCTTAGTGGTTAAGATGCTTGTCTGCAAAGCCAAAGGACCCAGGTTTAATACTCCACATAAATCAGATGTCCAAGGTTGCACATGTGTCTGGAGTTTGTTTACAGTGGCTAGAGGCCTGGACTGACCATTTGGTCTCTCTCTGTCTCTTTCTTAAGTAAATAATATTTTATTATTATTTATTTAATTTTTATTTTTATTTTCATTTTTTGGTTTTTCAAGGTAGGGTCTCACTTTAGCCCAGGCTGACCTGGAATTCACTATGTAGTCTCAGGGTGGCCTCGAACTCCTGGTGATCCTCCTACCTCTGCCTCCCAAGTGCTGGGATTAAAGGCGTGCCCACCACACCCGGCACAAATAAATAACATTTTAAACAAAAAGGGAGGGAGGATTACTGGAGAGATGGCTTAGTGGTTAAGGAACTTGCCTGTGAAGCCTAAGGACCCAGGTTTGATTCCCCATGACCCACATAAGCCAAATGCACATGGTGGTACATGCATCTGGAATTGGTTTGTGATGGCTGGAGTCCCTGACATGCAGATTATCTCTCCCTCTCAATAAATATGTAAAAATAAAATAAAATAATATTTTAAAAATGGGAAGAGGGCTGGAGAGATTGCTTAGCAGTTAAGGTGTTTGCCTGCAAAGCCAAAGGACCCAAGTTTGATTCTCCAGAACCCATGTAAGCCACATGGTGGGGAATGCATCTGGAGTTCATTTACAGTGGCTGAAAGCCCTGGCATGCCCATTCTCTCTGTCTCTGTCTGCCTCTCTTTCTCTCTCTAAAATAAAATACTTTTAAAAGGGGGAGGATAGCTGGGGAGATGGCTCAGTAGCAAAAGGCACTTGCTTGCAAAGCTTGAAGGCCTGGGTTTGATTCCCCAGCATCCATATAAAGCCAGAGGAAGGAGGTGGACAGATGACTTAGCGGTTAAGGTACTCGCATGTGAAGCCTAAGGACCCAGGTTTGATTCCCAAGAACCCACATAAGCCAGGTGCACATGGTGGCGCATGCATCTGGAGTTTGCAGTGGCTAGAGGCCCTAGCGTGCCCGCTCTCTCTCTCTCTCTCTCATTCATATACACACACATATGAAAGTGCACTGGAGTTGGACCTGGTGGCTTACACTTTTAATCACAGCACCCAGGAGGCAGAGCTAGGAAGATCGAGGCCAGCTTGAGACTGATTACATAGTGAATTCCAGGTCAGCCTGGGATAGCGCAAGACCCTACCTAAAATAATAAATAAATAAATAAATATTTTCTTTTGAAAAAGGAAAAGAACTGCTCTAAATGACAATGGCCATCAGATGTTAACAGGCCACACACAGAGAAGCAAAACAAACAAAAAGAACAACAAACCAAAGAAATATAAGAGAAATAGGCACATCAAAAGATGTCCAATATCATTAATTGGCAGGAAAAACCCACATTAATACATGATGTCCTTTTTCAAAATAAGTTTATTTTTTATTGACAACTTCCATAATTGCGATATCCTTTTCTCGAGTGTTGGCAAAGGTGCAGGGAGATGGGCAAGTTCAGCCACCATCAGCAGTGGCATAAATTGATAGATTCTTTTTGGAAGGCAACTTGGCAGTTTTGATCAAAATGCAAAATGTGGGCTAGAGAGATGGCTTAGAGGTTAAGGTGCTTGCCTGCAAAGCCAAAGGACCATGGTTTGATTTCCCAGGACCCACATAAGCCATATGCACAAGGGGGCACATGCATCTGAGCTTGTTTGCAGTAGGTGGAGGCCCTGGCATGCCCATTCTCTCTCTCTCTCTCTCAAATAAATAAATAATTTTTTGTTGTTTTGTTTTTTTGAGGTAGGGTCTCACTCCAGCTCAGGCTGACCTGGAATTCACTATGGAGTCTCAGGGTGGCCTCGAACTCACGGCAATCCTCCTACCTCTGCCTCCTGAGTGCTGGGATTAAAGGCATGCGCCACCACGCCCAGCTCAAATAAATATTTTTTTAAATGCAATATATGTGTGCGCTGGGCACAACACTTGCACTTATATTTTTAGGACTAAGCCTAAAGAAATATTGACACCGATGTTCAAAGAGGCTTGTCTTCATCATAGAAGAGTTTGGAATGAGAAAACTATGTTTCTGCTCATCAAGAATGAAGCCGGGGACTGGAGAGTTGGCTTGGCAGTTAAGCATTTGCCTGTGAAGCCTAAGGACCCCGGTTCGAGGCTCGGTTCCCCAGGTCCCACGTTAGCCAGATGCACAAGGGGGCGCACACGTCTGGAGTTCGTTTGCAGAGGCTGGAAGCCCTGGCGCGCCCATTCTCTCTCTCTCCCTCTATCTGTCTTTCTCTCTGTGCCTGTCACTCTCAAATAAATAAATAAATAAAAATTTTAAAAAAAGAAAAGAAAAGAAAAGAATGGCCAGGCATGGTGGTGCATGCCTTGAATCCCAGCACTCAGGAGGCAGAGAGGTAGGAGGATCAAGGCCATCTTGAGCTGACTATATAGTGAATTTCAGGTCAGCCTGGGCTAGTGTGAAACCCTACCTTGAAAAACCAAATACAAAAGGGGGGGGTGGCTGGAGAGATGATGATTTAGCAGTTAAGGAGCTTTCCTGCAAAGCCGAAGAATCCAGGTTCGATTCTCCAGGTCCCACATAAGGCAGATGACAAAGTGGCTCATGCATCTGGAGTTCATTTGCAGTGGCTAGAGGCCCTGGCGTGCCCATTCTCTCTCTCTCCCTCACTCTCCTTCTCTCAAATAAATATTATATACACACACATATATGCATGTGCCGGCCTGCAGCACAAAGATCGAAACGGGCCTCGAAGGAGGGAGTGGGGATGAGCCTGAGACAAGAACACAAGGAACGGAGCCAAGACAAGCTCTGACCAAGGCTCGGCTTTATTCAGGCAGACATCGCTTATATATAGAAGATAGAACTTTTTTGACAATGCTTACATGCCTAAAGTCAGTGTCACCAGGGTTAATCCAGGTTAATCCCTCTATCAGGCGCCCACTCCGCCTAGACTGTATGCTAAACAATGGTGAGGATCAGGTGCTTACTCTATCTAGGCTGTATACTAAACAATGCTTAGGATCAGGTGCTTACTCTATCTAGGCTGTATACTAAACAATGCTTAGGATCAGGTGCTTACTCTATCTAGGCTGTATACTAAACAATGCTTAGGATCAGGTGCTTACTCTATCTAGGCTGTATACTAAACAATGGTGAGGATCAGGAGATTAGGAGGTTAGAGATCACCCTTAGCTCCCAAGGTCAAAAGAGCAGCTGTGGCTCACAACATAAGCATATATGTATGTATATATATGTAACTTTTTAAAAAAAGAATGAAATGGTAGACTCTACAAGATGGCACATGCCTGCCTTCCCAACACTTGGGAAGTGGAGGTGGGAAGATCAGGAATTCAAGGTCATCCTGAGTTCATACTTAGTCCAAGGCCAGCATGGACTATGTGAGATGCTGCTTCAAAAAACTGGAAAAATATTGTTAAACAAATCCGCATGAGGCTGGAACAACGGCCAAGAGTTACTGAGCAGAGGAAAGAGCAATTCAGAGCTTCCATATGATACATATTTGTAGCGAGCGGCAGAGGCACAAACCTTCCCCAGAGTAAACAAGAAATGGACCACAGATGGCGCCTACTGGAAGGATGTGCGAACTCACAGGACAGAGAATAGGGACTGAGGAAACTTACACGGCGGGCTTTGAAATATGGTTTCTGATGTCTGAACCATGAAAATTTATGTATTCAAAAATTCAGATTAAGCATGACAAATCAATACAAGGAGAATGTTAAATCCCACATGAGCATACTTGAAAATGCACAGAGAAGCGTCTAGAAGGATGCGTACCAGCTAATAATCGAGGTTGTTCTCGGGCTGTGGGATGAGGACAGGGTTGATGGGAGACTATCTTTTACTGAAGACTTTGAAGTTAGGAGATTTGTCTAGAAGAATGTACTGACGTGACTTGTTTTATTCTAAACACATGACAGGAAGCCAGGGGAGACCAAACAATAAGAAACAATAAGAGGTAGCAGAAACAGCAAATGACTGCAACCCAAAACCCACACTTCAGGAATGAGGAATTTTTGGGGGGAAGGGGTTGGTTCAAGGTAGGGTCTCACTCTAGCCCTGGCTGACCCTCGAGCTCCCTGAAATCCTCCTACTTCTGCTTCCCAAGTGCTGGGATTAAAGGCGTGCACCACCAGACCGAGCGTGGCCCTAATTTTTTATTTATTCATTTGCGTCAAGAAAGATACACACAGAAGAGAGACAGAGAGAATGGGCTTGCCAGGGCCTCTTGCTGTTGCAAAACCAACTCCAGATGCATGTGCCACCTCGTGAATCTGGCTTTATGTAGGTACTGGGGAATTGAAGCCAGGTAATTTGGCTTTGCAGGTAAGTGCCTTTAACCGTTAAGCCATCTCTCCAGCCTTTATTTATTTATTTTTTTAATTTCTGGGTGGTGGTGGTGGGGGGTTCAAGGTAGGCTCTCATTCTAGCCCAGGCTGACCTGGAAATCACTATGTAGTCTCAGGGTGGCCTTGAACTCATGGTGATCCTCCTACCTCTGCCTCCCAAGTGCTGGAATTAAAGGTGTGCACCACACACCTGTCTTTTTAAAGTATTTTATTTACAGGCTGGAGAAGTGGGTTAGTGGTTAAGGCGCTTGCCTACAAAGCCAAAGGACCTAGGTTTGATTCCCCAGGACCCATGTTAGCCAGATGCACAAGGGGGGTGCATGCATCTGGAGTTCGTTCTCTCTCTCAAATAAAGAAAAAAATATATTTTACTTATTTATTTGCAAGCAGAAAGGGAGAGGGGGAGCGGAGGAAGAAAGAAAAGGAAAGAGAGAGAAGGAGAGATGGAGGTTATGGGGGCAAAGAAGCTCTTCTTGTCACTGCAAATGAACACCAGACATATGCACCACTCTGTGCATCTGGCTTTATGTGGATACCGGGAAACCAAACCCAGGCTATCACGCTTTGCAAGCTAGCATCTTTAACCACTGAGCTATCTCACTCCAGCCTGGTCTTGAGCTTTCAATCCTCCTGCCTCAGCCTTTCCAGTACTGAGATTACAGGCAGAAGCCACCACACCTGGCCAGGAAACTTATGAAGATAGTCTGAAGAAAACATCTCCAACACCATCTCCAGCAGGGACCCTACGGCCAGAGACTCTGGCCAAGGTAATCCCAGGGACTGCTGCTATCTTCTGAAAAAAAAAAAAAAAAAAAAATTGGAAGCCAGGTGGTAGGAGAATTGCTGTGTGTTTGAGGACACCCTGAGACTACATAGTGAATTCCAGGTCAGCCTGGGCTAGAGTGAAACCTTCCTCAAAAGGGGGGGTGGGCAACTGGAGTGATGGCTTAGCAATTAAGCACTTGTCTGTGATGCCTAAAGACCCCGGTTCAAGGCTCGATTCCCCAGGACCCACATAAGCCAGATGCACAAGGGGGCGCACGCATCTGGAGTTTGTTTTCAGTAGCTAGAGGCCCTGACACACCCATCCTCTCCCTATGTATCTGCCTCTTTTTTCTGTCTGTTGCTTTCAAATAAAAAAATAAGCAAAAATAATTTTTTTTAAAAAAAAGAGGGAGGGAAACATGAGCTGGTATGTTGTGCTGTTTGTTGGTAGAATGCTTGCCTATCGTGCATTAAGACATGGGTTCGAGTCCCCAGCACTTTATAAAGTCAGGAATGGTGGGCACACTGTTGTCCCAGCAATCAGGAGGCAGAGACAGAAGGGACCAGAGTTCAAGGCCAGCCTGGGATACATAGTAAGTCAAAGGAAAGGGATGGAAGGAGGGGCAGGGAAAGGTTATTATGCTTTGTAAATTATATGGCAATGTTCTAAAAAGCCATCAAAATTTTAAAAAGGAAGAAGAAAGAGAAGAACTTTCTTGTCACATAGCTCCAGATGACAGTCACAGAATAGGTAATATGCCATGCAGACCCCTCACCCCTGTCAGCCTCATTCCTATTCAGGTCCCCTTGCTGCCTCCCATTTGTCAGTTTTAGAAACTGAGGCCCAGAGTAAAGCCTGCCACAGACAGAATTTGAACCCAGGACTACAGTCCTGCAGACCCAGTTCTCCGTCGTGCACCTCTATATTTGCACAGTGAGGCCCATGAGACTTGGTCGCACCGTCCTGGAGTAGAGACCGAAACTCAGTTACAGAGGTCAGGAAACTGGACTCTTAGCATGCTGAGCTGGAGGCAGAAAGAGGGGGCAGAGAGGAAAGGGGGGGCGAGGACGGGGTCTCCCTGAGCAGAGAAGGAGCCCTGCAGAGGGCGGGGATACGAGGGTAGACTCTAAAGGGTCCCCCAGAGAGCTGACCCAGCAGCTGCAAGACCTCCAGCATTTTCCCTGCTGGTCCACCGTAGGTGGCAGGAGAGCAGACCCCGCTCGTCCAAGCAGGAGCCTGCAGCTGAGCTGGACCAGCTGGCAGGGTCCCCAGGGGCTGTGAAGTTGGGACTCCACCATCTGCTCCTTCCATCAGAAAGAACAGTTGGGCAGGAGGCCCTGGGAGAGAACTGTGGGTCATGTGGCTTAGATCTGGGAGGACACATCCCTGCTGCAAGGGCTGAGGGAGATCAAGGGGAGGACAGGAAGGATGAAGGGACACCACCAGGCCGGTGAGGGCTGGAGAGATGGCTTAGTGGTTAAGACGTTTGCCGGTGAAGCCTAAGGACCCAGGTTCGATTCCCCGGTATCCATGTAAGCCGGATTGCAAGGCATGTGTCTGGAGTTTGTTGGGAGTAGCTTGAGGCCCTGGTATACTCATTCTCTCTCTCTCTCTTTCTCTCAATAATAAATACTAAATAAAGAAAATATTTAAAAAGAGAGAGAGAGAGAGGGTGGTGAGCCGGGTGTGGTGGTGCACACCTTTAATCCCAGTGCTCAGGAGGCAGAGGTAGGAGGATCACTGTGAGTTCAAGGCCACCCTGAGACTACATAGTGAATTCCAGGTCAGCTGGGCTAGAACCAGACCCTACCTTGAACTCTACCTTCCAAAGAGGTTGGTTAGAGATGGAGAGTATTTATTTGCTTGTTTATTTAGAGATAGGGTCTTGATATAGCCTGAGATGACCTCCTGGAAGTTCTCCTGCCTCAGCCTCCTAAATACTGGGATTATAAGCACGAATGAACCTCCATGCCTGGCATGAGAATTCAAATAAAAATAGAAAATGAGAAGGCTGGGGAGATTGCAGAGTGGTTAAAAGCACTTGCTTGCAAAGGCTGATGGCCTGGGTTCGATCCCCCAGGATACACATACAACCAGATGCACCAAATGGCACATGTGCCAGGCGTGGTTGTTCAGGCCTTTAATCCCAGCACTGGGGAGGCAGAGGTAGGAGGATCGCCATGAGTTCAAGGCCATCCTGAGACTACATAGTGAATTACAGGTCAGCATGAGCCAGAGTGAGACACTACCTCAAAAAACAAAAAATGGCCACATATGTCTGGAGTTCCTTTGCAGTGGCAAGAGGCCCTGGTATACCCATTCTCTCATATTCTCATTCTCTATCTTTCTCTCTCTCACACACATACACACACACGCAAATAAATAAATTTTAAAAAGAGAAATTTAGCCAAGCGTGGTGGCGCACGCCTTTAATCTCAGCACTCAGGAAGCAGAGGTAGGAGGATCATTCTGAGTTCGAGGCCAGCCCGAGACTACATAGCAAGAGAGAGAAAGAGAGAGAGAGAGAGAGAGAGAGAGAGAGATTTAAATGAAAGAACAAGACTGTGGGGTTGGGAGAGTGGGTGAAGGAAGAGGAGAGGGGAGGAAGAAGGCCAAACACCGAGCCAAATGGTGGGCTAAGCCTTCCCAACTACAGACCCCCCAGGTCTTGGCTCCCGGGCCCCAGGGAGCAATAAGACCCTGGGAGGCCCTGTCTTCCCCAAGCCAAGCTCCTGAGGCCCAGCTGCACTCCATCTGGTGGTGAGCCCACTGGGTCACTCTTGCCTCGGGCTCCCCCTGCTGGGCAAACACCTAGGAATGTTCACCAGGGGCTGCCTTGGGACAATTAAGACCAAGTTGCATGGTGTGCTGGGCTTTGAACTATCCCCCCCCACACACACAGAAAGGAAGACACAGCCCTGTCCCCAAATACCCTCTCTGATTTCGTTTTCCTTCCCCCTCCCTGGAGGTTTTATCAAGTCAGGGTTTCACCCTAGCCCAGGCTGACCTGGAACTTACCCCGTAGCCCCAGGCTGGCCTCAAACTCACAGCTATCCTCCTACCTCAGCATCTGGAAGGTTGGGACTAAAGGCCTGTGCCACCATGCCTAGCTTCTACTTTTCTTTCTTCCGCCCACCCGCCCTCCCTCCCTCCCTCCCACCCCCCTCTCTCTCTTGGTTTTTCAAGGTAAGCTCTCACTCTAGCTCAGCCTGACCTGGAACTCACTATGGAGTCTCAGGGTGGCCTCGAACTCACAACGATCTTCATACCTCTGCCTCCCAAATGCTGGGATTAAAGGCGTGCGCCACCACGCCCGGCTCTCTCTCTCTTTTAAAGTGTGCACTTTCTTTTCTGTTTTTCTTTTTGTTTGATTTGAGTCAGAGTCTCATGGACCCCAGGTTGGCCTGGAACTCATTACATAGCTGAGGATGACCTTGAATTTCTGATTCTCTTGCTGCCACTTCCCCAGGGCTGGGATTACAGGCTCGTACCACCAAGCCAAGTTTTGTGTAGGCTATGCAAGCACTGTATCAACTGAACTACATCCCCAGCCCTTGATTTTTTTCTTTTTCTTTTCTTTTAATTTTTTTTTTTTTTTTTTGTTTGTTTTTTTGTTTTCGAGGTAGGGTCTCACTCTAGCCCAGGCTGACCTGGAATTAACTCTGTCATCTCAGGGTGGCCTTGAACTCATGGCAGTCCTCCTACCTCTGCCTCCTGAGTGCTGGGATTAAAGGCATGCGCCACCACCCTGGCTCTTTTTTTTTTTTTTTTTTTTTAAGGTAGGATCTCACTCTGGCCCAAGCTGAGCTGGAATTCACTATGTAGTCTCAGGGTGGCCTTGAACTCACTGTGATCCTACCTCTGCCTCCTGAGTGCTGGGATTAAACGAGTGCACCCCTGGGCCCATTTTTGTTTTGTTTGTTTGTTTGTTTGTTTGAGATAGGGTCTGTGTGGCCCAGTACCTGAGACTAACCATGAATTTCTGATCCCCCATCCCCCAGGTGCTGGGATTAGGGTTTGCTCTGAAATGTCCATGGCCTACCATAGGACGGGAGAGTCAAGCTTGCCAGCTTCAGCGAAGATCTAGAAATGCACAGAGTACAGCAAGCTATGGCTTCCCCCAGCTCAGACCCGGAGGAATCAAGTATGATGGTCCCCGGTGCCGGCTGGGATGCAGGAGACCAGCGCGAGCTCCCTCCCTCCCTGCGCCCTCCCTCCCTCCCTCGCTGGGAGGAGTTTTGCCAGCGTCAGCGGGAAGAACACAGGCACAAAACTGGCCAAGCCCAGAGAGCCAGGAACATCTACGTTTAACACACCTACGTTTATACACCATATGCCACCCGAAACACATTTATAAATAGCCTAGTGGGGAAGGGGGAGGTGCCGCTGATGGGACAGGAAGAGAAACAAAAGAACCAACCAACTAAAGCGCGGAATTGGGGAGAAATCTCCCAAGTGCATCACCCCCTACCCCTGTAGGGTCTCACTCTAGCTCAGGCTGACCCGGAATTCACTATGTAGTCTCAGGGGGTCCTCGAACTCATGGCGATCCTCCCACCTCTGCCTCCTGAGTGCTGGGATTAAAGGGGTGTGCCACCACGCCGGACACATTTTCCCTTTTGTTTTTGTTATTTTTTTAAATTATTTTTCTTTAATTATTTGCAAGCAGATAGACAGGGAGAGAATGGGCACACCAAGGCCTCCAGCCACTGCAAATGAACTCCAGATGCATGTGCCACTTTGTGCATCTGACTAACGTGGGTCCTGGGGAATCAAACCTGGGTCCTTTAGCTTTGCAGGCAACTGCCTTGACCACTAAGCTATCTCTCCAGCCCCAGTTTCTTTTCTTTATTTTCCTTTGAGACAGGGTTTCATGTAACCCAGGAACTCTTAATCCTTTTGCCTCTACCTCTCAAGTGCTATAATTACAGGGGTGTTACCACGTTACCTGGCCTCCTCTTTTTTTTTTTTTTGGTAGTGTTGGGGATGGAATACACAGTCTCTAATATATTAGCCATACTCCAGGCCCCAAGTAACTTTTTTTTTTTTTTAGGTAGAATCTTCCGCTAGCCCAGGCTGACCTGGAATTTACTCTGTAGTTTCAGCCTGGCCTCTGGGCAATCAGCCTACCCTCTACCTCCTGAGTACTGGGATTAAAGGTGTGCACCACCTCACCAGGCTTCTCAAACTTTTCTTTCTTTTTTTTTTTTCTTTTAATGAGACACTGAGGGAGAGAGAGAAAATTGTCACGCCAGGGCCTCCATCCAGTGCAATCAAACTCCAGACCTGTGCGGCATCTTGAGCACATGCACAACTTTGCACATCCATCATTTTGAATGTCTGGCTTAATGTGGGATCTGGGGAGTCGAACATGCGTCCTGAGGCTTCGCGGGCAAGTGTCTTAACCGCTAAGCCATCTCTCCAGGCCCAAACCCCAGGTTTTTAAACAAGTGTTGACTCTTAGCTCTGCTGGGGTAGCAGCTCTAAAACAACTTCACGGAGTGTGTGTTTTCACCTTCACAGTGCCCGGGGGAGGCCAGCACTACTGGTATGTGTCCACGGCTGTGAAGAAGGAAACTGAGGCACAGATGCATCCACATCCCAAGACTAGCCAGCAGGGGCGTCTCAGAGTCAGACGGTGGCTCCAGCACCCTTGACCTTGACTGGGCATCCCTGCTGTCAAGGGCTGGCATGAGGACTCTCCATTGCACAGAGGAGCCCAGCGAGGCCATCCCAGCATCAACCAACCAGAAAGTGGTAAAGCTATGACTCAGCCAGCATCGGGGTGCACGCCTATAAAACCTCAGCACTTGGTAGGCCAGGGGAGTAAAGGCTGAGGTGAGGTAGGAGGATCACCATGAGTCCGAGGCCAGCCAGGACTACAAAGTGAGTTCCAGGTCAGCCTGGGCTAGAGTGAGACCCTTCCTCAAAAAAAAAAATTCTCCCCAAATAAAATGAATAAAATAAAATAAATGTACTTGTTCTTTATAAAAGAGGGCAACAAGGACTAGGGCATTTAGTGATATGGCCTTCACATGAATCATTAATTTAAACATTTCAGTGTGCACTTTTCATATGGTAAATGTCAATAGTGCTAATCATATAAGCAAATGCTCTTTGAACAGCTGTCTAATTGCCCTTTTATTATTCCACTGTTTTTCTGTGGTGGTGCTAAGGAAGGAACCCAAAGACTTGCACATACCAGGAAATAGTCTACACTGATCTCAGGCCCGCACTGTGGATCCTAGACAAGTGCTCTACCTCTGAGCCACGGCCCCAGCACCTCACTGTGGATCTAGACAAGTGCTCTACCTCTGAGCCACGCCCCCAGCCCCTCACTGTGGATCTAGACAAGTGCTCTACCTCTGAGCCACTTCCCCAGCCCCTCACTGTGGACTCTAGACAAGTGCTCTACCTCTGAGCCATGCCCCCAGGCCCTCACTGTGGACTCTAGACAAGTGCTCTACCTCTGAGCCACACCCCCAGCCTAGTCTTTACTACACATGATGCAGGAAGCCTATCCAAAAGACTCAGCAGAGAGCCAAGCATAGTGGCACATGCCTTTAATCCCAGCACTTGGGAGGCAGAGGTGGGAGGACAGCCATGAGTTCGAGGCCACCCTGAGACTAGTGAATTCCAGGTCAGCCTGGGCTAGGGTGAGACCCTACCTTGTAAAACAACAACAACAAAAAAAGATTCAGCAGATTTGAAAGACTTGGATCAAATCCAGCCTCAGGCACTTCTACATCAGGTAAGGAACTACATGTCCCACAGCATCAGCTCATCACTGGCCACAGTCAGGTACTGTCCCTGACCTATGAAGACTGATCCATTCCACCCTGGGAAGTGAGCTGGGCAGCCTCCAGTCACACCTCACATCCCCGTTCCCCAAGCCCCAAGCATCGAGCCGCCACAGAGCCAGGACCCAAGGGCAGGCCGGTTGTGGGAGGCGAGCCGGCATCCTCTGCTTTCTAGAGAACCTTTGCTTCATAAGGCAGACACTGGTAAGCTGTGCATTTTTGGGTCAGGCACTTCCATTTCTGTGCCTCAGTTTCCTCACTAGTGAAACGGGGATAATAACACTACCCATCTCCTAGAAGTGCTGGGAGAGGCCAGTGGGCCTCGACCGAGAGGAAGTGCTCCAGGAAGGTCATTCTTATCCTGGACAAAGTGGTTCATCTACCTCTGGGCCTTTGTTTCTCTATACAGGAAACAGGTATCCAGGTCCTGAGAACCTTTCAGGATGTTGGTTGTTTCTAATCCCCCTCCCCCCATTTGCTTTGGACCCCATGTTCTAGGGTGATGGCTGGTTCTTCCAACAGTTCCTCCTAGTTGGACAGCCTCATTGTTCCTTTTCTGTCCTGTCAGCCCCTTCAACACAGTGAGATAAACCTCTGCATTAAATATTTCTGGGTCGGTGCTGGAGGGATGGCTTTGTGGTTAAGGCGCTTGCCTGTGAAGCCTAAGGACCCAGGTTCTATTCCCCAGGACCCATGTAAGCCAGATGCACAAGGGGGCACATGAGTCTGGAGTTCATTTGCAGTGGCTGGAGGCCCTGGCGTTCCCATTCTTTCTCTCTGTCTGTCTTCTCTCGCTCTCTCTCTGCTTACAGATAAATAAATAAAGTAATTAAATGAATACATACATACATACATGCATATATATATTTCTGCATTGTGGGCTGGAGAGATAGATCAGTGGTGAAGGTACTTGCCTGAAAAGCCAAAGGACTCAGGTTTGATTTCCCAAGACCCACGTAAGCCAGGGACACAAGGTGGTGCAAACGTCTGGAGTTCCTTTGCAGTGGCTAGAGGACCTGGCGCACCCATTCTCTATCTGCCTCTGTCTCTCAAATAAATAAATATTTAAAAAAATAATAATTTATAGGTTGCAAGACCTCAGTGGGCTGGCTCCTGAGCCGTACCCACCTGGCCAGCTGGACCGTACCTGTAACCTCTTGAGCTGACTGTTGACGGTGGCCAGGTCTCCACCGGGGTCCACATCTTGCAGCTGGCTTTCCATGTGAAGGAGTTTCTTGTCCAGCTCGGCGAAGCTCTGCACTAGCTGGTCCGCCTTGCTGGCCTCGAAGAGTTGCCGCGCCTTGGCCTGGGTGGTGCTCTCCAGTTCAGCCCAGCACTGGCGGATCTCGCCCAGCTTCTTCCGCACCGAGGCTGCCAGCTCGGGTTTCTCCTGCATCAGTTGTTGGCCCTCCTGCCCGGAGGGGTGGGTGGTGGGAGACAGGAGGATGCAGGCAGGTGGGAAGAGAGAGACAAAGAAAGGTGTCAGGACCCAGGAGATATGTGGGGAGAGCGATGGCGGCAGAGGTGTGGAGACAGAAGAAAAGATGCAGAGACAGGCCCAGGGATGTAAGGAGCCGAGGAAGAGAGACAGCAAAGGGACAGACGGGCATGAGGAGGGAGGCAGACAAAATGAAAGACAGTCGCAGGAAGGAAACAGGGAGAAACAGATGGGCTTATTGATGCCCATACAGTCAGGATCATGGGATAGGACCAAAAGAAAGGTTGACTTTGCCATATGCCCCCAACTTATATGCCCCAAAGACCATCCAAGAGGGTCAGAGCCGGGCGTGGTGGCGCACGTCTCTGATCCCAACCTCCGGGAGGCAGAGGTAGGAGGATCACCGGGCGTTCGAGGCCACCCTGAGACTACACAGTGAATTCCAGGTCAGTCTGGGCTACAGTGAGATTTTTCCTGGGGGGGTGGGGAAGAAAGAAAAGAAAAGAGGTCTGGGTTTGTAGCTCAGCGGAGCAGTGCTTGCCATGCATACACAAGGCCATGGGTGCTGTCTCTGGTAACAAAGCCAAACAGAAAGCGGGAGATGTTGGGCTGGAGTTGGGCTGGGGCTGTAGGCCAGGGGTAGAGCTGTGGTCTAGTAACACAAGGCTCTAGGTTCAAGTCCAGCACCTCAAAAAGAAGAGCATAAACCATAGTCAGAGGGGCCTGGTGTTATGTTATACACTTTACATGTGCCAAAGCCCAGGTGAGATGCTACACCTAGCCAGGCATGGTGGCGCACGCCTTTAATCCCAGCACTCAGGAGGCAGAGGTAGGAGGATCACCGTAAGTTTGAGGCCACCCTGAGACTACACAGTGAATGCCAGGTCAGCCTGGGCTACAGGGAGACCCCCAACGTTCATTTTCACTGGTGCTTCCCCAGCCCACCTGTGGCCTTCCTTCTCAAATGCCCTAGGTGATATGAGGGGAAGCTCGATGAGGTTACAAATGGGTAAACAGAGGCTAGGAGAGGTTGGTTTCACAAGTCATATGCACACTCCAAGTCACACAACTAGAAGCAGACAGTGAGCCAGTTTGAACCCATCGAGGGGTGCCAGACAGCCCAGCCGGATGGCAGTAGAGGGTGTCAGACGTGAGGGGTGGGTATCCAGCTGGGCAGGGGGGCTGCCTGGACATCCTTACCCTCTCGATCTTCTCCAGCCACTCCTTATTCTGAGCCAGCTCGGCCATGAAAGCCTGGTGCCGGAGCCATCGCTTGTGCAGCTTGTGACCGTCGTCCCGGGTGCCATCCCTTGCCGTCAGCATCTTCTCATGGATCCAGCCATCCAGCTGTGGGCGGCAGGGTAGGGGGGCTCAGCCAATCTGCCCATCCTGCCCTTCCCCACTCCCCAGAAAGTCCCAGGTTCGGTTTCCGGGCTGACAGACAGGGTTAGAGAAGAAGAAAGGTGGGAAGCCAGACATGTTGACGCAATCTTTTAATCCCAGCACTCGGGAGGATCGCCGTGAGTTCAAGGCCACCCTGTGACTCTATGGTGAATTCCAGGTCAGCCTGGGCTAGAGTGGAGAGCCTTCCTTGAAAAATCAAACAAGGGCTGGAGAGATAGCTCAATGGTTAAGGTGCTTGCCTGTGAAACCTAGGTTTGATTCCCCAGGACCCACATAATTCAGATGCATAAGGTGGCAAATGCGTCTGGAGTTCATTTGCAGTGGCTAAAGGCCCTGGTGTGCCCGTTCTCTATCTGCCTCTTTCTCTCTCTCCCTCTCTGCCTCTTCCTCTCTCAAATAAATAAATAAGATATTTTAAAAGACAAGCAAACAAGGGCTGGAGAGAAGGCTTAGCATTTAAAGGCACTTGCTTGTAAAGTCTGATAGCCCAGGGTCTGATTCCACAGTACACACATAAAGCCAGATGCACAAAGTGGCACATGTGTCTGGAGTTCATTTGCAGTGGCTAGAGGCCCTGGAGTGCATCCCCTCTCTCTTATTACAAATAAATAAATACACACACACACACACACACACACACACACTGAAAAACGGGCTGGAGAGATGGTTTAGTGGTCAAGGCACTTGCCTGCAAAGCCTAAGGACCCAGGTTTAATTCTCCAGGTCCCACATAAGTTCAGATGCACATGGTGGTGCATGCATCTGGACTTTGCTGGAGGCCCTGGTGCACCCGTTCTCACTCTCTCTCCTTCTCTACCTCTCTCTGTCTCTAATACATACATAAAAATAAATCTTAAGTCGTATTTTGTTTACAAAAAGTATACAAAATTAGCTTAATTCAAACAACAACTTATCAGAATTTCTTAAGTCAATTTTGCTTTTGGAAAGGTATCAAAAGTCTTTATATTCAGAAAAAAACCTTATTATTGTGATTTATGAGATTAGAGCACACCACATCTTTAAGCAATATCCTCAGATGGGACCCTGTATGATAATATATTATCGTTTTCCTGGTAGCTTGGAATGTAAATGAAAATTATTTTGAATGAAGAAAAAAAGTGAACCAAGTGCCCAAAGAAGACCAAATACCTGTGAGAATGGCCTATTGCTGGAATTAAACACGGACAATTAGTTTTACATTGTTAAAAACTGTCTTAGGGCTGGAGGGATGGCTTAGCTGTTAAGGCATTTGCCTGCAAACCCAAAGGACCCAAGTTCTATTCCCTAGGACCCACGTTAGCCAGCTGCACAAGGGGGCGTATGTGTCTGGAGTTCGTTTGCAGTGGCTGGAGGCCCTGGCATGCCAATTCTCTCTCTCTCTCTTTCCCTCCCTCTTTCTCTGCCAAATAAATAAATAAAATAATTTTTAATTACCTTGACATTATGGTGCTGGGAAAAAGTGAGAGAGGAGTGCTCAGCACTGCAATCTCTATCACACCTTACAAGACTCATGGTCCATTGCCGAAGAGGTGGAGGAACGAATGTGAGAGCCAAAGGAAGGGTAGGACTCCTTACAACGTGCTCCTCCAGATACAAAATGGCCTGGATATCCTGACCTCACAGTGCCTGACACTACCTACACAAGACCATCATAATAGGAGGAAAGATGATGACATCAAAATAAAAGAGAGACTGATTAAGAGGGGGAGGGGATATGATGAAGAACAGAGTTTCAAAGGGGAAAGTGGGGGGAGGGAGGGCATTACCATGGGATATTTTTTATAATCATGGAAGTTGTTAACAATAATAAAAAAATTTTAAAAACCCACCCCACCAAAAAGAAATAATAAAAATACTGGGCTGGAGGGATGGCTTAGTGGTTAAGGCGTTTGCCTGCAAAGCCAAAGGACCCAGGTTCGATTCCCCAGGACCCACATTAGCCAGATGCACAAGGGGGCACATTCATCCGAAGTCAATTTGCAGTGGCTGGAGGCCCTGGTGCGCCCATTCTCTCTCTCTCTAGCCCCCCTTTCTCTGTCAAATAAATAAATAAATAGAAATAAAAATAGACAATACCAACAACCACCACCACCCCCAAAGCTGCCTTCTGCTCCCCAGCACCAATCTATGCCAAAATCTAGCCAGGGTTCTCCCAGCAGGTTGAGCCTCCCAGACCAGCCCTCCAAAGTGAAGCTCTTTCTACCTCCCCTCGGTCAACACAGCCAGCCACTCACACCGCAAGCCGCGACCCACCACAGGGCTGCGTTCCAAGCCCCCCTCCAGCCCCATGACTTGCAAGGGCTAGAGCGTGGCTCAGTGGAAAAAACCCCTGCGTAGCATAGGCCTGGCCCAGGTATTGAAGGGGAGGGAAAATGTATTTATTAAGAAGTTTTTGCGCCCCAAAACCTCCCCACGCATGAGCAAACCTGTCACCTGGGACAGTTTGCTCCACCCCTTCCTTCCTCCCCGCCCTCCAATCACAAGACTTTTCTCCCTCCTTTTGGGGAAGAAAAAAAAAAAGAAACACGGACTCTGCCGCGGTCCCGGGAGGCAAATGCAGTCATCCAGAAGGACAAATCCCTCAGCAAGCCAAACAGCACACCATGTCCCCCGAGGAGCGTGTGCTCTTCTGGGGGCCAGGGCGTCCGGACACACACACACCCCAAGTCAAATGCTGAATCCCCCCAGCCCAACTCAGTTGGCAGGGTTCCCACTCGCAGGAAAGAGACCGAGACCCCACAGCGAAGGCAAAACCGCTCCCGGAGATGGTACCCGATCCGTCCTTAAGCCTCGGATCGCCCCCAACCACCACCAACACTTACCGCTAAGCTAGACTCCCCCTACCCACCCACCCAGAACCAAGGGAAAGCCCCTCCAAGTCGGACACAGATCAGATCCGCCCGAAGCAGAGCACCCCATCAAAATGATTCACCCCATCACCCAAAGCTGCGAAACACCCTTGCTGCAAAAGCCGGGCGTGGTGGCGCCTTGAATCCCAGCACTCGGGAGGCAGGGGTAGGGGGATCGGCGTGAGTTCGAGGCCACCCTGGGACTACATAGTGAATTCCAGGCCAGCCTGGGCTTAGAGCGAGACCCTGCCTCAAAAAAACAAACAGATGAAACAAACCCTGCTGCAAAAGGCAAGGATGTGGTGTGGGGGAGAGGAAGGAAAGAAACCCCCTCGACCCTGGGGGTAAATCTCAGATCAACCCTGCCACGGACCCCCGACCGATGGTCCAGGGAGGAACATTCCAGAGAGATGGAGGAGAAGCGGACTCTAAGCCTAAGGGAAGGGGGACGCGGGATGCCAAGTGGCCCCAGGTCGGCGCTCCCCCCAGCCCCCTCCTCCGAGGGAGCCCAGCTCCTGGGCCGACAGCTCCCGGCGCCCTCGCCCCTCCCCCAGGGCGGGGGTCCCCGCGCCGGCCCGGCCCGCCCCCGCCCCTCCCCGCAGCCCTCCCGCGGGCACGCGCACGAGCCCCCTCCCCGCGCGCGCGCGCGCAACCCGGCGGGAGCGCGCGCCGGACCCTTCCCCGCCCCCACCCCGCGCGCGCGCACACGCTGGACGCCCCCTCCCCCATACACACACACACACACGCGCGCGCACACACACACACACGCACACACACACCCCAGACCTGGAGGGGCGTCCCTGCGGGCGGGCGGGAGGACGGGCCTCGGCCCTCCACTGCGACGGCGGCCGAGGCTGCGGCTGCGGCGGGCGCGCGCCCCCTCCCTCGCCCCCGCGCCGCCGCGGACGCGCGCCCGGCCTGCCTCCTCTGCGGGGGGGGCGGGGGGGGGGGAGGACCGATTCATCACAACCCTCCTTGATTATTTTCCGGGGTGGGGGGAGGGATATTTCTGCATCATCTCAGATCAGAATAAATTCACCATAGGGGCCTGGACCATATCCCAAGGGCAGAGCATCCCTCACCCAAGGTCCCAGGTGACCTAAGCAGTGTGAGGGTGAGGATGATGGGGAACGGTCTCACGACAGGGGACTGGGCCGTCCCCCAAGATTCCCTCACCCAAGGTCCCAGGTGACCTAAGCAGTGTGAGGGCGAGGATGACGGGGAATGGAGGGTTGGGGGGCTCCCTAACCATCATGGCTGGTGGGAACAGGCGTGGGCTCTGACTACCGCATGACAGCAGAAGTCGTGGGAGGGGCGACCTGGAGTATCACTTACATATACTTCATTCCAGAACAATCTTCAATGGGAAAGGAGGACAACGGGGCCTGTTTCCTAACGGGCTGTCTCAGTGATGAGAAAGAGGGTGGGGTCCCTTGTCTGTCTCACAGGTGGGGAGGCCAAGTCTTCCATGGACGTTCAAGATGGGAAGAGGCCAAGGACCTGGCTCCGGAACCTTCTGTGTTTGGAGGAAACTTAGGTAATGGTTCATCATGGGGACAGGGTCTGATCCTGGGTCACACTGATGAAGGAGTTTGGAGACAGAACTATATATGTGGTTCGGGATCAGAAAAATTCTGATAAGAGCTAGAGGGATGGCTTAGCACTTAACGCACTTGCCTACAAAGCCAAAGGACCTAGGTTCGATTCCCCAAGACCCACATAAGCCAAATGCACAAGGTGGAGCATGCGTCTGGAGTTCATTTGTAGTGGCCTGAGTCCCCGGTGCCCCCGTATCCTATCTGCCCCTTCCTCTCTCTAACTCTCGCAAATAAATTTTTAAAAAACTATTTTAAGAGCTGAATGTGGTGGCGCAGGCCTTCAGTCCTAGCACTGGGGAGGCAGAGGTAGGAGGATCACCGTGAGTTCGAGGCCACCCTGAGACTACAGAGTGAATTCCAGGTCAGCCTGAGCTACAGTTAGACCCTACCTCAAAAATAAAAAAGGAGAAATGAAAGAGAAAAGAAAATTTCTGAGAAGGCCGAAATCCAGAAGTCTCTTTGGAATACTGTGGGAAGGAAGGAGAGGAGGCAGTGACTCCCTGAGCCATCTCAATTGGGGAAGGAAGCCTGGACCATCTCTACTTGAGGTGATCCCTGTGAGTGTGTAGAAGGGACTTGATTCCTGGACACCTTTAAAGGGATGAAGGAGCTGGGCATGGTGGCACACACCTTTAATCCCAGCACTCTGGAGGCAAGAGGTAGGAGGATCGCCATGAGTTCGAGGCCACCCTGAGACTACAGAGTGAATTCCAGGTCAGCCTGGGCTAAAGCAAGACCCTACATAAAAAAATAATAATTATAAAATAAGGGCTGGAGAGGTGGCTTAGTGGTTAAGGCACTTGGCTGCGAAAGCCTAGGGACCCAGGTTAGATTCCCCAGGACCCATGTAAGCCGGATGCACAAGGTGACACAAGTGTCTGGAGATTGTTTGCAGTGGCTGGAGGCCCTGGCACGCCTATTGTCTCCCTCTCTCTCTCTCTCTTATCTCGCCGGACCTCTCTCTCTCTCTGAAATAAATAACTAAAATATTAAAACAAAAAAAAAGTAGATGAAGGCTGAGCCACGGATGTAGCTCAGCGTGACAGCGCTTGCCTAGCAGGTGCAAAGTCCTGGGTCGCATC
Source organism: Jaculus jaculus (assembly GCF_020740685.1). NCBI lineage: Eukaryota > Metazoa > Chordata > Mammalia > Rodentia > Dipodidae > Jaculus > Jaculus jaculus. The sequence continues at coordinate 1,498,642 of NC_059115.1, read as the reverse complement.
TCCAGCCACATCACTAAGTAAGGGAATGCCACTGGTGCAGCCACATCCCACCCACCTCGCTAGCTCCTCCTCTCTCCTGGAGAACAGAGCTTCTCACAGGTCTCTAGAGAAAAGTAAAAATCACCGTGCCTTTCCCGTGGGGGACCCGTAGGCGGGAACGCGCTCCGTTGCCCATGGCACCCTGGACCCCCCCCCCATCCCTGCTTTCCCGGGAGTCCGCGTGGGCAGACTGGGACCTGCGGGGCATGCGCTCTGGAGCAGGCCTCCAGGAGCCTCCTGGTGGCACAGAGGGAGCCATCGCTCCACCACCCACTTCGATGGGGCATCACAACCCCCCCCCCCCAAACACACAGAGACCTCTGCCAGGGATCAAATCCCACCCTACCTACAAAGGGGGGGGCGCGGGCATCACTGCCCCCTCCACCCAGCTGGAGGTCCTACCTCGTGACAGACTCGGAGAAACTGCTGCAGCGCGAGCTGGTCGTGTAACTTCTGCAGCCACTGCTGGGCCCGCAGCTGGTTTTCCTGGCTCCTGGAGAAGGGGGAGAGAAGAGTGGGGAGAGGCCCTGCAGAGAGGGGCGCCGGGAGGCAGCACCCGCTGGGGGGAGGAGGGGGAGGGAGGAAGGCGGACAGGGAGACATTGCTAGGACAGAGCGCCAGTGAAACAGAGGAGGAGAGGAGCCCGGCTAATCCCAGCACTTGGGAGGCAGAGTTCAAGGACCCCCCGCTGAGACTACATTGTGAATTCCAGGTCAGCCTGGGCTACAGCAAGACTCGACCTCGAAAAAAGAAAAGGAAAAAAGATTTTTATTAAAAAAAAAAAAAAAAAAAGATGAGGGCTGAAGGGATGGCTTAGCAGTTAAGACGTTTGCCTGCAAAGTCAAAGGACCAAGGTTCGATTCCCCAGGACCCACGTTAGTCAGATGCACAAGGGGGGCACCCGTGTTGAGTTTGTTTTCAGTGGCTGGAGGCCCTGGCATGCCCATTCTCTCCCTCCCTCCCTCCCTCTTTGTCAAATGAATAAAAAAAAATTTTTTTTAAAGATAAGATACAAGGAGAGGGAGAGACTTAAGAGACAAACAAAACTACTTTGGGTACTTTGAAGCAGGCACATGCCCATAGCAAGAGGCCAAAAGATCTGTGGATGGAGATAAATATAGACGCGGAACCAGAGACAAAAAAAAAAAAAAAAGATAATAGAAAGCTGAGGATGGGTCTGGGGTAGAGAGCTTGACTATCATGGGTGAGGCCTTAGGTTGTGGGGGGAGAAAAAGAGGATGAGGAAGGAGTGGCTGCAGGAAAGACAAAAAGACAGGGAGAGAGGAAGAGACCAAGGAGAGAGATGTAAGGAAAGTGTAAGAGAAAAGCAAAAGAGAACACGGGACTTGATCTCTACAGAGAGACTGTTTATTAGAGAAAACAGCGAGGGGCCTCAGCTCTCCCACAGGATGAAGGCTGAAGCACTGGGCCAGGCTGGGGTGTGAGTTTATAAGGAGGATCCTCAGAAAGACAGACTGGGGCTGGAGAGATGGCTTAGCGGTTAAGCGCTTGCCTGTGAAGCCTAAGGACCCCGGTTCGAGGCTCGGTTCCCCAGGTCCCACGTTAGCCAGATGCACAAGGGGGCGCACGCGTCGTTTGCAGAGGCTGGAAGCCCTGGCGCGCCCATTCTCTCTCTCTCCCTCTATCTGTCTTTCTCTCTGTGTCTGTCACTCTCAAATAAATAAATAAATAAATAAATAAATAAATAAATAAAAAGACAGACTGGACAAACTGTGGTTGATAAGAAAATTGTAGCTGTTTATGTCCTTGGTCAGAACAGGCTTCTGCAGCCAGGAATGTCTAAGGGAGGACACTCAGATGGTCTCTGGTCCTTCAAGGCCAGCTAGGCTAAGGGGAGTACATCAATCAGGGAAAGTGTCAAACTTCTTTATTGCCTGCAAGCTTTAGGGATAGTTATTAACTCCTTAGTTCCCTTTAATTTTCAGGGAAGGCTATTAACTCTTCAAGAGAGAGAGAAGGCGAGGGCTAGAGAGACACCTTAGCAGTTAAGGCACTTGCCTGCAAAGCCAAAGACCCAGGTTTGATTCCCCAGGACCCACGTTAGCCACATGCACAAGGGGTGCACGTGTCTGGAGTTCGTTTGCAGTGGCTAGAGGCCCTGGGGCGCCTGTTCTCTCTTTCTCTGTCTGTCGCTCTCAAATGAATAAAATATAAAACAAAAGATTTTAAAAGAGAGAGAGAGAGAAGGTGAGAGAGAGAGGACTGAGAGGAAGAATATTACTGAAAGGGATCCAAAGAGACAGGGACAAAAGGGGAAAAATAGAAACAAAGGAAGAAACAGAACTGTGGCTCGGGGGTAGAGCACTTGTCTAGAATCCACAGTGAGGGGTGGGGGCCTGGCTCAGCTGTAGAGCACTTGTTTAGCAGAGGGTCCTGGTTTGAACCCTGGCACCACAAAACAAACAAACAAATAAAGTAAAAGAAAGAAAGAAGGAGAGAGGGAGGGAGAAAGGAAGGAAGGAAGGAAAGGGAAAGGGAAGGACCATGAAAGCAAGAAGTGGGCAGAGGGCTGGAAAATGAGGAGAGTCAGGGCAGCCCAGACACAGGCAAGTCGGAACCAATAATAAGACAGCCTGGTAGACAGGGCGTTTGGGAGGCCACTGGAGCTGCAGGGAGGCTGGGGTGTCTTTCCTTGGCCTGAGTATATTGACCGGGCTGGACCCAAGCCCCAATCTCCCCAACCCTGAGCACTCTGGCCTCCTGCCTTTGGGGCTCAAAAGGCCTGAGGTTGGGTTGGAGGCACCCCCATATGCATGCCCATCTCGTCACCCTCTATCTCCAGAGCCCAGGCACAGACGAGAGCCAGGGTAACTGGACTCCTTCAAGCCCGTCCTGATCTCGCAGAACCTGCACGCGCTCTGCAGAAATGATCAGCCTTCCTGAAACGTTGCTCCTTGGGTGGTTTTGAATGTACCGTGGCCCCTGTGGCCTCATGGGTTTGTAATTAAGCCTCATATTTAATCACCAGCTGGTGGACCTTTGAGAGGGTAGAGCTTTGCTGGAGGAGGTGAGCCACTGGGGGGAAGTCACCTTGGGATTTTATAGTCCGTCCGTCCACTGCTAATCCTGAAGAGCTCACTCTTTTTAAAAAATTAATTAATTACTTTTATTAACTTAGTTGAAAGAGAGAGAGAGAGATAAAGAGGTAGAGAGACAGATAGAGAATGGGCACACCAGGGCCTTTAGCCACTGCAAACCAACTCCAGATGTGTCCCCCCCTTGCGCCTCAGGTGCGACTTTTTGTTTGTTTGTTTGTTTTTGTTTTTGCGAGGTAGGGCCTCACTCTAAACCAGGATGACTTGGAACTCACTCTGTAGTCTCAGGCTGGCCTAGAACTCATGGGGATCCTCCTACCTCTGCCTCCCAGGTGCTGGGATTAAAGGCACCTTTAACCACTGAACCATCTCTCCTGCCCTCGTCTGTGGTTTCGCCTTGGCTGTTTTGACCAGCGATGAGAAAGTAACTGCTTCACTCCTCTTCCCACTCTACCATGACCCTGGTGGCCTCCTGTTTGACTTCAACAAGCCATTCTCACCTCAGGGCCTTGGCTCCAACTGTCCTCGGTGTCCAGTTCAAGGAGTGTCACCTTTGAAAGGTCCCTCCTGACCACTCCCTGACCTTTCTGACTTTCTTTCCTTCTTTAATTTTCTCCTTGGCACTTCACCTTATTTCCCACACTGCTGGGCTGTCACTTTCACTAGGAAGGGGAGTTCTCTCGATTTTGTCCACAGATCTATGTTCAGCCAAGAAAGGGGCCTGGTATGAAGTGGCTGCTCCTTATCTTTCTTTGTTGTTGTTGTTGTTGTCTGTTTGTTTGTTTTGTTTTTTGAGGTAGGGTCTCACTCTAGCGCAGGCTGACCTGCATCACTACGCAGTCTCGGGGTGGCCTCAAACTCACAGCGATCCTCCTGCCTCTGCCTCCTGTGCTGGGATTAAAGGTGTGTGCCACCATGCGCAGCTAGAACAAATGAATGAATGGAGAGACCTCAAGCCACAAAAAGAAGAAAAAGAAGAAGAAGGAGGAGAAATGACAGAAACAAACGTAAAGTCTGAGAAACAGAAAAACCGAGTATAGAGGCACATGGCTGTAACTCCACTACTTCGAAGGTGGAAATCAGGAAGGCCAGTCTCAGCTACACAGTGAGCTCAAGGGAGACCAAACTAGGCTACATGAAACCTTGTGTCAAAAAAAAAAAAAGAGGTGGGCTGGAGAGATGGCTCAGCGGTTAAGCGTTTGCCTGTGAAGCCTAAGGACCCAGGTTCAAGGCTCAACTCCCCAGGACCCGCATTAGCCAGATGCACAAGGGGCACATGCGTCTGGAGTTCATCTGCAGTGGCTGGAGGCCTTGGCGCATCCATCCTCTCTCTCGTGCGCGTGCTCTCTCTCTCTCTCTCTCTCTCTCTGCCTCTTTCTGTCTGTCACTCTCAAATAAATAATAAAATAAATCAAAAAAATAGTAAAGTTAAAAAAGAGGGATGCCAGGAGTGGTGGCTCGCACCTTTAATCCCAGCACTTGGGAGGCAGAGGTAGGTGGGTGGCCATGAGATCGAGGCTACCCTGAGACTCCATAGTGAATTCCAGGTCAGCCTGGGCTACAGCGAGACCCTACCATGGGAAAAAAAATGGGGGGAGAAGGGCTGGAGAGATTGCTCAGTGGTTTCGGCACTTGCCTTTAAAGCCTAATGACACCCACAGACCCATGTAAGGCCAGATACATAAAGTGGCACATGTATCTGGAGTTCATTTGCAGTGTCTGGAGGCCCTGGTGTGCCCATTTTCTCTATCTCTTTCTGCTTGCAAATAAATAAATTATTTTTAAAAAGATGGAAGGGCTGAAGAGATGGCTTAGCGGTTAAGGCCCTTGTCTGAGAAGCCTAAGGACCCATGTTCAACTCTCCAGATCCCATGTAAGCCAGATACACAAGGTGGCACAAGCACGCAAGGTTGTACATGGGCACAAGATGGCGCACATGTGTGGAGTTTGACTGCAGTGGCTAGAGGCCCTGGCACACCTATTCTGTCTGTCTGTCTCTCTCTCGCACTCTCTCTCACTCTCATAAAAAATACAAAAAGTGGGGGGGGGGGTAGAAAAAAAAAGAGGGAGAGTGGTCCGATGTGATGCCACATGCTTTTAATCCCAGCAGTCTGGAGGTTGATCAAAATGAGTTCAAGGCCAGCCTGGGCTAGAGTGGGACCCTGCCTCAAAAAAAAAAAAAAAAGCTGGAGAGATGGCTTAGCAGTTAAGGAGCTTGTCTGCAAAGCCCAAGAACCTATGTTCAACTCTCCAGGTCCCACGCAAGCCAGACGCACAGCGACACAAGCGTGCAAGGTTGCACACATGCACAAGGGGCTGCATGCATCTGGAGTTCAATTGCAGTGGCTGCAGGCCCTGCCTCGTCAATTTTTTTTTTTTTCTCACTGGCAAATGCCAGTCATCTCCCTTTACCCTGCTTTCTAGTTCTCCATGACATAGGCTGCCCTGGTTGACCCCTCTAACACCATTGGCCAAGACAGATCTTTCCTGCCTCAAGTTACGTCCCAGTGAAGGAGAAAATAACAAAAATACCAGCTCTCAGAGAGAGGGTTTAGCTGTTAAGGCGCTTGCCTGAGAAGCCTACGGACCCAGGTTGGACTCCCCAGGACCCACGTAAGCCAGATGCACAAGGTGGCGCATGCATCTGGAGTTCGTTTGCAGAGGCTGGTGGTCCTAGTGCGCCCATTCTCTCTCTCTCTCTCCCTCATAAATTAAAATAAATAAATACCAGCTCTCCACGCCTCTAACTGCCTTCATCGGTGGGAAAGCCATGTGTCCTGGGAGGTGCGAGAATGGGATCTGCCTCCAGCCCAGCCGTGTGTCCCAGCACAGCCAGCTCAAAAGCGGGACTTCCCTCCCCACGCCCCTGGGCCCAAATCCCACCTTCTGCGGCCCCGGGAACTGGGGACCTACTTCTCCAGCAGCCGGGCCACGGCCTCCTGGGCCTGCTCCCCGTAGGCGTTGCCTTGCCTCAACAGGCCCTCCGCGGCCTGCACGGCCACCTGCATCTTCTGCTGGTTCAGCTCCATGGTGGTGAGAAAATCCCCGTGTCTCTTCAAGGCCTCTTCCACCGCCTCCACGGTGCCAGGGAGCTCCGCGCCGGACAGCGCCACCTCCTGGAAAACGGAGGGAGCGCAAGTCAGTCTCCCTGGACTTGGCACAGGATTTCCACCACTCTCTGCCCTGCCCACGTGCCAGTGTGGACCTCAGGGTCCTCCTAACCCTTCTTTCTCTCTCTCTCTCTCTCTCTCTCTCTCTCTCTCTCTCTCTCCTCTCTCTCTTTTAGGTAGGGTCTCGTTCTACCTCAGGCTGACCTGGAATTCACTGTATAGTCTCAGGTTGGCCTCGAACTCATGGCGATCCTCCTACCTCTGGCTCCCGAGTGCTGGTATTAAAGGCGTGCGCCACCACGCCTTTATTTCTTATAACGTATACCGGATATGGGGTTGTGGTTAGTTTTCTGAGCTTTGCCCACCATCAGGACAGTGTCCAGTATAGAGGGAACGGTCAGGAAGTAGCTCTTTAATCTTTGAGCACTGACATGGGTGCTGTGTGACCACGAGGAAATTCTTTCCCTCTCTGAGGTTAGTTTTCCAGTTAGTGAGAATAAGAGAATCAAAAAGGTTCTCTTTTTTGTTCACTTTTTTGTTTGTTTTCAAGGTAGGACTTTCACTCTAGCCCAGGCTGACCTGGAACTCACTCTGTAGTCCCAGCCTGGCCTCAAACTCACAGCGATCCTCCTACTTCTGCCTCCCAAGTGCTGGAATTAAAGGTATGTGTCACCACAACTGGCTAGTTATTGTTGAAACAGTCTTAAAAGCTCAGGCTGACCTGAACTCCCTAAGTAGCCAAGGATGACCTTGAACTTCTGAACACCCTGTCTCCACCTCCCAAGTGCTGAGAATACAGGCATCAACCATCATGCCCAACATGCACGTCCTGAGAATCCAACCCAGGACCCCACTCATGCCAGCAAGCACTCAACAACTGAGCTGTACCCCACTCCACTAGAGGGTCCTTCAAAGGTGTTTCAGCTCCACGTGTAGTAACTTCAGGACTGGGGGTTCCATTACCCCACTCTCAGATGTCCCTGAACCGAGTCAGTATCCCCTAAATAACACCAGCGGCAGAACTGACGACACCCAATCTTGGTACCACCTCTCGGAGGATCTGAAAACTGGGTGTTCTGTACACCAAGTCCTCGAACTTTGTTCTTCCAAACTGGACCAGCTGGGCTTAAGGAACCACCACACTTCTCTCCTCAAGCAACAGGCGAAATTACCCCTCCAGAGAAAATAAAGTTGTCATCCCCAACAATGAAGATAATTGCAAATTTAGGCACACACCGCTGTTCAATAACCAATTTACAATCAACACCACGAACCTCATCCTATTAATGTTATCTAATAAACAGTCTCTTTTCTCCTCACTTCTTCACTGGTGGATTCTAACCAAGTACTCCACCCCTGTGCCACGCCCCCAGCCCCTCACTGTGGATCCTAGACAAGTGCTCTACCTCTGAGCCACGCCCCCAGCCCCTCACTGTGGACCCTAGACAAGTGTTCTACCTCTGGGCCACGCCCCCAGCCCCTCACTGTGGACTCTAGACAAGTGCTCTACCTCTGAGCCACGCCCCCAGCCCCTCACTGTGGATTCTAGACAAGTGCTCTACCTCTGAGCCACGCCCCCAGCCCCTCACTGTGGACTCTAGACAAGTGCTCTACCTCTGAGCCACGCCCCCAGCCCCTCACTGTGGACTCTAGACAAGTGCTCTACCTCTGAGCCACGCCCCCAGCCCCTCACTGTGGACTCTAGACAAGCTCCACCCCTGAGTTACTTCCCCAGCCCAGTGTTCACAGTGTTAATCTCTCTCATCTACCGCAATACAGTCGTTAACCGTGGCCCATCAATGACATAGCTCTTCAATTTCTTTCAGATAATGCACAACACACGAAGCCACTCCAAGCGCATCTTTGGGATGGTCCACAAACTGTCACCTCCAACTCCGATAAGGCACAAGACCCACGTCACTCAACTTTCCATAACATACGTGAGCCCTCCCCCCTCACCAACACCCCTCCACCCCCACGCCTTGGACAAGGCCACAGTTCCAGCGGTGGTCCTGGTGCTAATGCTCCTCCCAAGCATTTCCAGGCCCTTGGGCCCCCAGCCCCTCGCCCCCAGCGGCGGGCACCTGGTTGCGCAGCACGGCCAGCGCTTGGCACAGGTCTCGCAGGAAGAGCTGGTAGACGTGCGCCTGGACCAGCGCCTCCCTGCGCTCCTCCCACAAGCCGAGCAGTTTATGCCAGCCGACCTCCAGGTGTGGCAACCATTCGTCGAGAGCCAGGCCCGGGCCCAGCTCGGCGCCGCCTTCGGCTGCCAGCAGGGCCTCGCTGGCCGCCACGATGCGCGCGTAGTCCTCCTCGCGCTGATCCACCTCCTCCTTGAGCGCCGCGTGGCGCGCCAGCAGCGCGTCCGCCTCCTCCAGGCTGCCGGGCAGGGGTCCCTCGCCACCGCCGCCGCCCGCCGCCTCCTGGGCCCGCACCAGCCAGTCCAGGAAAGTGTCCAAGTCGCGCAGGAAACGCTGCAGGCGCCCGGCCGCCGCCACCGCCTGACCGCAAGCCTGGGCAGCTCCGGCCAGCGCGCCCCACTCGGTTCCCAGCTCCTGGGCTCCCTGGTGCAGCCGTGCCGCCTGCGCTGGGAAACGTTCGGCCAGCAGGGCCGCCTCCTCCTGCAGGGCCGCCTGGCGAGGCTCCAGCGCCTGCAAAGCGGCCTCCAGGCCACTCAGGCGCCACTGAAGGGCTCCGCCCGCCCGGGGAGCGCTCTCCACCGCCCGCCGCTTCTCGCGCACCTGAGCGCGCACCTCGGCCACCTCCAGAACGTGGTTCTCCACCAGCAGCACCGCGCTCACCTCCTCCTTGCGCTGCTCCACCAGCTCCACGATGCGGTTCCATCTGCCCCGCGGGGGTGGAAAGAGGGAACCACGTGAGGACGAGAGGGACCCCCTGTTGCGTGCAGGGAGCCCACCCAACCAAGATAAAAATCCAAGCGCTGGGCTAGAGAGAGGGCTCAGCGGTTAAAGGCACTTGCTTGCAAAGCCTGACGGCCTGGGTTTGAGTGACCAGTATTCAAGTAAAGCCGGATGCACAAAGTGGCCCATGCGTCTGGAGTTCGTTTACAGTTGCCAGAGGCCCATACATCATGCCCATTCACATTCTTGATTCATTTGACGAAGAAAGAGGGAGACACGGAGGTGGGGGAGAGAATGGGTGCTCCAGATCCTTCAGCCAGCTGCAAACAAACTCCAGACCATGCGCCACCTAATGCATCTGGCTAAAGCGGGACCTGGGGACTCGAACCTGGGTCCTTTGGCTTTGCAGGCAAGCGCCTTAACTGCTAAGCCATTTCTCCAGCCCTTCTGCATACTCACTTTGGCACGTCGTCATCTAGTACCACGCATGCCAATTGTGTCAAGGTCTTGCTGATTGATCAGGTTGGTCATTAACATTTCAGGGAATTTGCAATCACACAGCTTTCCATGGTGGTGTGAGTGTGGCAGGCAATGACAGGAAGACGTATGACATACCCATGAAGGCTTCCCAGCCCCCGGCCCCACCTACCTACTGTTGAGATGGTCTTGGCAGGAGCGCACCTCATCTGAGCTGGGGTGACCTCCTTCCACCAGCTCCTGGACGGTTTGGTTCACATCCAGGACGCGGCCCATCAGACTGTTCATCTCTTGGTCCAGGCTCTCAAACCTGCGGAAGAGGATGGATGGAGCCTTGGGGACCAGCCCACTGCTTAGCTTTGAAGCAGCAAGCCCTTCCAGGTTCTGGTCCGAGGAAGCTCGGACTATAGTGGCTGCTACAATGTTATAACCCTCAATACTCTGCCCCAGGCTCTCTGGGCTGTCTATCAACTGTACCATCTCACCCACCACCATGGCCCGGAGCGTGACCCTGAACCCATGGCCTCCGCATCTCGCGAGTTCAGTTTCCGCCTTTTCCCCGTTCGAATCTGTCTTCAACCTTACGGCCTCCTATATACGTGCTTGCTGCCCTCACACCCACCATCTCCCTTTAAAGTTGGTCGTGCCTGACCCCTGGGCCTTGTTTGGACACTGGCCACAGCCTCTTGGCCCCTGTTTCTTGCCCATGTGACTTTCTAATCTGGTCCCGACCTGCACCCTCCTGTTTGAGCTCCGCCTTTCTGAGTTCTCTGTCACCAGGAGGCGCTCCAACCTGCCCTCCACAGGGCATTCTGGGAGATCGTTTTCCAGTTTTTATTTTTTAATATTTTACTTATTTATTTGAGAGAAAGAGAGGTAGAAAGAGAGAGAGTGACCTTCAGCCACTGCAAACAAACCCCAGATGCATGCGCCACCACGTGCATCTGGCTTACATGAGTTCTGGGGATTCAAAACCGGGTCCTGGAGAAAGGGTGCTCCAAGGCCTCCAGCCACTGCAAATGAACTCAAAACCCATGCCCCATCTTGTGTACCTGGCTTTACTTGGGTACTGGGGAATTTAACCTGGGTCATTTGGCATATATGGGCATGTAGGGAATTGAATTCAGGCAGGCAAGCTTAACACTGATCCATATCCCCAACCCCCGGGGAGATCTTTTTAAAGCAGTGAATCGTGATGTGTGGCGCACATCTTTAATTCCAGCACTTGGGAGGATGAGGTACAAGGATAGCTTTAAATTCAAGGCCAGCCTGAGCTACAGAGTAAATTTCAGGTCAGGTATGGGTTGCTTTTTGCATTTGGCTTTACGTGGGTACTAACTAGGGAATTGAACCCCAGCCAGCAGGCTTTGCTCAGGCTGACCTGGAATTCACTATGAAGTCTCAGGATGGCCTCGAACTCTCAGCGATCCTCCTACCTCTGCCTCCTGAGTTCTGGGATTAAAGGTGTATGCCACCACACCAGGCGCAAACAAGCACTTTAAACCACTGATCCATCTCCCCAATCCTTGGTGGGTACTTTCATGTTGTGACTAGGAACCTCACAATACTGACATCAAATGTCTGTGGGAGCCCTCCCAACCCGTCCCCCGACTTCCCTGTAGCAGGCATTTGTTAGGTCTTTCACACCTATGAACCCATCTGTCTTTCACCACAAGCTAAATTCAACCTCATTTTACATATGGGCAAACTGAGGTCCAGAGACATTGGGCAGTTGCAGTCTGTCACAAACTGAGTAAGAACGAAGCAAGGGGTGGAGAGATGGCTTAGTGGTTAAGACACGTGCCTGAGAAGCCAAAGGACCTTGGTTTGATTCCCCAGGACCCATGTGAGCCAGATGCACAAGGTGGCGCATGTGTCTGGAATTCCTTTGCAGTAGCTGAAGGCCCTGGTGCACCCGTTCTTTCTCTCTCTTATCTACCTGTTTATGTCTCTCAAATAAATAAAAATAAAATAAAAGAGAGCTGTTTTGGGTTTGTTTTTTTTTTTAAGAGAACTGGAGAGATGGCCTAGCGGTTAAGGTGTTTGCCTGCAAAGCCAAAGGATCCCGGTTCAACTCCCCAGGACCCATGTAAGCCAGATGCACAAGGGGGCACATGCATCTGGAGTTCATCTTCAGTGGCTGGAGGCCCTGGTGCACCCATTCTCTCTCTCTCTTTCTTTCTATCTCAAATAAATAAACAAATAATGTATATTTTTTTCAAAAAAGAATCAAGCAGGGATTGGAATCTCTGATTCCAGCTGAGCAAGCATAAGAACTGTGAAACCCAAAGAACTGGGCCAGAGAAGTGTTTCAGCAGCTAAAGGCACTTGCTTGCAAAGCTTGCTGGCTGGGGTTCAATTCTTCAGTACCCACATAAAGCCAGATGCACGATGTGGTGCATGCATCTGGAGTTCATCTGCAGTGGCAGGGGGACCTGGCAAGACCATACTTTTATCTCCACCCCCCCTCTCTCAAAAAAAATAAAAACATTTTAAATTTATTTATTTGTTGGATATCGACTTTTATATACGTGTGTGTGTGTGTGTCTGAGAAAGAGAAAGAGAGAAAGAAAGGGAAAAAAGAAGAGAGAGAGAACGGGCGTGCCAGGGCCTCCAGCCGCTGCCAACGAACTCCAGTTGCACACCTCACCTTATGCATCTGGTTTTTGTGGGTCCTGGGGAATTGAACCTGGGTCCTTTTGGCCTTGCCGGCAAACGCCTTAACCACTAAGCCGTCTGTCCAGCCCGATAAAAAGATCTTTAAGATTTTTATTTATTTACTTATTAGAGATAGAGAGGGAGAGAGGCAGAGAGATAGAGAAGGAGCTCGCCAGGGGGTGGGGAGGACCTGAGGGGTGGAGTGGGGTGAGAGAGGGTGGAGGTGGGTGGGGGGTGGGATGGGGTGAAGGGTGGGGGTGGCGAGGACCTGCGGGCCGGGGCCGGGGCTCTCACCGGTGCTGCACCACCTCCACGTCGTCCAGCGAGTCGGGCACGCGCATGGCCAGCAGCCACTGCTCCTTCTCGCCGATCCACAGCTCGCAGGCGTGCACCTCTCCGAACATGCGGTACACGGCGAGCGCGTCCCGCAGCCACTGTCGACGCAGCGCGGCCACCTCGGTGACCTCGGCGAACAGCTGCTCGGCCTCCACCACGCGCACCTGCAGCGCCACCACCAGCGACCCGGCGGCTCCTCCTCCTCCTCCTCCGCCCAGCGTGGCCAGCTGTCTCCGCAGGCCGCCCACGGGTCCGCGGTGCGCCTCCACCTCCCCGGTGAGCGCGCGGTGCTGGCGCGCCAGGCGGCGGCTGGACGCTTCGTCGTGGCCGAAGTCGCCGGCGGCGGCCAGGCGGTAGGCGTCGCGCAGCCAGTCGAGCAGCCCGTCGAGGTCGGCCCCGAACTGGTGAAGCGCCCGGGCCTCCTGCAGCCGCCGCTCGCGCCGCGCCGCGGCCTCCTCCAGCCGTTGCCAGCGGCGCCGCGCGCTAGCCGCGCGCTCGGCCAGGCCGGCTACGTGCAGCGCCGCGTCCGCGCAGCCCCGGGCCCCGCCGGGACCTCCTGGGGCCGCCGCCGCCAGCTCCTCGCCGCGCCGCAGCGCCTGCTGCAGCAGCGCCCGGCGGCCGCCCAGCTCGCCCTGCAGGATCTTGTGCTGGGCCTGCAGCCTGGCCGTGCTCGCCAGGTCGTGCGCTCCACCCGCCGGGCCCGCAGCCGCCTCCAGCAACCGCTCCTTGTCCCGGGCCCAGCTCTCCGCCTCCTCCAGCTCCTGCAGCAGCGCCCACAGGCTCCGCGAAGCCTCGAGCTCCGCGCGACGCCGAGCCGCCTGCTCCCGCAGCTCCGACAGGCAGCCGTGCACGTGGTTCACGCGGTTGCACACCACCTGCGGGTCGCACGGTTGGTAGCCTTGGAGCAAAAGGGAAAGGAAACTGGGTTTGGGCGCCTGGCCTCGAAGAGGAGCGAGGGGCTGGAGAGACGGCTCGGGCCCGTTAAAGGCGCTTGTTGGCGAAGTCTGATGGCCCCGGGTTCGAATCCTCAGTTAGCCACGTAAGGCCGGATGCACAAAGTGGCTCATGCCATCTAGAGTCCGTTTGCAGTGGCAGGAGGCCCTGTTGTGCCCATACTTACTTTCTCCCTCTCCCTTTCTCTGCCTCTCATTAAAAATATAAAGGGCTGGAGAGATGGCTTAGTGGTTAAGCGCTTGCCTGTGAAGCCTAAGGACCCCGGTTCAAGGCTCGGTTCCCCAGGTTCCACGTTAGCCAGATGCACAAGGGGGCGCACGCGTCTGGAGTTCGTTTGCAGAGGCTGGAAGCCCTGGCGCGCCCATTCTCTCTCTCTCCCTCTATCTGTCTTTCTCTCTGTGTCTGTCGCTCTCAAATAAATAAATACATATATATATATATACATGTGATTTTTAAAAGAAATAATTACTTTTAAGATTTTTACTTATTTATTTGAGAGGGGAAGAGAAAGAGAGAGAAAGAGAGGGGCATCCAGCCGCTGCAAATGAACTCCAGACACGTGCATCTGGCTTATGTGGACCCTGGGGAATCAAACCTGGGTCCTTTGGCTTTGCAGGCAAGTGTCTTAACCGCTAAGCCATCTCTCCAGCCCAGATTTTTTTTTTAAGAGAAGCATGTGCAATATAATCTATTGACCTTATCTTGTGCCAGCCCATGCCTTCTCCCTATCCACGAAGGCTTGACTCACCAAACTCTCAGTCCCCCAAACTGCGCCCTGCAAGCCCCAGATTCCCCCAAGTTCTGTTTTATTTGTTTTTCTTTTTTTTTTTTTTCCTTTTATTTGCAAGGGGAGAGAACGGATGAATGATTGAGTGAGTGAATGACGGTGCACCAGGTCCTCCTGCCACTGCAAACACCCTCCAGATGCATGTGCCACTTTGTGCATCTGGCTTACGTGGGTCCTGTGGATCGAACCCCAGCCGTCAGGCTTTGGGGCCTTTGCTGGCAAGCACCTCAGCCGCTAAGCCATCTCTCCAGCCCCGTGTATTTTCTTTTTAAAATACTTGTTTATTTGAGAGAGAGAGAGAGATTGAGAATGGGCGCACTAGGGCCTCCTACCACTGTAAATGAACTCCAGAGGCAAACGCCACTGTGCGCATCTGGCTTGATGTAAGTAACGGGGAATCGAACCCAGGCTGTCAGGCTTTGCACGCAAGTGCCTGCAACCACTGAGCTATTTCTCCAGCCTCTCTGTGTCGGTTCTCAAGGGGACTCCCCTCGTCCCTCTGCTCCGGGGACTTGCCCTTGCCTCGTTTGGCACTCACCCTGACACTCTCCAGGTCCCGCTCCCCACACTCACCCTGCAGCTGGGAGAATCGCAGGGCTGCGGCGTTGAGGGCCTCCACGCGCTCGCTCTGGGCCGCGATGTCTCCCTCCAGAAGAGCGTGTTTCTGCAGCAGGTCCTCCGCTTCCACCAGGTGCTGTCCACATTCCCGGGACAGCAGCTGCGTCTGCAGGGGGGGGAGGGGTACAGTACTGAGCCTGTCTCGGGCCTGCTCACTATCAGGGTCCCCAACCCAGCCTCTGATTCATTCTTTTTTTTTTTTTGGTTTTTCGAGGTAAGGTCTCACTCCGGTCCAGGCTGACCTGGAATTCACTATTCAGTCTCAGGGTGGCCTCGAACTCACAGCGATCCTCCTACCTCTGCCTCCCGAGTGCTGGGATTAAAGGTGTGCGCCACCATGCCTGGCCTCTGCTCCATTCTTAACAGGGCTGTTTGGAATTCCAGTCTCTCGCTGTCTGTCATCCCAGGTCTCTGAATGTTCCCTCCATCTCATTGTTTCCATGTTTCTGCTTGTTCCCTCTCTCCCTTCATCTCTTTCCTCTTTGTGTTTCCATCTTTCCTATCTTCATTTCTCTATGCATCTCTGGTAAGTGTCTCTCTTTGTCCCAAATTGACTTCACCATGGAGCCATAGATATTTCTTTGGTTTGTTTGTTTCTGAGACAGGATCTTGATACATAAGCCAGACCTCAAACTCACTATGTAGCCTGGGCTACTCTCTCTCTCTCTCTCTCTTTAATTTTAATTTTTTTAATCTTTTCACAATTTTTTTATTAACATTTTCCATGATTATAAAGAATATCCCATGGTAATACCCTTCCCCCCGCCGCACTTTCCCCTTTGAAATTCCATTCTCCATCATATTACCTCCCCATCTCAATCATTGTACTTACATATATACAATCCCAACCTATTAAGTACCCTCCTCCCTTCCTTTATCTTCCCTTTATATCTCCTTTTTAACTTACTGGCCTCTGCTACTAAGTATTTTCCTTCTCACGCAGAAGCCCAATCATCTGTAGCTAGGATCCACATATGAGAAAGAACATGTGGCACTTGGCTTTCTGGGCCTCGGTTATCTCAGTATAATCCTTTCCAGATCCATCCATTTTTCTGCAAATTTCATAACTTCATTTTTCTTTACTGCTGAGTAGAACTCCATTGTATAAATGTGCCACATCTTCATTATCCATTCATCAGTTGAGGGCTCTCTTTCTTTTTTAATTTGATTTTATTTGGCTTTTTGAGGTAGGGTCTTGCTCTAGCCCAGGCTGACCTGGAATTCACTATGTAGTCTCAGGATAGCCTCGAACTTCTGACGATCCTCCTACCTCTGCCTCCCCCAGTGCTGAGATTAAAGATGTGTGCAACTATGCCCAGCTAGGTAATTTTTGAAATAGGGTCTCAATCTAGCCAGGGCTGATCTGGAACAAACACTGTACTTCCAGGCTGGCCTCAAACTCACGGCGATCCTCCTACTTTCTGAGTGCTGTGATTAAAGGTGGGTGCACCCACACCTAACTTCTTTCTCACTGTCTTTTTTATGTGTATGTCATATAATGTCCCTTGATCTCCCTGGTGAGCTTTCTCCTCCACCCTCCCCTCTCCTCCCCCTTCTTTCTCTCCCACCTCTCCCTCGGACCTCACGTAGCCCAGGCTGACCTGAACGCATTCTGTAGCTAAGGATGACCTTTCACTGTGGATCCTCCTGCTCCTACCTCCCCAGTGCTAGGATTACAGGCACACACAGACCACCATGCCTGCCTTATGTGGTGCTGGGGTCGGAACCGTGCGTGCCAGTCTACCAACAACTACTCGGCGAGCTGAGCAGCTGCCCTGCATTCTAGCCCTCCCTAGCTTCTCCTTGCCTTTTCAGTCTCTGTATCTTTTGTTTGTTTTTATTTTTTGAAGTAGGCTCTCACTCTAGCTCAGGCTGACCTGGAATCCACTATGTAGTCTCAGGCTGGCCTCGAACTCACGGTGATCCTCCTACCTCTGCCTCCCAAGTGCTGGGATTGAAGGCGTGCGCCATCATGTCCCGCTCTTCTGTATCGCTTTTCATCTTTGTCCTTGTCACCTCTGGAGCTCTGCTTCCCTCCCTCCTTCCCTGAGCCCTCCTGTGACAATCCCCCCCCCCCCACACACACACCCCTCCTCTGGTCCACACCTGCATTTCCTCCATCCAGTCCACCATGTAGACCATCTCCTGGAAGATCTTCTGCAGGGCCAGATTCTGCTCAAGCCGGGTCCTCCGGGCACCCACCAGCCCGGTGAGCAGAGCCCACTGGCGCAGGACACTGTCACGTTGAGCTGCCACTCTCCGGACATCGTAGTAGCCTTCAGCTGCCAGGGCCTGGGCCAGCTCCGCCACGCCCTGCACCCGCTCCTCATAGGCCGCAGTGTCTGCCTCGATCGCCTCGTGCTTCTTCATGGCGGCCTCCACCGCCGGAAGCTCGTACCCAAAGTTGTCCTGGGAGGGGCAGGACACAGACACTCACTGGGCTGCTTCAGCAGCCCACTCAGGACCTTGACCCTGGGAGCTAGAGGGATGGCTTAGCAATTAAGGCGTTTGCCTACAAAGCCAAAGGGCCCAGGTTCGATTCCCCAGGACCCACATTAGCCAGATGCACAAGGGGGCACAAGGGTCTGGAGTTCGTTTGCAGTGGCTGGGGGCCCTGGTGCGCCTATTCTCTCTCTCCCTCTCCCTCTTTCTCTGTCAAAACAAAATAAATAAATAATTTTTTAAAAAAAGAACCTTGACCCTGAGGCTGGATATGCTCAGTGGTTAAGGCGCTTGCCTGCAGAGCCTAACAACGTGGGCTCAGCTCTCCACTATCCACGTAAAGCCAGATGCACAAAGTAATGCATGCATCTGGAGTTCATTTGCAAACTGGCAAGAAACCCTGGTGTTCTCTATCTCTCTGTCTCTCTCCTCTCTCTGCTAGCAAATGAATAAATAAATAAATATTTTTCAAAAGAGCCTTCCAGAGACCATACAGGTCAGCCTGAGCTAGAGTGATACCCAACCTCGAAAAACCAAATAAATAAAATTAAAAAGAGGGCTGGAGAGATGGCTTAGCAGTTAAGCGCTTGCCTGTGAAGCCTAAGGACCCCGGTTCAAGGCTCGGTTCCCCAGGTCCCACGTTAGCCAGATGCACAAGGGGGCGCACGCGTCTGGAGTTCGTTTGCAGAGGCTGGAAGCCCTGGCGCGCCCATTCTCTCTCTCTCCCTCGATCTGTCTTTCTCTCTGTGTCTGTCGCTCTCAAATAAATAAAACTAAAAATTAAAAAGAGCCTTGACACTGGGTGTGATGGTGCACACCTTTAATGCCAGCACTCGGAGGTAGAGGAGGATTGTGTGAGTTTGAGGCCACCCTGAGACTACATAATGAATTCCAGGTCAATTTGAGCTACAATGACACCCTACCTCAAAACAACAACAACAACAACAACAAAAAAGCCTTGATCCTGAACAACCTTGGAAACTCTCCCCTCGTCTCCTTGGAGACCAGGTCCATGCACACCCCAGACCCTAGATGCCAGCACCGCCCTTTTCAGTTACCCTGGAAATCACGGCTACCTATAACCCTGTTCCCTTGGAGCCCACCCTCTTTGGCTACTCTAGAAATCACATCTTCCTGCTACCTTGGAGACTACTTCCTCCCACGGGCAATGACCCTGGCAATCAGGCCCACTTTCTACTCTCCTGGAAGACCAGTCCCAGTTAGCCTGGAGATCAGTCTGTTCCTCTAGACACCCTTCCCAGCTACTCTGGAGATGAGTCACACTCTCCTCTTCCTTCCATCTCTAACCCTCTACTTGTTACCCAGGACACAGAACCCATGTTCTGCCTTGTCCTAGAGGCAGGGACCAAGTTTGCCCTATTCTATTGCTTAGAAGACTAACCCTGTCCTCCCAAGTTACACTGGACAATGCATACACCCTCCTTCTCTCAGCCTAGTTGAATACACCCCCCCTTTGTGTGTGTGTGTGTGTGTGTGTGTTTTGTTTTGTTTTTGCAAGGTAGGGTCTCACTCTAGCTCAGACTGATCTGGTGATCCTCCTATCTCTGTCTCCCTAGTGCTGGGGTTAAAGGCATACGCCACCACGCCAGGCCCTTTCTTGTTTTGTTTTTGTGGTAGGGTCTCACCCTAGCCCAGGCTGACCTGGAATTCACCATGTAGTCTCAGGCTGACCTTGAACTCATGGTGTTCCTTCTACCTCTGCCTCCTGAGTGCTGGGATTAAAGGTGTGCTCCACCTTGCCCCCCTCTTTTTTTTTTTTTTTTTTTTTTTTTTTTTAGGTGTTTTAAGGTAGTTCTATCCCAAGCTAACCTGGAACTCTGTAGTCCCAGGCTGATCTCAAACTCACAGCAATCCTCCTACCTCTGGCTCCTGAGTGCTGGGATTAAAGGAGTGCACCAACATGCCAGGTTACCCCCCCCCCCCATTTCTGAAGAGACTAATTATTCCCTCTCTGATTTTCCTGGAGACAAGCTCCACATTTCTGTTACCTTGAAGATATCAGGCCTATTCCCCTCACCCACCAATGAGACAAATCATTTAAGATTTCCTTCCCCCCATCATGAGTCACCTAAAAGGAAGGCTAAACTTAACTCTTCCCTGTTGCTCAAGAGATCAGGTCTCCCTTTGTAATCCCAGGGCTATGAGCCCTACTCACTCTCCCTTCCCCGCCACCTCCTAGCCAAGCCCTACACCTAGTACCTGGGAAACCAGGCGCTGGTTCTCATTCAGCCAGCTCTCCCTCATGGCCACCTTGTGGTCAAATCTCTGAGCCAGAAGTTCCAGCTTCTCCTGCCGGATCAGCTCAGCTCGGAGGGCAGCCTCCCGTTCGTGTTCTGCCTTCTCCAGCTCTCCCCATGCCTGCAGGAAGAAGACAGGAGAAGGCGCTTAGATTCCAACAACCGCTCTCAGTTTAATGACCCTGGCTTTGCGGGTCTCAAGCGGCTCCTAGCATGTATGCAAATTAGGAAAAAGCATCACTTCCTCATGCTGCTATTACATGGAGATTGTCAGAATGAATGCCCAGTCCTTGTTATCTATAATGTGAATGAGCTGGAGAGATGGCTCAGTGATAAAAGGCACTTGCTTGTCAAGCATGATGGCCTAGCTTCGATTTCACAGTACCCATATAAAGTCAGATACGCAAAGTGGCACTGGCATCTGGAGTTGGTCTGCAGTGGCAAGAGGCACTGTTGTACCCATTCATTCTCTCTCTCTCTCTCTCTTTCTCTCTGTGCTTGCAAATAAAAAATATTTTGAGCTGGGGAGATAGCTCAGTGGTTAAAGGCACTGACTTGCAAAACCTGGTGGTCCAGGTTTGATTCACCAGTGTCCACGTAAAGCCAGATGCACAAAGTGGCAAGTGCGTGTGGAGTTCTTTTGCAGCAGCAAGAGGCCCTGGTGCACCCATTCTCATTCTCTCCCTACCTCTCTCTCTCTCTCATAATTAAATGAAAATAAAGACCTATCATGTGAATGACTTCCTTGAATAATATACAATCAATCTTGTTTCTTTCTCCCTTAGGTCCCCAACCTCACCTTGTCAATGTCCCAGATGCCACAGCCCTCCCGAGGCACGTAGAGGCGACGGTTGTAGGCCCGTAGTTTGCTCTGGATGCTGAAGAGCAGAACCTCCAGGTTCCCCTTCTCCTGAAACCTAAAGAGGCATGAGTTTGGGGCACCTGTCTCCACCCCCACACACACACACCACCCTCCTCTTGAGCTGAATCTCACTTGACCGGCTTCTCCAGGGTACAGTAGGCCGTGAAAGCCTGCAGCTGTTGCTGCACCCCGCTCAGAGAATTGGCAAACTTCTGGTTGCTGATCAGGCCCACGGTGCGGTGGATCCAGGCCAGGAGCTCAGCCGCCAGCTCCTCGTAGCGCTCTATGATCTTCCCCACCTCCAGCACCTGGTCCAGCACCTGACCCAGCAAAGGAAGGTGACATCAAGCTTTGTTCCATATGCCTATCTAACCTCCAGGTACAAGGGACAGGGTTGATTTTTTGTTTGATTGGTTTTTGTTTGGTTGGTTTTCTTTGCTCTGGCACACCGGGAGGGTGGAAAGTACCATGGCAGCATGGAGATTTAATCCCCCAGGCCCAGGAGAGGTTTCCCGGGCACCCACCCTCCCCGTTTCTTGGCTCCTTCCTACCTTCCCAATGCGCTTTCCCTCCACAGCCAGAGCCTTCATCTTGGAGAAATAGTGGTAGAAAGACACCACATACGTGATGATGGACTTCTCGTCCGGAGCCTCCATGTTCACATCTGGGCAGAAAAGGGAGTGTGTGATCTTTGTGTGTGTGTGTGTGTTTGTGTGTGTGTGTGTGTGTGTGTGTGTGTGTCCATGTGTGCGGCTGCGGGTGCATGTGTGGAAGTCAGAGGACAACCGCGGGTGTCAGTCCCTGTCCTGCATCTCGTTTGAGGCAGGGTCTCCTGCGCCACTCCATCCCATTCAGCAGACCAGCTGGCCTGCGAGTGGTCAAGCATTCTCCTGTCTCCGCCTCCGATCCCACGGTAGGTGTGCTGGGATTACACGTGTGCTACCGTGTCCAGCCTTGCATGGCTTCTGGGGACCTGAACTCAGGTACTCATGCTGGCGTGACACGTGCTTTATCCACTGAGCCATCTCCTCAGCCCTACTCCTCAGGTTTCTTTGTTTGTTTATTATTATTTATCTACTTGAGAGGGCGAGAGAGAATGAGGAAGATAGAGGGAGAGAGAATGGGCACACCAGGGCTTCTAGCCACTGCAAACAAACTCCAGATGCATGCTCCACCTTGTGCATCCATCTTTACGTGAGTTCTGAGAAACGGAACCTGGGTCTTTTGGCTTTGCCAGTAAGCACCTGAGTGGTAAAGACATCTTTCTAGGTCCTCCTCAGTCTTTTTAAAATTTATTTTATTTATTTACTTACTTATTGATTTATTTATGAGAGAGATAGAGAGAAAGAAACAGGCAGATAGGATAGGTGTGCCAGGGCCTTTAGCTACTATAACCGAACTCCAGACGCATGTGTCACCTTGTACATCTGGCTTATGTGGGTCCTGGGGAGTCAAACCTGGGTCCTTTGCCTTTGCAGGCAAACACCTTAACCGCTAAGTCATCTCCCCAGACCCCTCCTCAGTTTTTGTATCTGTCCAGTGGAGATCTACTTCACAAGATTAAATAGTGTCTGACACATGACCATGTATAGAAATTGTCTATGATAATAATGAATTAATATAATATATTATTATTTTTTGTTTTTTTGAGGTAGGGTTCCATTCTAGCCCAGGCTGACCTAGAACTTACTTTTTTAAAAATTTATTCATTTGTGGGCTGGAGAGATGGTTTAGTGGTTAAGTGCTTGCCTGTGAAGCCTAAGGACCCCGGTTCGAGGCTCGGTTCCCCAGGTCCCACGTTAGCCAGATGCACAAGGGGGTGCACGCGTCTGGAGTTCGTTTGCAGAGGCTGGAAGCCCTGGCGCGCCCATTCTCTCTCTCTCCCTCTATCTGTCTTTCTCTCTGTGTCTGACGCTCTCAAATAAATAAATAAATAAAAATTAAAAAAAAAATTATTCATTTGAGAGAGAGAGGGAGAGACAGAGAGGAAGAGGTTGAGAGAGAATGAGCATGCCAGGGTCTCCTGCCACTGCAAACAAACTCCAGATACATGTACCACCTTGTGCATCTGGCTTATGTGGGTCCTGGGGAATTGAACCTGGGTCCTTAGGCTTTTGCAGACAAGTGCCTTAACCACTAAGCCATTTCGCCAGCCCCCTGGGACTTACTTTGTAATCTCAGACTGGCCTCAATCTCGTGGCAATCCTCCTACCTCTGCCTCCCCTGTGGTGGTATTAAAGGCGTGCACCACCACACCCAGCTCTCTCTCTCGTGTTTTTATTTTTACCTTGCTGGGGGTTAAACATGTTAGGCAAGTGAACAACCATTGAGCTGTACCCATAGCGCTCATAATACCTTACCATTTCCCTCTCTGGAGATATCACGGGTACTTATGAAGTGGTGAGTCAGCCATTGCCTGGCCCGCATGAACACATCCATGCCTGCGCTCTTATCCTACAGAGTTCCCGTCATGCTCAGGAAATCCCCACTATGCACGTGAGGTTTGAAACCGAGCACTCTGGCTTCAGAGGAAGCAAGCCCTTGGATCTTAGCTCCACTCCTCACTTGCACTATGTGTGTAGGAAATGGACTTACCTTCTCTGAGCCTCAGTTTCCCTGTTATGTTAAGGATAATTCTGATTCCTGCCTCTGAGGAACACAGTAAATATTAGAAAGGCTAAAGCCATACTCTCTATTTCTCTCTCTGCGCCTCTCTCTCTCAAGTAAATTAATAAACAATTTTTAAAAAGAAGGACTAGCTAGGCATGGTGGCACATGCCTTTAATCCCAGCACTCGGGAGGCAGAGGTAGGAGGATCGCCATGAGTTCGAGGCCACCTCGAGACTCCTTAGTGAATTCCAGGTCAGCCTGGCTAGAGTGAGACCCTACCTCAAAAAAAAAAAAAAAAAAAAAAGAAGGACTAGAGCCAGGTATGACAGTGCATATCGGTAATCCCAGCTCTCGAGAGACAGAAGTGGGAGAAGCAGGCCAGCCTTGGCTACATGACAAGGTTAACTAGAGTTAATTAGGTTCTAGCTCAAAAGTAAATGGGCTGGGCATGGGGCCACACGCCTTTAATCCCAGCATTTGCAAGGCAGAGGTAGGAATATCACAGTGAGTTCAAGGCCAGCCTGAGACTACACAGTGAATTCCAGGTCAGCCTGGGATACAACGACACCCAATCTTCAAAAACCAAAAAGAAAACAAACAAACAAATAAATAGCATAACACTCCACAGGCTGAGGCAGGAGGACCATCGTGAATTCTAGGCCAGCCTGGGTTTCAGGTCAGCTTGAGTTTCAGGTCAGCCTGGGCTAGAGTGAAACCCTGACTGAAAAAACAACAGGGCTGGAGACATGGCTTAGCAGTTAAGGCGCTTGCCTGTGAAACCTAAGGACCTATGTTCAACTCCCCAGATCCCATATAAGCCAGATGCACAAGGTCCCACATGTGTACAAGGTGGCACACATGTCTGGAGTTTGACTGCAAGTGGCTGGAGGCCCTGGTGTGCCAATATTCTCTCTCTCTTTCCCTCTCTCCTCTCTCTCTCTCATAAAAAAAAAAAAACAAAACAAAAACCCTAACAGGGCTGGAGAGATGGCTTAGTGGTTAAGGTGCTTGCTGGCAAAACCAAAGGACCCAGGTTCGATTCCCCAGGACCCACATAAACTAGATGTACAAGGTGGCACATGTGTCTGGAGTTTGTTTACAGCAGCTAGAGGCCATAGTGTGCCCATTATCTCTCTCTCTCTCCCTCTCCCTGCTCTCTGCAAATAAATAAACATATTTTTTTAAAAAGCACACAGGGCTGGAGAGATGGCTTAGTGGTTAAGCGCTTGCCTGTGAAGCCTAAGGACCCCGGTTCAAGGCTTGATTCCCCAGGACCCACATTAGCCAGATGCACAAGGGGGCACATGCATCTGGAGTTCATTTGCAGTGGCTGGAGGCCTTGGCGTGCCCATTCCCTCTCTTTCTATCTGTCTCTCTTTCTCTCTCTGCCTGTTGCTGTCAAATAAATAAATAAAAATTTAAAATTAAAAAAAAAAAGATGTTCAATGCAGCAAGCAGGGAGCAAAGAACACAGCTATCAGAGACCAGGCACAGGGCAGGGGACTTACTGAAACCATGAATAAGATCCTAGGGTCCTGATCACTGATTTTCAGTGTGATGCTGGATGACTTCACTGCTCTGAGCTATCATTCCCATCTCTTTAAAACAGGGTTGAGGGGGCTAGAGAGATGGCTTAGCAGTTATGGTGCTTGCTGGCAAAGCCCAAAGATCTAGGTCTGATTCCCCATTCCCCAGGATCCACGTAAGCCAAATGCACAAGGTGGCACATGCATCTGGAGTTTGTTTGCAGTGGCTGGAAGCCCTGGGTTTGCCCATTCTCTCTCCCTCTCAGTCAATCAAATAAATATTTAAAAATATAAAACAGGCAGGGCGTGGTGGCACACGCCTTTAATCCCAGCACTCGGGAGGCAGAGGTAGATGGATCACCATGAAGAAATAAATAAAATAAAACAGGGTTGAGGGCTGGGGAGAATTATCAGCAGTTAAAGGCACTTGCTTGCAAAGCCTGCTAGCCCAGGTTCGATTCCCCAGGACCCACATAAAGCCAGAGGCACAATGTGACACGTATATTTGCAGTTCATTTGTGGAAGCAACAGGTCCTGGTGGGCCCAGGCTCCTCCTTCTCTTTCATGCAAATAAATTAATTAAATTAAAAAATAAAACAGGGAGCTGGGCATGGTGGCGCACGCCTTTAAGCCCAGCACTCAGGAGGCAGAGGTAGGAGGATCGCCGTGAGTTTGAGGCCACCCTGAGACTACATAGTGCATTCCAGGTCAGCCTGGGCTAGACAAAGGACTCAGGTCCGATTCTTCAGGATCCATGTAAGCCAAATGCATAAGATAGCACCTGCATCTGGAGTTTGTTTGCTAAGCAGCTGAAGGCCCTGGCACTTCCATATTCTCTCTCTCTCCCTCTCTCTCTCTGCCGCTTTCGCTTTCAAATAAGTAAATAATAAAACATATTTAAAATAAAATAAAACAGCCGCTGTAGAGATGGCTTAGTGATTAAGGCATTTGCCTGCAAAATCAAAGAACTCAAGTTCAATTCCTCAGTACCCAGGTAAAGCCAGATGCACAAGGTAGTGCATAAGTCTGGACTTTGTTTGCATTGGCTAGAGGCCCTGGTGTGCCCATTTTCTCTCTCATAAATAAATAAATAAAATTTTTTGTTTGTTTTTTGGTTTTTCGAGGTAGGCTCTCTGGTCCAGGCTGACCTGGAATTCACTATGTGGTCTCAGGATGGCCTTGAACTCACAGTGATCCTCCTACGTCTGCCTCATGAGTGCTGGGATTAAAGATGTGCACCACCACACCCAGCTAAATAAATTAATGTGTTTTTTGGGGGGGTTTGGTTTTTTGAGGTAGTGTCTTGCTCTAGCCCAGGCTGACCTGGAATTCACACTGTAGTCTCAGGGTAGCCTCAAACTCATGGCGATCCTCCTACCTCTGCCTCCCGAGTGCTGGGATTAAAGGTGTGCGCCACCATGCCCAGCAATAAATTAAATTTTAAAAAGTTAAAAAATAAAATAAAACAGGGTTGATGGGGGGGTGTGGCTCAGTGGTAGAGCATTGGCTTATCGTGTGCAAGGCTCTGGTTTTACTCCCAGTGATACAAAACAAAGATTATAATTGGTTGATAAATTCTACTCAACCAATCAGTGTGGATGAAGCAAAACTGTGAGAATGAAGGGGAGCAGTTGTGGTGACAACCCCAACTTGGGCTTGGGCTCTCTCTCTCCCCTGTCTCCCTCCTTGCAAATAAATCAATTTATTTGAGAGAGAGAGAGAGAGAGAATGGGCACACCAGGGCCTCTAGCCACTGCAAACCAACTCCAGGCAAATGCTGGGTTACATGGGTCGAACTGGGGTCCTTAGGATTCACAGGCAAATCCCTTAGCCACTAAGCCATTTCCCCAACCCTAAAATATTTTTTTTTTAAAGTGAGCTCCTAGCCAGGTGTGGTGGCACACGCCTTTAATCCCAGCACTTGCGAGGCAAAGATAGGAGGATCGCCATGAGTTCAAGGCCACCCTGAGAGAACTGAATGAATTCCAGGCCAGCCTGGGCTATGGTGAGACCCTACCTCGACAAAACAAAAGTGAGCTCCTGTCATTTCAAAGTGGGAGACTGAAGGTGGGGGTACCATGGATTGGAGAGGAGAACTAAGGTCATGGATGGAAGCTGGGGCTAATCAAATAAAGAACCTGGAGATGAGGTCTAAGTGGTGGCTGGAGGTAGGTAGAAAGCATTGGGATAGAGAGAGGGTTAGGTCCAGGATGACGGATGGGGAGAGGCGTAAAGATGGAAGCCAGTCCTGGTGGTACAGATATGCCATCCCAGGTATTGGGAGGCTAAGGCAGGAAGATGCCAAGTTCAAGGTCAGCCTGGGCTACAGGGTGGATTTAGTTTAGAGATCCTGTCTCCAAATGAAAACTAAAAGGAGAGCTGGTAGCGTGGCTCAAAGGTAGAGCACTTGTCCAGGATCCACAGTGAGGGGCTGGGGGCGTGGCTCAGAGGTAGAGCACTTGTCTAGGATCCACAGTGAGGGGCTGGGGGCATGGCTCAGAGGTAGAGCACTTGTCTAGAGTCCACAGTGAGGGGCTGGGGTCATGGCTCAGAGGTAGAGCACTTGTCTAGGATCCACAGTGAGGGGTGGGGGCGTGGCTCAGAGGTAGAGCACTTGTCTAGGATCCACAGTGAGGGGCTGGGGGCGTGGCTCAGAGATAGAGCACTTGTCTAGAGTCCACAGTGAGGGGCTGGGGTCATGGCTCAGGGGTAGAGCACTTGTCTAGAACCCACAGTGAGGGGCTGGGGGCGTGGCTCAGAGGTAGAGCACTTGTCTAGGATCCACAGTGAGGGGCTGGGGTCATGGCTCAGAGGTAGAGCACTTGTCTAGGATCCACAGTGAGGGGTGGGGGCGTGGCTCAGAGGTAGAGCACGTCTAGGATCCACAGTGAGGGGTGGGGGCGTGCCTCAGAGGTAGAGCACTTGTCTAGGATCCACAGTGAGGGGCTGGGGCGTGGCTCAGGGGTACGTGCTTGCCTAGCTAGGTCCTAGAGTCAATTAAGAAAGGGATGAAGCTGGAGGTGAGGGTGTGGTTGGGGTGGGGACCATGCTGCTGATTGGCAATAGAGAAGGGGTGGTTTGGAGAGGGAGCTGGATTTGGGGCTGTAGAGAAAATGGGAGTTGGACCAGGGCAATGGTTAAGGTTAGCTAAGGGATGGAATCAAGCATGTGGGAAGGAAGGGTTCCATTGGGATGGGGTGAAGGTGGAGGTGAGCATGGAGAGAAGAGGTGAGGATGGGAGGTGGGAGGAACTTGTGGAATGAGGAGGAGGGGTTAGCAATGACCGTGGGGTCTGGCAGTGAGGCTGGATGGGAGGAAGCCATCCTGAGCTGACACCCGTGGTTGGGAGCCCCCGGGGGCGGAGTCCGGGGGTGGTGTCCGGGGGTGGGGCCCGACGCTCACCTTCGGGGTCCAGCAGACGTGCCAGCCCCAGGTGTTGTTCGGCTGTGCGGAAGGCTCTCTGTAGGTTGTAGTTGGCGTTGGACTTGGTGAGCTTGCTGAAGTCCACGAGATCGGGCCTGTGCGGGGGCACAGAGCGGGCAGGCAGCAGAGAAGCTCCCGGGCCAGTGGGCAAGCAGGCATAAAAGCGGGTGGGGGGCGGGCAGGCAGAGGGGCACAACTTGGCTGAGTTAGCCAAGGGGACATGGGTGTACTGCCAGGCTGGGCAATATTGATTGCTTGGGGCACATGTGGTGAGGGCACATGTATGTGTGATACACACATGTCTTATGAACATGTGTGTTTGTCACTGGGCATGGGTAAGCCAGGGAAGGCATGTGGGTGGCTCAGTCCATATGTTCTTGGAAGATATGAGCCCACAGGGCACCTTCCTGTGTAAACCTGTGAGACCATCTGACAATATGAGTCTGTGCAGCTTGTGTGTGTGTGTGTCACATGAGAGCATGTGTACATGGGATGCACACGTGTCTACTTGGGTATGTTTACATATTATTACCTGGTGGTCAGGGACCATGTGTACATGGTACACATACGTTACTCTATGATATTCCTATGATATTCATATATGGCATTAGTGGTTAGAAATGTGAGTGGTTACCAGGTGTGGTGGCGCACACCTTTCACCCCAGCATTGGGAGGCAGAGGTAGGAGGATTGCCGAGGGTTTGAGGCCACCCTGAGACTACAGAGTGAGTTCCAGGTCAGCCTGGGCTAGTGAGACCCTACCTTGAAAAACAAACAAACAAAAAAAGAAAGAAATCTGTGTGGTTAAAGGGGAGGCCCCTGAAACAAAAACAAAACAAAACAAAAATAACAGGCTGGGTGTGGTAGCACACACCTTTAACCCCAGCATTCAATAGGCACTGGTAGGAGGATCACCATGAGTTCGAGGCCACCCTGAGAGTACATAGTGAATTCCAGGTCAGCCTGGGCTAGAGTGAGGCCCTCCCTTGAAAGAAACAAAACAAAACAAAACAAAAGTGAGGCCTCTGGTCTAGGCCCAGCTCAGTCACATGCTCGCCCTGTTACTCGGGGTGCACACCCCATTTCCCTCTGCCTTGACTTTTCTCACTTGTGAACTAGCAATAATAATAGCAGATGCCTGGCCGGGTCACTGGATATGCAATGACTTATGGAAAGCAACAGGACAATGTGTGGTATACAGTAAATATGTGGTGAATGTCACCTGTTGTTAGACTGACTCCAGTCACCAGTTTTGAGTTACAGTGTGAGGTGAGGCTGTCTGGGCCTCCACATGTATATATATGTATATATACATGCGTGTGTGAATGACTGTGGGAGAGACTCGGCTTATAAGTGAACAACATGCATGCACCCGGAGAAAAGTGGTAGCTGGCTTTGGCTAAACTTAAACAAGTGCCTTTTAGCCTCTGAGCCTCGGTTTCCCCAATCTGTCATGTGGAAAATAATGATAGGGGTGTAATTTTTCTTATTTTATTTTTTAAAATATTTCATTTATCTTTATTTTATTTTATTTTATTTTATTTTTGAGGATCTCACTCTAGCTCAGGCTGACCTGGAATTCACTATGTAGTCTTAGGGTGACCTAGAACTCACAGTGATCCTCCTACCTCTGCCTCCTGAGTGCTGGGATTAAAGGCACATGCCACCACGCCCGGCCTTATTTATTTATCTATTTATTTACTTATTTATTTAAGAAAGAGAGAAAAAGCTAGAAAGAGAGGAAGAGGTAGATAGAGAGAAAGAGAACATGGGCATGCTAGGGCCTCTAGCCATTGCAAACAAACTCCAGACACATGTGCCCCCTTGTGCATTTGTTTTGCATGGGTCCTAGGAAATCAAACCAGGGTCCTTAGACTTCAAAGACAAATGCCTTAACTGCTAAGCCATTTCCCCAGCCCTGGGTTTTCTTTGTGTGTGTGTGTGTGTGGCTTTTTTTTTTTTAAGGTATGGTCTCATTCTAGCCCAGGCTGACCTGAAATTCACTATGTAGTCTCAGGGTGGCCTCAAACTCACAGCTATTGTCCTACCTCTGCCTCCCAAATTCTGGGATTAAAAGCAGGCACCACCACGCCTGGCTGGGTGTAGTATTTCTGAATGACCTCAGCATGTTCGCACCAGGCCCTGAAGTATGAATACACAGAAGCATGCAGGAGGGATGGCTTAGTGGTTAAGGCATTTGTCTGCAAAGCCAAAGGACCCAGGTTCAATTCCCCAGGACCCACGTAAGCCAGATGCACAAGGTGGGGCACACATCTGGAGTTTGTTTGCAATGGCTGGAGGTCCTGGCATGCCCATTCTCTCTCTCTCTCTAAATGAATGAATAAATAAATAAAAATTTTAAAAATTAAAAAGGCTAGAAGTCTGTGGGCTCCTTGAGGAAGACAGTGTGTTCATGTCATAGTGGACAGTCTAAGGAGGGGTGAAGTGAGCACCCCACCCTGGATGTGTATGTGTGGGTAACTGAAT
Organism: Jaculus jaculus; assembly: GCF_020740685.1. Lineage (NCBI taxonomy): Eukaryota > Metazoa > Chordata > Mammalia > Rodentia > Dipodidae > Jaculus > Jaculus jaculus. The sequence continues at coordinate 1,468,139 of NC_059115.1, read as the reverse complement.
GTGTGGGCACACATCTGTGCTAGGACACATGTGTCTGTGTTTGCACAGGATATGTGCCCTGGACAGGAGTCTGTGTGTGTGTGTGTGTACCTCCAAGGAAGTATGAAGAGCAGGCGTGTGAAGAGAGATCATATGCATGAAGCCGTGACAGAATGAATGTGTGTCATACATGTGATGTGTGTGTGTGCAAATGAATAGCTGCTCAGGGACATGGGGAAGGTCTCAGGGCCAGACCAGCTGTTACCTGTGCCGGTGAATGAGGGCGTTGAAGGCCAGGCCGTCCCGCCAGCTGGTGGTGAAATTCTGGATGTTCACCTCGGGGTAACTGGGGGGGGGGGCGGTTTAAGAGGGAACAGAGGGACAGAGTTGGAAAGAGTCCAAAGGCGCTGAACGTGGTGGCGCACGCCTTTAATCCCAGCACTCGGGAGGCAGAGGTAGGAGGATCGCCAAGAGTTCAAGGCCACCCTGAGACTACATAGTGAATTCCAGGTCAGCCTGAGCTAGAGTGAGACCCTACCTAAGAAAACCAAAAAAAAAAAAAAAAAAAAGACAGAGATGAGAGAGGAAAAAGTAGAGAAGGAGACAGAGAGAGAAAGGACGGGAGTTAGAGGCAGAACAGAGAGAAAAAAGGCGAGGGGAAGACCCAGGGCATGGGTGAGAGATAAAAGGGAAAGCACGGAGTCAAAAAGACAGACACACGGAGAAACAGATGGTATCACAAGACAGAGGCAGCCCCAGGACAGGACCCACCGAGCCCACCTCCCTCCCATCTGCCCTTTCCCTTCCCCCCAGCCCAGCTCTCCACGGGGGCTGGAGTCACGCGCCATGCCCGCCCCACAAGGCAGAGAGCCAGAGAATCAAGGGGCTATGCCCACGGGCGCGTGCACCTGTCCCACCATCTCCGCCACGCGGCAGGTGCCCAGGTCCTGAAGGGCCTGATCATAAAGGTGAGGTCATGGGCTGGTGGGGGGGGGGAAGGGGGGGAGGGGGAGACACACAAGTGCCTGTGAAATCTTTTAAACATCAGGCTGGGGGGGAGGGGTGAGAAGACAGAGAGGGACCAGGGCCCGCTAGGGCAGCCACCTCTTTCTTTCTTTCTATGATTTTTAAAACTTTGTTTATATTAATTTATTTTGGTTTTTCAAGGTCAAGTCTCACTCTAGCTCAGGCTGACCTGGAATTTACTATATAGTCTCAGGGTGGCCTCGAACTCATGGCGATCCTCCTACCTCTGTCTCCTGAGTGCTGGGATTAAACCGGCGGAGAAACAGAGAGAGAGAGAGAGAGAGAGAGAATGGGCACACCAGGGCCTCAGGCCACTGCAAACGAACTCCAGACGTGTGCACCCCCCTGTGCATCTGGCTTACGTGGGTCCTGGGGAATCGAAGCAAGGTTCTTTGGCTTTGCAGGCAAACGCCTTAACCACTAAGCCATCTCTCCAGCCCCAGCCACCGCTTTCAACACGGCTCTCCTGCAGGCGGTATGACGGGCCAGCCAGTCTCATGCTGGCAACAAGCTCTGTACCAATCCGGCCCCTCCACACTGGTCTGGAAGGAGTCTACAAGTTCTGCACTTTAACTTGCCTTTCCAGGTTAGAAAAATGTTCTCAAAGTCAGCATACTGGATGTATTTCATTGACCAGTTTGTTAGCTTGAGAGACAAATTCTGACACAGGTCATTGGCTCCTCTTTAAGCTCTTGCCCAGGAAGGAACCCCAACGGTGAGGGGGCCCACCTGCCTCTGAGGGGGGGATGCTCACCCAGCTGTCTTCATCTGGCACCATAGCAGCAGAGCGTCCTTGGCTGAGCGCGTCTCTCTGTTGTCCTCTGTCTCGATCTTGATGACTTGAATCTGTAATGATACAGACATGGAGCTGGAGGGATGGCTCAGCGGTTAAGGCGCTTGCCTTCAAAGCCAAAGGAGCCGGGTTTGATTCCCCAGGACCCACATAAGCCAGATGCACAAGGAGATGCATGTGTCTGGAGTTCACTTGCAATGGCTGGAGGCCATGGCATGCCCATTCTCCACACACACACACACACAAACACACACACACATTCCAACCTCTTTCTCTTTCTCATTTTTTTTTTTAACATGGCTACTAGGACCTGCAGACCTCAGCCAGTTACCAGGGAAGATGACAGGAAGCAGAAGGGAAGGGGCCAGGGGTTCAGGACAGCAGGGACAATTCTGGAGTGGGCTGGAACATCTGTACTGGCTGGTCGGTGGGAGGAGGGGCCAATGGTTAGTGCAGTGCAGGTCTCGATTTCCAGAGAAGCTCCCCAGTACTTGTGTGGGTGACTTCCTTGATTGGAGCCACTCTCCTCTCTTTATATTTTATTTATTTGAGACAGAGAGAGAGAGAGAGAGAGAGAGAGAGAGAGAGGGAGAGAGGGAGAGAGAATGGGTGCACCAGGGCCTCCAGCCATTGCAAACGAACTCCAGACGCATGCGCCACCTTGTGCATCTGGCTGATGTGGGTCCTGGGGGGTTGAACCTGGGTCCTTTGGCTTTGTAGGCAAGCGCCTTAGCCGCTGAGCCATCTCTCCAGCCCCTGCTCTCCTGTCTTGACTCAGCCACTGTGATGGCTTCTCCTGCTCCCATGCCACATCCTTCTTCACACACAGCACAGAGAGGGACCCTGGGATACAAAAATCACTTGTATGCTCCTCCCTGCATACCCTTTCCTCCTCCTATTCCTCCTCTCCTCTCCTCTTCTCCACCTAGTCTTTCCCTTCTCCCTTCTCCTCTTCTTGTTTTCCTCTTTTCTTCCTTCTCCTCTCCTCATGCTCCTTCTTTCTTCCTCTTCTTCCCCTTTCCCTCTTCCTCTCTCACCCTCCTCTCCTTCTCCCTCTCTCTCTCTATTCCCCCCACACCCAGAGAATGAAGATCCTTCCAAGAAGGTCTTGGCAACCGAGCAGTCCAGCCAGTAGCCATGATCCTCAAGTCTGTGGTCTCATTTCCCCATTCAACACTGATCACATGCAGACTTCTCTCCATCCCCAGCCCGTTCCCAGAATTCCATTCCCGGGATCCAGCGGCCTTCCAGATGCCCCTCCGTGGTCTAGACCTTTGACAGCTGTAATGCCCTAACGCCCTCAGTATCTTTCCCCAGACCTGCTCTTCTTCCCCAGCCCTGTCTCGAAGCAGCCCCACTACCCCCATTCCCTGGGCTAGGGCTCTGCATCTTTTCCTCAGCAACTCTCTCCTCCGTCCTCCGCTTCTTCTGTGGCCTGTGCACACCACCTCCTGAGGGTCTTCCCTCTTCTATGCTGATCGCGATCCAGTCTCCTCCCGTACTCTCCTCACCACCTCTGGTTCTCAACCCTGAGGATGAAGCCCAGAGCCTGTGTAGGCTGAGTGCTCTACCGCTGAGCTACATGCTCAGTCATCCTCGCATTTTTGCAGTGCTGGGGACTGAACCCAGGGCCTGTACTTGCTAGGCAAGCACTCTAATCACTGAGATGTACAGGGGGAACCACAGGGACCCAGCTTCAATTCCCCAGGACCCACGTAAGCCAGATGCACAAGGTATGACATGAGTCTGGAGTTCATTTGCAGCAGCTGAATGCCCTGGCATGCCCATTCTTTCTCTCTCTCCTTCTCTCTCAATAAATAAATAAATAAATAAAATATTTATATATTAGGCAGGCATGGTGGTGCACATCTTTAATCTCAGCACTCAGGAGGCAGAGGTAGGAGGATCGCCATAAATTCAAGGCCACCCTGAGAATGCATATTGAATTCCAGGTCAGCCTGGGCTAGAGTGAGACTCTACCTCAAAAAAAATCAAAATAAATAAATAAGGCCGGGCGTGATGGCACACGCTATTTTTTTTTTAAATTTATTTGAGAGCGACAGACACAGAGAGAAAGACAGATAGAGGGAGAGAGAAAGAATGGGCGCGCCAGGGCTTCCAGCCTCTGCAAACGAACTCCAGACGCGTGCGCCCCCTTGTGCATCTGGCTAACGTGGGACCTGGGGAACCGAGCCTCGAACCGGGGTCCTTAGGCTTCACAGGCAAGCGCTTAACCGCTAAGCCATCTCTCCAGCCCTGGCACACGCTATTAATCCTAGCACTTGGAGGCAGAGGTAGGAGGATCACCGAGGGTTCGAGGCCACCCTGAGAATACATAGTTAATTCCAGGTCAGCCTGAGCTAGAATGAGAGCCTACCTCAAAAAGTAAGTAAGCAAATAAATAAATAATCACAGCAATGAGGTGATGACAATTATTTTCATCCCCCCACCCCCAGCTGGGACAGATTTCCTAGAACATATTAGAAATCTTTCTGGAAGGACTGGGTGAAGGGGTGTGGTTGCCTTGCAAAAGCCTTGTTTTGGGAGGGGAACTGGGTAAGGGGTCACTGAGGGTCACCTGGAAGCGCAGGATGATGGTCCAGACCAGCCCCAGGGTCAGCCGGTGGTTCCCGTCCACGATGTCATGCGAGCCCACGTTTTCCAGGTGCACACGCTGCTCCTTCAGGAACTGCAGCGCCTTGTCCACATTCTCCAGCGAGTGGATCCGCATGCGGCCTCGCGTGGGCCTCGGCTAGGGCAGCGGTGGGCGCTGGGTTATGCTGGACTTTGACCGAGAGCCGGGAGCCCCAGCTCCGCCTCCCTGCAGCCACATCCCCACGCTCTAAGGCCAGGCCACGCCTCTCCATTCATTCCAAGACCCGGGGCCCAGTTCATTTTAAAGTCCATGCTTAAGAGCTGGAGAGATGGCTTAGCAGTTAAGGAACTTGCCTGTGAAGACTAAGGACCTAGGTTTGATTCTCCAGGACCCACGTATTCTCAGGACCCACGTAAGCCAGATGCACAGGGTGGCGCATGCATCTGGAGTTTGTTTGTGGTGGCTGGAAGCTCTGGTGTGCCCATACTCACTCTCCCTCTCTTAAATTAATAAAATGAAATAAAAACAAAGTCCATGCTTAAGCCTGAGGCAGTATATGTGGCTGAATCCAGAGGATTGCTCAGTGAAACCATGTCTCATTCCTATTGTTTCCAGGAGGGTAAAATAAAAAGAATAGAAGTCCATAGCCTTCCCTTAGTGACTTACTTATTAAAGTTCCTGACCTTGAGGTTTAGTGGTTAAGGTATTTGCCTACAAAGATTCCCCAGGACCCATGTAAGCCAGATGCACAAAGGTGGCACATGCGTCTGGAGGCCATTTGCAGTTGCTAGCAGCCCTGGCATGCCCATTCTCTCTCTCTCCTGACCCTGGAACCTCTAGGCATGCTCCGCCTCCAATCTGGTCGCCACACCCCTCAACATGAAGCCCCTCCCCTTCTGCTGGGTTGGGCAATATTTGCCACTAACTCCACTCTTTCCTCCTTTCTTTTTTTTTTTTTGGTTTGGTTTTTAATATTTCATTATTTATTTATTTAACAGAGAGAAAGAGGGAGGGAGAGAGAGAGAATGGGTGCACCAGGACCTCCAGCCACTGCAAACAAACTCCAGATGCATGTGCCACCTTTTGCATCTGGCTAATGAGGGTCCTTTGGCTTTTCAGGCAAATGCCTTAACCACTAAGCCATCCCTCCAGCCTTTTGTTTTGTTTTGTTTTGTTTTGTTGTTTGTTTTTCAAGGTAAGGTTTCACTCCAGCTCAGGCTGACTTGGAATTCATTATGTAGTCTCAGGGTGGCCTCGATCTCATGGTGATCCTCCTACCTCTGCCTGGGATTAAAGGTGTGCGCCAGCATGCCCAGATTTTCCCCCCTTTCTTGGGAACTCAATTCCTTCCACTGGCCTCTGTGCCTACATAGTCTCTCTCATGACGCCTTAGCTTTGGGCTCCTGTCTCCAGTGACCACACAGCATTCCACTGTTTAAGATAACATGTGGTCCCCATCTGAGCCCAGAAACACAACCTCAACCCAAGCAAGAGGACCCCCAACATTACCATCCGAGTTCCCAGGGCCATGTGACCTGCCGGTGCATGCACCCAGCTGAGAAGCCTGCACCGCCCATCTGCTGACACCTTGCTTTCCAGCTCTGCTTGACAGTCATTACTACCTCAACACCTGGCGGTCCCTCCTCAGCTCCTCCTCCCTGGAGCCCTGGGGTCTGAGGCTGGGGTTGAGTCCCCAGCACCAAACCACGGCTTCTGGGCTCAACAGAATGCTGCGGAGTTCCAAACCTTGTCATCCCTCAGATGCCATAGTCCCTCTTACTCACCGGATCCTTCTAGACTCCTCTACCCACCCATCCCTTAGCCAGGGGTCTACTTTAGAACCCAGCCCTTCCAATGATGCCTGACCCCCCCCCCAGGGCCTCCCTCTTCCCCCAGCCCTCCAGGGCCCCTCACCAGCTGCTCCCCAGACAGTACTTCCAGAAGACGCGTGAGGACAAAGCCATCCCGGAGGTCGGCGTAGAGGTCGGCGATGTGGCAGCCCACCCGGGCCAGGTGTGAGTTCATCCACTTGGTGAAGGTTTTCTTCTGCACGGCCTCCCGTTCATCTGCAGTAAGAGAGGGTCTGAGCCAGGCCCACCCAGGAGCCTCTGGTTCCCTCCCATGCTCCCTTCAGCCTTCTTCCACCCAGCCAAACCTTCTGTAGGCCCACCAGCCACCTCCTCCTACCTGAGTGGCTTTTGTTTGTTTGTTTTTGTTTGTTTGTTTGTTTTTCCAGGTAGGGTCTCTATCCAGCACAGGTTGACCTGAAATTCACTATATAGTCTCAGGCTGGCCTTGAACTCACAGAGATCTTCCTGTTTCCGCCTCCTGAGTGCTAGGATTAAAGGCATGCACCATCATGCCTGGCAGAAGATACTTTTTAAGAAAGATTGGAGTGGGGTTTCAGAGATGGCCCAGCAGTTTAAGGTGCTTGTTTGCAAAGTCAGCTAGTCCAAGTTTGATTCTCCAGGACCCACATAAATCCAGGTGCACAAAGTGGCACATGCATCTGGAGTCCATTTACAGTGCCTGCGAAACCTAAGGACCCATGTTAAACTCTTTACATCCCACATAAGCCAGACACACAAAGGTGAGGCAAGTGCAAGGTCGCACATGCCCACTAGGTGGCGCAAGCATCTGGAGTTTTCAGTGGCTGAGGCCCTGGTGCGGCCATTCTCTCTCTTTCCCTCTCTCCCCCTCTTCCACTCTCTCCCTCCCTCTCTTCCTCTTTCTCTCGGTCCTTCTCTCTCTCAAATAAAATGAAAAGTAGAAGAGAAGCTAGCTGGAAAGAAGGGGTTCATTAGAGAGTGGGTTGGGAGGGGAAGCAAAGGAAAGAGGGGAATGTGATCAGGGTGCACTGGGTATATGTGCAGAGGTTGTCAACAGTTTTGTTTTTTTTTTTTTAATTATTTATTTATTTATTTGAGAGCGACAGGCACAGAGAGAAAGACAGATAGAGGAAGAGAGAGAATGGGCGCGCCAGGGCTTCCAGCCTCTGCAAACGAACTCCAGACACATGCGCCCCCTTGTGCATCTGGCTAACGTGGGACCTGGGGAACCGAGCCTCGAACCGGGGTCCTTAGGCTGCACAGGCAAGCGCTTAACCGCTAAGCCGTCTCTCCAGCCCAACAGTTTGTTTTTTAGAAGAAAGAAAACAACGCTGGGCATGACCACGCAAGCCACCCCAGCGCTGAGCACTGCTCAGGCTCTCTGCTCAGTCAAAGGGGAATATGGGGAGGTTGGGTGCAGTGAGATAAGGGGTATCCGAGCCGGGCATGGTGGCGCCCATCTTTAACCCCAGCACTTGGGAGGCAGAGGTAGGAGGATCACTGTGAGTTCGAGGCCTCCCTGAGACTACATAGTGAATTCCAGGTCGGCCTGAGCTACAGCAAAACCCTACCTCAAAAAAAAAACAAAAAGAGGGCTGGAGAGATGGCTTAGCGGTTAAGCGCTTGCCTGTGAAGCCTAAGGATCCCAGTTTGAGGCTCGATTCCCCAGGACCCATGTTAGCCAGATGCACAAGGGGGCGCACGCGTCTGGAGTTCGTTTGCAGAGGCTGAAAGCCCTGGTGCGCCCATTCTCTCTCTCTCTCTATCTGCCTCTTTCTCTCTGTCTGTCTGTCACTCTCAAATAAATAAATAAATAAATAAAAAGAAAAGAAAAGAAAAGGAGTCTGAGGCCTGCTCAGGTATGAGCGCACAGGGAGCACACATGTGCACATACATACGCACACACACCACCTCCAACAGCAACTCAGTGGAAACTACAGAGACGGGTTGGGGATTCAACTCAGAGGTGGAACACTTGCCTAGCAGAGACCTCAGCACCACCAGAAAAAATAAATAAACAAATAAACCATACAGGGCTGGAGAGATGGATCAGCGGTGAAAGCACTTGCCTGAAAAGCCTAAGGACCTGTGTTGGATTCCCCAGGACCCACGTTAGCCAGATGCACAGGGTGGTGCATGTGTCTGGAGTTCATTGGCAGTGGCTGGAGGCCCTGGTGCTCCCATTCTCTCTCTCTACCTCCACCTCTCTCTCTGTCTCTCAAATAAATAAATAAATAGAAAAAAATTAAAAATACAATGGCAGGGCTGAAAAAATGGCTTAGCAGTTAAGGTGTTTGCCTGTGAAGCCAAAGGACCCTGGTTCGATTCCCTAGGACCCATGTAAAGCAGATGTTCAAGGGACACAGGCATCTGGAATGCATTTGCAAGGGCTAGAGACCCTGGCATGCCCATTCATTCTCTTTCTCTCTCTCTCTCTCTCTGCTTGAAAATAAGTAAATAAGGCTGGAGAGATGGCTTAGCAGTTAAGGCACTCATCTGCAAAGCTTAAGGACACAGGTTCAATTCCCCAGGACCCACGTAAGTCAGATGCATAAGGTGGCCCATGCATCTGGAGTTCATTCACAGTGGCTATCTGTCTATCTGCCTCTTTCACTTTTAAATAAATAAAATATTTTTTAAAAGAAAATAAATACATAAATGAAAATTTTAAAATATTTTTAAAAATGCAATGGCAACTGACATTGCGGGAGATGAATGGTGTAGACTGTGTACTCTATGAACACAGGAATGTTTTGGCCACTTCTGCATTTCATCAATATTGTCCAGCACATTAGTCACTACACATTTTCTGCCTTTCAGGGAGGGCTGTGGGGAAAGGGCACCTTTAGTTCCCTCCCTTCCTCCTTCTCTCTGTCTCTGTCTCTCACAATTTTTTTTTTATTATTATTTATTTATTTGAGAGCGACAGACAGACAGAGAGAAAGACAGATAGAGGGGGAGAGAGAGAATGGGCGCGCCAGGGCTTACAGCCTCTGCAAACGAACTCCAGACGCGTGCGCCCCCTTGTGCATCTGGCTAACGTGGGACCTGGGGAACCGAGCCTAGAACTGGGGTCCTTAGGCTTCACAGGCAAGCGCTTAACCGCTAAGCCATCTCTCTAGCCCATCTCACAATTTTTATTTGTTTTGTATTTTGGGTTATTTTTGGTTTTGTTTTGTTTTTTGGTTTTTCGAGATAGGGTTTCACTCTAGCCCAGGCTGACCTGAAACTCACTCACTATGTGGTCTCAGGGTGGCCTTGAACTCACAGTGATCCTCCTGCCTCTGCCTCCCCAGTGCTGGGATTGAAGGCATGTGCCACCACACCCAGCTTTTTTTTTTTTTTTTTTTTTTTTTTTTTTGGAGATATGATCTCACTGTAGCCCAAACTGACCTGGAACTCACTCTGTAGCACCAGGGTGGCCTCAAATATTTTTATGTATTTATTTGCAAGCAGAGAGAGAGAAATAGGGAGAGAAATAGATTGAGAATGGGTGCCTCGGGCCACTTTGTGCATCTGACTTGATGTGTGTACTGGGGAATCGAACCTGCTTTGAGAGCAAGTACTTTTAACTGCTGAGCCATCTCTTCACCCCTGTTTTTTGTTTTGTTTTGTTTTCAGACAAGGTTTCATGTAACCCAGGCTGGCCTGGAACTTGCTTTGAAGCGTGCCTCAAACTCCTGAGTCAACTGCCTCCACCTCCCAAGTGTTGAGATTACAGGCATGTGCCACCCAGCCTGGGTGCTTTTTGTCTTTATAGGACGTCATTTAGTATGAGCTGTAACTCTCGTCTCTCACTAGTAGATTCTAGACAAGCTTTTTGCTGGTAGCAAGCTCTCTTCCACTGAGTTATATTTCCAGCCAGAAAGTATTTGTACCATTATTCAATATTGCATTTTACACTGCCAGCAGTAGGAAATACACACTGGCTTAAAAAATATTTTCACTTATTTGCAAGTGGAGATAGAGAGAGAGCAAGAGAGAGAGAGAGAATGGGTGCACTCCAGGGGCTCCTGCCACTGCAAATGAACTCCAGATGCATAAAACACCGTGCATCTGGTTTTATGTGGGTAATTGGTAATCAAACCTGAGTCATCAGACTTTGCAGTCAAGTGTCTTTACTGCTGAGCCACCTCTCCAGCTCTTTTTTTTTTTTTTTTTTGGTTTTCAAGGTAGGGTCTCACTGTAGTCCAGGTTGACCACCACACCTGGCTTTTCTTTCTTTTTTTTTTTTCTTTCCTTTTTTTTTAAAGTTATTTGCACATGTGTGTGTTGGCACATCAGAATCTCTTGGTAATGCAAACTCTAAACATGTATGCCACTTTGCATTTGACTTTATGTGGCTGCTGAGGAATCTAACCTTGGCAGTCAGGCTTTGCAAGCAAGTGCCTTTGACCTCTGCGCCATCTCTCCAGACCCACACATGGACTTTTATTTACTTATTTTTTTAAGGCTAGCCAGGGCCTCAGCCACTGCATTCGAACTACAAACACTTGCGCCACCTAGTGGGCATGTACGACCTTGCACTTGCCTCACCTTTGTGCCTCTGGCTTACCTGGGATCTGGAAAGTAGAACGTGGCTCTTTAGGCTTCACAGGCAAACGCCTTAATCACTAAGCCATCTCTCCAGCCCACACATGGCCTTTTTATTTTGTTTTGTTTTTATGGCCTTTCGAGGTAGGGTCTCACTCTAGCCCAGGCTGACCTGGAATTCACTATGCAGTCTCAGGGTGGCCTCGAACTCACAGTGATCCTCCTACCTCTGCCTCCCGAGTGCTGGGATTAAAGGCGTGCACCACCACGCCCGGCTTACACACGGCCTTTTTAAACTTCCAATGCATCTTTTGACTATATCCCTCTAACTTGAAATCAAATGTGTAGACACGAAAACAGTTCCAAACGAAACAATTGTGTTTATTTAAATGTGGGCGTTGTAGTGTTGGAGACAGCATGGGCGCCTGTGTGAACATGTGACCCTCAGTCACACGGCAGGAAGTCATGACAGGAAAGAAATTAAATTGGGAAGTTGTTGCTGAGCCTTCCAACAACTGATAGTCATGCCAAAGAGCAGATATGGAAACAACAGCAAAACCAAAGTAAAGCTTCATGCATCCCAGGAGCAGTAATGGATTCAGGATTGCCTCTACCCGTGGACAGCGCCGTGACCTCTCAAGGTCATTGCCTCTCTCAGCCTCTAACTTCCTTTTTAATTTTTACTTATTTATTTATTTCTGACTTTCTTTCTTTCTTTTTTAAGAAAGAAAGAGAGATAGGGCTGGAGGGATGGCTTAGTAGTTAAGGTGCTTTCCTGCAAAGCCGAAGGACCCAGGTTTGATGCCCCATGTCCCACATAAGCCAGATGCACAAGGTGGTGCATGTGTCTGGAGTTCGTTTGTAGTGACTGGAGGCCCTGGCGCACCCATTCTTCCTTTTGAGAAAAAGAAAAATGGAAAAAAAAATTAAAAGAAAGAAAGAAAAGAGAATGGAGGAAGTAATAGAGAGAATTGGTGCTCCTGGGCATCCTCCACTGCAGTTGAACTCCAGATGCTTGCGCCACCTTTGTGCATCTGGCTTACCTGGGATCTGAAGAGTCAAACATGGATCCTTAGGCATCACAGGCAAGCGCCTTAACTGCTAGGTCATCTCTTCTGTCCTACTTCTGGCTTTTAAAAGCAAAATCTCTTGGGTTAAGGCACATGCCTGCAGTCTAAGGACCCAGGTTTGATTCTCCAGATCCCACGTAAGCCAGATACACATGATGGCACATGCGTCTGGAGCTCATTTGCAGTGGCTGGCAGCCCTGGTGTACCCATCCTCTCTCTCTCTCTCTCTTTCTCTCTCCTCTCTCTAATAAGTAAATATAAAAGCAGAATCTCACTCTGTACTCTGGCCAGACTGGCTGGAAACTTTAACTTTTAATTTTTACTTTTTATTTATTTGAGAGAGGAAAAACAGGGAAGGAGAGAGAGAATATGGGTGCACCAGAGCTTATAACTGCTACAAAGGATGCATATGCCACCTTGTGTATCTGGCTTAAATGGGGCTGGGGGGGATTGTACCTGGGTCCATTGGCTTTGTAGGCAAGCACCTTAACCTCTAAGCCATCTCTCCAGCCCATAGTTGGAAACTTTTAATGAACCTGCCTCTGTCTTCCAAATGCTGGGATTTCAGGCATGCACCACCATTCTAGCTTCCCTTTTGTAAAGAGAGGAATTTGAGCAGGACATGGTGGTACACGTGAATTCAAGGCCACCCTGAGACTACATAGTTAATTCCATTGTAGCCTGGGATAGAGCAAGACCCTCCCTCAAAAAGAAAGAGAGGAATTTGGACTAGATCTGGGTTTGTTCAATGAGTCCTTGGGGCATCCTGGGTGCTAGGAATTCATGACTGAGGGAACTAGATTGATGACAATATTTTTTGTTCTGTGATTTTTGGGTTTTTTTGTTTTTTATTTTAATTCATTTATTTGAAAGAGAGAGAAACAGAGAATTGGTGTGCCACTGCAAACGAACTCCAGACATATGCACCATCTTGTGCATCTAGTTTTACATGGGTGCGGGAAAATCGAACCAGGATCCTTAAGCTTTGTAGGCAAGTATCTTACCTACAGATCCATCCTTCCAGCCCTGTAATTTCATTCTGATGGTACCAAAAGAGCATTCATAGAGTCCTATCCTGGAACACTTGGAAGATTAGTTCACAAAGGACAATACTGTGGAGCTGAGAAAATGGCTCAAAAGTAAGACACTTGTATAAAAGAAAGATGGGGGAGGGTCAATCAAAATCCAAGATAGTCTGAATAAGATATATGAAAATCTACTTTCTTGAATAATGCCACATCCAGAAGCCATAGATTGTTACTAGAAAATTTCCAGGGCAAGGGATGGGATACCTTCCAGTGAGTTGTTGGCCATGATGGTCCCTGTTGTCTCCAAAACGTTATAGGCTATTGTCAAGGCCCTTGGTTTCCCATGAGAAAGAGATGGTAAGACCCTATTGCTGAAGATGTCACATGCCTGAGTGAAAAGTCAGAGATGGGGGCTGGAGAGATGGCTTAGCGGTTAAGCACTTGCCTATGAAGCCTAAGGACCCCAGTTCGAGGCTCCATTCCCCAGTACCCACGTTAGCCAGATGCACAAGGGGGCGCACGCATCTGGAGTTCGTTTGCAGTGGCTGGAGGCCCTGGCGCACCCATTCTCTCTCTCTCTCTCTCTCTCTGCGTCTTTCTCTCTCTGTCTGTCTATCACTCTCGAATAAATAAATAAAAATAAACAAATATGTATATGTATATGTATATGTATATGTATATGTATATGTATATGTATATGTATATGTATATAAAAGAAAAGTCGGAGATGGAATCTAATTGGAAAAAGTCGTCAGTGAGAATGTGTCCTCAGAGGTTATAGCCTGCCCTGATCTCTTTCTGTCTCCCTCAGTCTGCTTCCTGTCCACTATGAAGTAAGTGGCCTCTGCCACTCACCCCTGCCACCATGATCACATGTTTCATTCGCGCTGGACCCCAAGTCCACAGAGCCAAGGACTGTGGACTGGTTCCTGCCCGAAACCATGAGCCAAAGTAAACCAATCGTTCCTCCTTTGTGTCGTTTAGGTGTTTGGTCATGGCAACAATGAATAACTGTCCTGGGGGTTGAGGACATTGAATTGTTGGGGCACTGCATCCTACGTTCAATCTCCAGCATTACAAAAAAATATCTCTACTCTAGCACTTTCAGGAGGCTGATGTGTTTACTGCTTCCTGTCAGGACCTGCCTGATGCACTTACCTGAGTTGTTCTGTCAGGACCTACCTGATATTCTACCTCTGAGCTATCAAGACTCCAAAACAAGTGACATTTGTCCTACATTTTTCAGTGTGCTCAATTTGAGTTCTTTTTATTTTTGTCATTATTTCTATATTCTATTTATTTATTTGAAAGAGAGAAAGAGGAAAAGGGAGAGAGAGAGAGAATGGGCATGCCAGGGCCTCCAGCCACTGTAAACGAACTCCAGACGCGTGCGCCCTCTTGTGCATCTGGCTTATGTGGGTTCTGAGGAATCAAACCAGGATCCTTTGGCTTTGCAGGCAAACGCCTTAGCAGCTAAGCCATTTCTCCAGCCCCCTGGGTTTTGTCTTTTTGTTGTTGTTGTTGGTGGTGGTGGTTTTGTTTTTTGCTTTTTGTTTTTGTTTTTCCTTCCCTATGTAGTCTCAGGGTGACATCAAACTCTTGGCGATCCTCCTACCTCTGCCTCCCGAGTGCTGGGATTAAAGGCGTGCGTCACCACACCTGGCTCAGTTTCTAAGGGTTTGTTTGTTTGTTTGTTTTTGCAAGCAAAGAGTGAGATAGAGAGGAAAGGGACAGAGAGAATGGGTGCACCAGGGCATCTAGCCACTGCAAATAAACTCCCCTTCTCTCTGCCAAATAAATAAATAAATAAAAATAAAAAAGTAAAAGAGAGACCGATTGAGATGGGGAGGGGGTATGATGGAGAGTGGAGTTTCAAAGGGGTAAGTGGGGGGAGGGAAGGTATCATCATGGGGTATTTTTTATAATCATGGAAGTTAATAAAAAATTTTTTAAATAAATAAATAAAAATAAAATATATACATTTTTAAAAATCCAACACTGAGTGTGATGGCACATACATTTAAAATCCCAGCACTCAGTATGAGGATCACTGTGAGTTCAAGACCAGCATAAGACTACATAGTGAATTCCAGGTCAGCCTAAACTAGAGTGAGACTTTATCTCATACACCCCCTCCAAAAAAAATATCCAGTCTGGGACTATATAGAGTGAGTTCCAGGTCAGCTTGGGCATGAGACCTCAAATAAATAAGTAAATAATATTTAAAAAAAACATTACTAGGTAAGCAAAGATAAAGACCATATGTAAATTATATGTGTGATGGTTAATGTTGGTGGTCAAGGAAGAAAGGAAAGAAGGAAGTAAGGACAGAGGGAGGGAAGAAGGAAAAAAGAAGGAAGGAAGGAAGAAGGGAGAGAGGGAAGGAAGGAAGGTAGAAAGAAGGAAAGAGGGAAGACAGGAAGGAAGGAAGATGGAGGGAAGGAAGGAAAAAAGGAAGTAAGGAGGGAAATAAGGAAAAAAAGGAAATAAGAAAGAAAGGAAGGGGGCTGGAGAGATGGCTTAGCAGTTAAGCGCTTGCCTGTGAAGCCTAAGGACCCTGGTTCGAGGCTCGGTTCCCCAGGTCCCACATTAGCCAGATGCACAAGGGGGCGCATGCATCTGGAGTTCGTTTGCAGTGGCTGGAGGCCCTGGCGCGCCCATTCTCTCTCTCTCTCTGCCTCTTTCTCTGTCTATCGCTATCAAATAAATACATAAAAATAAACAAAAAATTTTTAAAAAAAGAAGGGAAGGAAGGAATGGAGGGAAGGAAAGAAGGAAAAAAGGAAGGAAAGAAGAAGGAGGGAAGAAAAGAAGAAAGGAAGACAGGAAGGAAAATGGAAGGAAGGAGGGAAGAAAGGAAGGAGGGAGGAGGGAAGAAAAGAAGGAAGGAAGAAGGAGGGAGGGAAAGAAGGAAGGAAGGTGAAGGAAGGACGGAGGGAAGGAAGGGAGAAGGAAGGAAGGAGGGATGGAGGGAAGGAGGAAAGGAAGGAAGGGTGGAGGGAAGGAAAGAGGAAAGGAGGGAGGGAAGGAAGGAAAGGAAAAGAATGAATGAAAAAGCAAGGAGGGAAGAAAAGAAGGAAGGAAAAAAGGAAGGAGGAAAGAAAGAAGGAAGGAGGGAGGGAGGAAAGAAGAAATAAACTACCGGACCCAGTCTAGGGAGTGAGGAAGGGCCTCCTGGACGCCACAGGATGGGCACTGGTCAACGTGGAGCACGAATGGAGTGGGTGAATATTCCAGGCAGAGGAGACAGCGTAAGCGAGACTTCCAGAAGTGGAGAGCTGTGCAGTGGCGGCTACAAGGGAGGTGTGACGGAAGCCACAGGGAGCCAGGTCTTGCAGGAGAGACGCTGGGCGGCTATGGAAAGTCGTGAGCAGAGCTGGGATTTGGGGAGACAGTAATCGAGCTCAACCGGCCTCCTGGGTACAGGGATGGCAGGCATTATAGGCATCCAGGTCCTCACATTTTTCGCTGCCTCTTTCTTTTCTTTCTTTCTTTCTTTCTTTCTTTTTTTTTTTTTTTTTGTCTTGAGGTAAGGTCTCACTCTAACCCAGGCTCACCTGGAATTCAGCATGTAGTCATCAGGCTGGCCTCGAATTTACTGTGATCCTCCTGCCTCCATGAGCTACCACGCCCGGCAAGTCTCCATTTTTCTTATTTATTTGTTTGTTTGTTTGTTTTATTATAGACAGAAAGAGGGAGAGAGAGAGATAGGGAATGAGAATGGGCATGCCAGGGCCTCCAGCCACTGAAAGGAACTCCAGACGTGTGCACCCCCTAGTGCAACTGGCTTACATGGGACCTTGAGAATCAAACCTGGGTCCTTAGGCTTCACAGGCAAATACCTTAACCACTAAGCCATCTCTCCACCCACAGATCTCCGTTTCTAAAGGTCTCCATATTGAGCCTGGATATGGTGGCCCATACCTGTAATGCCAGATCTTGGGAGGGGGTTGGCGGCAGGAGAATCATGAGTTCAAAGCCATCTTTTAGTCTACATAGTAAGTTTGAGGCCAGCCTGGACCACAAAGAGACTCTGTTTCAAAAAAAAAAAATTAATAAATAAAATCACATATTTAGCAGGGCGTGGTGGCGCACACCTTTAATCCCAGCTCTATAGAAGACAGAGGTAGGAGGAACAGCGTGAGTTCAAGGCCACCCTGAGACTACATAGTGAATGGCAGGTCAGCTTGAGCTAGAGCGACACCCGACCTCAGAAAACAACAAGAAGCAGACCACCCATACTTCTGGGGTTTTAAATAGTGCCAGCCACACTTCAACGCTCAGTAGCCACACAGACTAGTGGTTGCTATATTGGACGCCACAGACTTAGGGCGTCTCTGCCCTCACGTGAAGCCCTATTGGGCAGAAAGTCTAAGGATCGGAGGACTCAGTGGGGACTGTCTTCCATGATCCGAGCCATGGACGTTCCCAAGCACCAAAGACATGCCAGGGCCACCCAGCAGCCCCCTCCCACTGCCCTCTGCTCGCCTGGCCCGCCCAGCTCTCGTCCAGGTACCTGCCAAGGCCTTGATCCGGGAGCACTCAAAGAGGGCAGCGGCTGCAGTGGAGGCGGCCGGGGGCTCCCGCTCCCAGCCCCGGTCTGGGCTCTCCCAGCGGGCCGTGGGGTTGTTGTTGTTGGAGGCAGGTGGGCCCTCCATGTTGTCCACTTCCCCTGGAACCTGCGCCATCGGGGAAGGTGAGGCCTGGAAGTGTAGAGAGGCAGGTTAGGGTTGGGAACAGAGCCTGGGCTGGGAGGACCCCCTACTTACAGTGCCTGCCCCTGAGTGCTGTGCAGTTTCACCCTCAGTTTCTCTGTCTTACAGAAGGTAATAAACCAGGCGTGGTGGCGCATGCCTTTAATCCCAGCACCTGTGAGGCAGAAGTAGGAGGATCACCGTGAGTTCGAGGCCACCCTGAGAGACTACATGGTGAATTCCAGGCCAGTCTGGGCTACGGTGAGACCCTATCTCGAAAATCCAAAAACTAAAATAAATGAGCTGGGCATGATGGTGCACGCCTTTAATCTCTGCACTTGGAAGGCAGAGGTAGGAGGATTGCCATGAGTCCAAGGCCACTCGAGACTACATAGTGAATTCCAGGTCAGCTTAGGCTAGAGTGAGACTCTACCTCAGAAAACCAAAAACAAGAACGAAAAAAAAAGGGGGTCCAAGTTCAACTCCCCATGACCCACGTAATCCAGATAAATGTACAAGGTGGCACACACATGCGTCTGAAGTTCTTCTGTAGTGGCTGGAGGCCCTGACGCACCCATTCTCATTCTTTCTCTCTCTCTCAAATAAATAAATAAAAATAAAAATATTTTTTAAAATTAAGGTGGTGGGCTGGAGAGATGGTTTAGTGGTTAAGTCGGTTGCCTGTGAAGCCTAAGGACCCAGGTTTGATTCCCCAAGACCCACGTAGGCCAGCTGCACAAGGTGGTGCGTGCATCTGGAGTTCATTTGCAGTGGTTCCAAGCCCTGGTGTGCCCATTCTCTCTCTCTCTCTCTCTCTCTCTCTCTCTCTCTCTCTCTCTCTCTCTCTCTCTCTCTCTCCTTTCTCATAAATAAATAAGTAAATGGAATAATGGCCCTGGGAGGTGGCTTGGTGGGTAAAAACACTTGCTGCCTAAGCAGTGAAACCTGAGTTCAAGCCCCAGCACTCACATCAAAAGCCAGGCAGAAGCCGGGCGTGGTGGCGCACGCCTTTAATCCCAGCACTCAGGAGGCAGAGGTAGGAGGATCGCCAAGAGTTCGAGGCCACCCTGAGATTACATAGTAAATTCCAGGTCAGCCTGAGCCAGAGTAAGACCCTACCTCGAAAAACCAAAAAATAAATAAATAAATAAAACAAAAAGCCAGGCAGAGGGCTGGAGAGATGGCTTAGCGGTTAAGTGCTTGCCTGTGAAGCCTAAGGACCTCGGTTCGAGGCTCAGTTCCCCAGGTCCCACATTAGCCAGATGCACAGGGGGGCGCACGCGTCTGGAGTTCGTTTGCAGTGGCTGGAGGCCCTGGCGTGCCCATTCTCTCTCTCTCCCTCTATCTGTCTTTCTCTCTGTGTCTGTTGCTTCAAATAAATAAATAAAAAATTAAAAAAAAGAAAAAAAGCCAGGCAGAGTCAGGAGGGTCACTGGGGCTCCCTTATCAGCCAGTCTATCCAAGGATTGCAAGCTCCAGATTCAGAGCAAACTCCAGCTCAGGGGACTAAAAGCGGAAGAGCAGCCAGCCCGTGGTGGTGACACATGCCTTTAATCCCAGCTCTTGAGAGGCAGAGGTGGGAGGATGGCCGTGAGTTCGAGGCCAGCCTGAGACTACAGAGTGAATTCCAGGTCAGCCTGGGCTACAGTGAGAGCCTACCTCAGGGAAAAAAAAAAGGCAGTAGAGCATGAGAGGAAGGCACCCGACAGCCCCCTTGCATACAGGGCACATACGCCTACACACATGTACGTAGACCAACATGCACATGAGATAGGGGAAGGTACCTGAGTTCTTATCCCCAGACTCCAAGCAAAAGCTGGATGATATGGTGGGTTTCTGTAATCCCAGACATGGATGGCAAGAAGGGAGGTGGAGACGGGTGATTTTCCTGAAAGCTGATGGACCAGCTAGCCTGGCAAATGAATAGATGGACGATAAGAGACCCTGCCTCAAAAAGAGCTCGATACAGGCAGGCGTGGTGGCGCACACCTTTAATCCCAGCACTCGGGAGGTTGAGGTAGGAGGATCGCTGTGAGTTCAAGGCCACCCTGAGACTACATAGTGAATTCCAGGTCAGCCTGGGCTAAAAAGAAACCCTACCTTTGAAAACCAAAAAAAAAAAGAGGTGGAAGGTGAAGTCTCAGGAATTTATTCTCTGACTTCCGCATGCCTACTGTGGCTTGAATACCCCTGTGTGCATGCATGCACATGCACACACACTCTATCACATCACATACATTTACCAAAATATAAATGTTAAATTAAAAAATAAAATAAAAATTACTGGGGCTAGTGAGTAGGAAGAAAACTCAGTAGCAGAGACCAATAAGCTAGAAAGGAGATATAAAGGGAATAAAAAGGGACGGAGGGGGGACTTAATAAGATGGTATGGTATTATACATAGGTAAGTAGAAGAACACATTAATGGGGGTGAAAAGGCCTAAGTGAGGTCAGGGGAAAAGATTGAGTAAAGGAAAGGTGGAGGGAGGGCTAATCAAAATCTAAGAGGATATAAATAAATCATATGGAAACCTACTTTTTTGGACAATGGAAGATTCAGAAGCCATAGATTGTTATTAGAAAATTTTCAGTGCCAGGGATGGGATACCTTCCATTGCGTTGTTGGCCAGGGAGGTCCCTGATGCCCCCCAAATGCTACAGTCCATTGCCGAGGCCCTTGGTTTCCCACCAGGAATAGGTGGTAAGACTCTATTGCTGAAGACTCCACATACTTGGGCTGCAAGGCCACTGAGAAATCCTGCTGAAACTAAGCTGAAAACCTCCTCCATGTAGACCAGCTGACAGAAAGCTGGAAGAAGCCATTCTGCATGCAGTTCAATGGGAGAGAGGGAAATCACCAGTGAAGATACTCAACAGTGGACACTGCAAGCCTTATATTTGTCCAGCCAGGCCAAATGAGCCAACGGTGCAATAGTGGCACATCTGTTATGAGGAAAACCAACTGCCCTCTAACTGGACTGGAGGCCTGCTCCATGAGAAGGAATACATCCCTGACATTGAAAACTTAAAACAGGGGTAGTAATAAGCCCTAGGAGTGTAATGTTTGCTGCTGTCTGGCTAAATATATATACTGTGCTCAGCAAACTGTCCAGTGAGCACTTCTCTTAATGTTCATACCCTTATATTAATGCTACTCTCACTTGGTAGAGAACCTTCTCTTTTCAGATTGCAGTGACCTTGGGACAGCTCAGAAGGCATCACGGTGCTGGGAAGAAGTGACAGAGGAGTGCTTTGCACTGAAATATCTCTATCACACCTTCCAAGCTCAGGGTCCATTGCGGAAGAGGTGGCGGAAACAATGTAAGAGCCAAAGGAAGGGTAGGACTCCCTTACTTACAATGTGCTCCTCCCAGACAAAAAAAATGGCCTGGATATCCATGACCTCACAGTACCTGACACTACCTACACAAGACCATCATAAGAGGAGGAAAAGATCATGACATCAAAATAAAAGAGACTGATTGAGATGGGGAGGGGATATGATGGAAAGTGGAGTTTCAAAGGGGAAAGTGGGAGAAGGTAGGAAATTACCATGGAATATTATTTACAATTACGGAAGTCGTCAATAAAAGGAAAAAGAAAAGAAAATGAAAAAAAATCACTGGAGCTAGGGCTGGCAAGATGGCTTATCAGTTTAGGCGCTTGCCTGCAAAACCAAAGGACCCAAATTCAATTCCCCAGTACCCACGTGAAGCCAGATGCACTAGGTAGCACTGGAGTTTGCACTAGAGGTCTTGGTGAGCCCTGGTCTCTGTCTGCCTGCCTTTCTGTCTGTCTGTCTGTCTGTCTGTCTGTCTATCATCTATCTGCCTCTTCCTCTCTCTCTCTCTTTCTCAAATAAATAAGTAAAATATTTAAACAATTTAAAAAACTTCTGGTGGCTGGAGAAATGGCTTAGTGATTAGGGCACTTGTCTGCAAAGCCAAAGGACCTCTGTTCGATTCCCCAGGACCCACATAAGCCAGATGTGCAAGGTGGCACATGCATCTGGAATTTGTTTGCAGTGGCTAGAAGCCCTGGCATGCCCATTCTGTCTCTCTCTTTCTTCCTCGTTCCCTTCCTCAAAAAAATAAAGAAAAGAAAAATAAAATTCTAGGGTGGAAGTTTGCTCAGTGGTTAAATGCTCTTGCTTACAAAATCTGCTAGCCTAGGTTCAATTCCCCAGTACCTACATAAAGCCAACATTTGTTTGCAGTGGCAAGAGACCGTGGTGTATCCCCACACACAAGTGCAAATAAATATATAAACAATTTAATAATATTTAAAGTAGGAGTTGGAGATGGCTCAGCAGTTGAAGGCACTTACTTGGAAAGCCTGCTGACCCAGATTTAATATATTTTATTTATTCATTTATTTGAGAAAGAGGTTGAGAGAGAGACAGACAGAGTGGGTGTGCCAGAGCCTCCAGCCACTGCAAAAGAACTCCAGATGCATGTGCCCCCTTGTGCATCTGGCTTATGTGGGGCCTGGAGAATTGAAATGGGATCCTTTGGCTTTGCAGGCAAAGACCTTAACCACTAAGCCATCCCTCCAGCTCTGACCCAGGTCTGATTCCTCAGCACCTACGTAAGGTCAGATGCACAAAGTGGCACATGCATCTGGAGTTCATTTTCAGTGCAAGAGGCCCTGGTGCACCCATACACAAACACCCTCTGTATCTGGGAAACAAGTAAATAGATAAAATAGTGTGTGTGTGTGTGTGTGTGTGTGTGTGTGTGTGTGTGTGTGTGTAGACCAATTGAGAAAGATACTGTATGCCAACCTCTGGCCTCCAGACCTCCACATGCAGGTTACACACACACACACACACACACACACCACAATATACACACTGAAAAAAATCAAATAAAAATAAGAGTAAGGTGGGTATGCATGATGACGCACAGCTGTAATAGCAGCACTTAGGAGGTAGGGGCAGGAAGATCATGTTCAAGGCCAGCCTGAAATACAGGAGACCATGCCCCTGCAAAAAAAAATAACAATAATACCATTCTTTTTCTCTCTATCTGCCTATTTTCCTCTCTCTCTCCCGCCCCCCCATAAATAAATTAAAAAAAAAAAAAAACAATTTTAGAGCCGGGCGTGGTGGCACACGCCTTTAATCCCAGCACTCGGGAGGCAGAGGTAGGAGGATCGCCGTGAGTTCAAGGCCACCCTGAGACTACAGAGTTAATTCCAGGTCAGCCTGGACCAGAGTGAGACCCTACCTCGAAAAACCAAAAAAAAAAAAACAATTTTAGGGCTGGAGAGATGGCTTAGCGGTTAAGCGCTTGCCTGTGAAGCCTAAGGACCCCGGTTCAAGGCTCGGTTCCCCAGGACCCACGTAAGCCAGATGCACAAGGGGGCGCACGTGTCTGGAGTTCCTTTGCAGTGGCTGGAAGCCCTGGCGCGCCATTTCTCAATCATTCTCTCTGTCTCTTTCTCTCTCTCTGTCACTCTCAAATAAATTAATAAAAAATGAACAAAAAAATTTTTTTTAAAGTATCTTAAAAAAAAAAACAATTTTAAAGAACGGGGGACTGGACAGATGGCTTAGTGGTTAAGACGCTTGCCTGCAAAGCCAAAGGACCCAGGTTTGATTCCCCAGGACCCACAAGGTGGCACACATGTAGTTCCTCTGCAGCCACTAGAGGCCCTGGTGGGCCCATTCTCTTTCTCTCTATCTGCCTCTCTGTCTTCCTCTCTCTCTCAAATAAATAAATAAAAATATTTAAAAATAATAATAATAGTCAGGCATGGTGGTGCATGCCTTTAATCCCAGCACTCGGGAGGCACAGGTAAGAGGACTGCCGAGAGTTTGAGGCCACCCTGAGACGAATTCCAAGTCAGCCTGAACTAGAGTGAGACCTTACCTTGAAAAACCAAAAATAAGATAAAATCATCATCATCATCACCACTCTAACCACTTCAGAGAACTGTGATGATGTACCCAACTTAGCACCTGGCACAAGGAAATGACTTAGCAAATGGTCAGCGTATAATTATTGAAACACTAACGCTGAAGCCAGATGTAGTGACACACGTCACTTGCCCTTGGGAGGCAGAGGTAAGAGAATCACTGTGAGTTCAAGGCCAGCCTAGGAGTACAGAGTGACTTCCAGGTCAAGCTGGGCTACAGTAACATTCTACCTCGAAAACTCCAGGAGAAAAAAGTAAAGGCTGGAGAGATGTCTTATGGTTAAGGTGCTTGCCTGCAAAGCCTAAGGACCCAGGTTCAATTCCCCAGTACCCATGTAAGCCAGAAGCACAATGTTGCACACGCATTTGGAGTTTGTTTGCAGTGGCTAGAGAGAGAGAGAGAGCGGCGGGGGGGGATTGCCATGAGTTCGAGGCCACCCTGAGACTCCATAGTGAATTCCAGGTCAGCCTGAGCTAGAGTGAGACCCTACCTTGGAAAATCAAAATAAATAAATAAAAAACACTAACATTCATGTCGTTCTCAACAGAACTCCACAGTTCCACCAGAACCACAGTGGTAAATGTGCATTGAGCTTACCTTGCTCAGGATGTTACACCCTCCTACTATTTAATTCTCACAAATTTCATTCCCATTATATTTAGTTTTATTTATTTATTTATTTGCAAAGAGAGAGAGAGAGGTAGTGCGAGAGAAAAAACTGGCATGTCCGGGCCTCTTGCCCCTGTAAACAAATTCCATCCAGACACAGGCACCCTTTTGTGAATCTGGCTTTACTTGGGCACTGAGGAGTTGGATACCCACCAGCCAGCAAGCTTTTCAAGCAAGCACCATGAACCACTGAGCTATATCTCCTTAGCCCTGTTCGGCCCATTTTAAAGAGGAGGAAACTGGAGCGCAGGGGATTTTATTCACTTGTCCACGTTATATGTCTAGTCAGTAGCTTGTACACAAACTGCTTGTATTAATGGCCCCAGTTGCTCACCCCTATAGTTACACCTTTCTGTCTCTTCCACCTGCTTAGGTGGAAAAGATATATGGGTGCTAGGGGACACGTCCCACCTCTCTCTCTCTCTCTTTTTTTATTCCAAGGTAGGGTCTCACTCTAGCCCAGGCTGACCTGGAATTCACTATGTAGTCTCAGGGTGGCCTCGAACTCACGGCGATCCTTCTACCTCTGACCCCCCAAGTGCTGGGATTAAAAGCATGCACCACCATGCCCAGCTACATGTATTTGTTTTTTGTTTTGTTTTGTTTTGGGGGGGTTGGGTTTTGTTTTTTTCTTTAGGTAGCGTCTCACTTTAGCCCAGACTGACCTGGAACTCACTCTGTAGCTCCAAGTTTGTCCTTAAATGCACAGTGATTCTCCTACCTTAGCCTCCCAAGTGCTGGGAAAAAGTGTGTGCCCTGTTTCTCTCTCACACATAAATAAATAAAATGTATTTAAAAATAAAGGCGGGACTGGAGAGATGGCTTAGCAGTTAAGACATTTGCCTGCAAAGCCAAAAGATACCGGCTTGATTCTCCAGGACCCACATAAGCCAGATGCACAAGGAGGTGCATGCATCTGGAGTTCGTTTACAGTGGCTGGAGACCCTGATTCATATTCTCTCTCTCTCTCTCTCTCTCTAATAAGTAAATAAAATATATCTTTAAAAAGTGTGTGCACCACTATGCCCGGCTTTCAACACTTTTTTTTTTTTTTTTTTTTTTTTTTTTGGCTTTTCAAGGTAGGGTCTCACTCTAGCCCAGGCTGACCTGGAATTCACTATGGAGTCTCAGGGTGGCCTCGAGCTCATGGCAATCCTCCTACCTCTGCCTCCCGAGTGCTGGGATTAAAGGCGTGTGCCACCATGCCCAGCTTTTTACCACTTTTTAATCCTGGCTTTACATAGGTCCTGGGGAATTGAACCCTGGCCAGGATCCTTTGCAAGTGTCTTTAACTGCTGAGCCATCTCCCCAGACTATGCTCCATGTCTTGACCGGATCTTGCTTGAAATTGAGCAGAGATATGGGCATGCTGGCTCAGAGCCTCAAACTCAAGAGTCCTTGCCTGTCTCTGCTTGTGCTAACTGTAGCCACGAGAAAAACGCTCTTGGCCCAAAGCAGATCTAAGGCAGCAGTCACTACAGAAAAGGCCTCCTACAACAGTTAGCACTGCCCCCCGCCTGGCACACACATACTATGACCCCAACATGTGAGTATACCCAACAAAAACCAGAAGAAGTGGCCAATTAACCTTGAACTCCATAACTAAATAAATGTTTAGGGTTTGAAGTCTAAGTGTGCGGTATGACTTGTTACACAGCATTCCTGTGATGATAGCTGACTGATACATTGTCTATCTCCACAGTGGGTGCTCCAGAACACTGATTATAAATGTGAGAGGTTTTGTTGTTATTGTTGTTTTAAGGTAGGGTCTCACTCTATCCCAGTCTGACCTGCAATTCACTCTGCAATCTCGGGGTGGGCTCAAACTCACAGTGATCCTCCTACTTTTGCCTCCCTAGTGCTGGGAATAAAGGTGTACACCATCACACCCAGCTAAATATGAGATTTTTTGTTTTTGTTTTGGGTTTTGGGTTTTTTGAGGTAGGGTCTCACTCTAGCCCAGGCTGACCTGGATTCACTATGTAGTCTCAGGCTGGCCTTGAACACACAGTGAACCCCCTGATTCAGCTTCTCAAGTGCAGGATTCAAGGTGTGTACCACCACACCCACTTAAATGTGAGCTTTACTGTGGAAGATGGCATCACATATGTCCCCCCCTTCTTGCACCCCAGGCCTGCGTTTAAGACTAGGGGAGAGGGGCTGGAGAGATGGCTTAGTGGTTAAGGCATTTGCCTGCAAAGCCTAAGGACACTGGTTCAATTCTCCAAGACCCACGTAAGCCAGATGCACAAGGGGGCGCATGCATCTGGAGTTCATTTGTAGTGGCTGGAGGCCCTGGCGCACCCATTCTCTCACTCTCTCATGCTCTCTCTCTCTCTCTCTCTATCTCTTTCTCTCTCAAATTAATTAATTAGTTTAAAAAGACTAGGAGAGAGAACTAGATCAATGCATTTCTTCTCTGAAGACCCTACAGAGGTAAACTGCTATATTTTAGGAAGGCAGGCAAAGTCTAAGGTTGTGGTCAAGGGGAGTGGAAACTACCCCTTTTCACGGACACCCCAAAATCCAAATGCTCTCCTTCCCTTCTTCTGAAGAAAGCTGTAAAGTGAACGCATGGCTACCTACCTACCACCTGTGTAACCTTGACCAGGTCACTTTCGCTCTCCCTACAAAATCCTACGCGTGTTTGAACCCGAAATGAGTGGATCATGCCGGGAACTTAGCATGTGGCACGCTGCATGCCTTCATACATATTTCTTGTTAATTCTGTTTTTTCAAGGTAGGGTCTCGCTCTAGCCCAGGCTGACCTGGAATTCACTATGTAGTCTCAGCGTGGCCTCGAACTCACGGCAATCCTCTTACCTCTGCCTCCCAAATGCTGGGATTAAAAGTGTGTGCCCCCCTCACCCCGACACACACACCCGGCACAAATTTTTTTTTTTTTAATTTTTGTTTTATCCCATTGGTGCTAGGAATTACAACCAGGGCCTCATGCTTGTTTCTGGTCTACACCGCTAGCCCACGGTGATTGTGGATCCTCTGGTCACATTATCTTAAGCAATCAAGGTGCCTGTTGAGGAGTCAGGCAGAAAGGAGCTCAATGAAGCCCCGCTTCCTTCTTCCTCACTGGGCTTCCGTAACTGTTTCCACCATGGAAGAGGCTTGGGGAAGGGGACGGCTCTGAGCACTTAGCGAGCTCTAGGTGGGTGCCCAGGAGTGGCTCTGGCCTTGCTTGGGGAGGGAATGGGGAAGGAAGAGAATAGGTGATGGGGGAGGTGAGGAGAGGGTCCACCAGGGCCCCCTCCCATCACGGGCTCTGAGCTGTCCTAGTGAGATCTGAGGCTTTAACCCTTGCAAAGCTGCACCTCTCTGTCCAGTCACCGTGCGGAGGAGGAGGCGGGGAGGGGGTTGCCTGGGAAGGACAAGGCCTCGGGGATGACCCACGCCTGGCTTGTGGGGGGGGGGGCTGGACAAGGTTGGGGGACATGGGTCCATTCTGCTGTGGACCAGTCCCCCTTGTCTCCCTCCAGCTCTGGAGAGTCTGGTGGTGGTGGGGTGGTGGGGGGTGATCAGGCTGCGCCCAGGGTGTTGGGGAGGAGGGAGGTAGGGGAGATGCTGGGGCAGGTGGGAGATGCTGGGCCGCAACGCCCGCTCACCTGGGCGCCCCCCAGGGCCTCCGCCGCTGCCGCCGCTGTAGCGGTCCCAGATGCTCCCGGCCCGGCCGCCTCCTCCTCCTCCTCCCCGGGCCAGGCTCGGCTCGGCTCGGCTCGCTCGGCCCTCGGGCTGCTCCAGATCCGCATGCGCCGCCGCCGCCGCCGCCCCGCGCGTCCCCCCTGCCGCCCCCACCCGGCCGCTCCGCGCGCCCCGCCCCGCCCCGCGCGGGTCCCCGCGCCGCTCCCACGCCCGCGCCGGCCACGCGTGCGGAGGGATGCTCCGCGCACCGGCGCCGCGAGCGAGCGAGCGAGGAGCGTCACGCACGCGCGCCCACGCCGCCGATCCCGCAGCGGGGGGCGCGGGCCACGTCACACTCAGTGCACATGCACACACGACCGGCTGTCGCTCCCACGCTCGGGCGTCACTCGGGGTCAAGCTGTCACACACACACAACACGTGTCCCCACAAAGGGAGCAGTCACCGACAGGGTTCTCACACACACACACACACACACACACACACAGTGACACACTCGAACAGGGCCACCACCAACAACGTGGGTGGGGTGTCACATACTCACACGTGCCTCGCTCCCGGGGTGTCACACAGTGCCCTCCACTCACCAACAGGCACTTAACCCGTCGCATAGTATCTATCATGCATATTAACACACCCGAGCTTGTCACTGCAGTCCACCCAGACACAGGGGTGACACATTTTAACACACCCGAGCTTGTCACTGCAGTCACCCAGACACAGGGGTGACACATTTTAACACACCTGAGCTTGTCACTGCAGTCCACCCAGACACAGAGGTGACACATTTTAACACACCTGAGCTTGTCACTGCAGTCCACCCAGGCACAGGGGTGACACATTTTAACACACCTGAGCTTGTCACTGCAGTCCACCCAGGCACAGAGGTGACACATTTTAACACACCTGAGCTTCTCACTCCAGTCCACCCAGACACAGAAGTGACACATTTTAACACACCTGAGCTTGTCACTGCAGTCCACCCAGGCACAGAAGTGACACATTTTAACACACCCGAGCTTGTCACTGCAGTCCACCCAGGCACAGGGGTGACACATTTTAACACACCTGAGCTTGTCACTGCAGTCCACCCAGGCACAGAAGTGACACATTTTAACACACCTGAGCTTGTCACTGCAGTCCACCCAGGCACAGGGGTGACACATTTTAACACACCTGAGCTTGTCACTGCAGTCCACCCAGGCACAGAAGTGACACATTTTAACACACCTGAGCTTGTCACTGCAGTCCACCCAGGCACAGAAGTGACACATTTTAACACACCTGAGTTTGTCACTGCAGTCCACCCAGGCACAGGGGTGACACATTTTAACACACCTGAGCTTGTCACTGCAGTCCACCCTGGGCACAGGGGTGACACATTTTAACACACCTGAGCTTGTCACTCCAGTCCACCCTGGGCACAGGGGTGACACATTTTAACACACCTGAGCTTGTCACTGCAGTCCACCCAGACACAGGGGTGACACATTTTAACACACCTGAGCTTGTCACTGCAGTCCACCCAGGCACAGAAGTGACACATTTTAACACACCTGAGCTTGTCACTGCAGTCCACCCTGGGCACAGGGGGTGACACATTTTAACACACCTGAGCTTGTCACTGCAGTCCACCCTGGGCACAGGGGTGACACATTCCCACATCACAACCACTGCAAGTCACACAGAACAGTACGGTGAATCACACAGGCCCCTCTCCGGGGATCCCTGTGTCCCACACTCCACCACCACAGCGTTCCTCACACAGGTCCCACATTCACATCACCCCAGCCTGACAAGACACAGTGCCCCTCTCACTGCCACACCACCAGGTAGGTCACAAAAGGACAGCATCAGTGCCAGCGCACACGTGGGGGGGGGGGGTCACACTTTCTCACAAGGGTCACGCACAGTCATGCTATCTCCCTGTGGCCACTTAGGGTCACACAGTGACACAAACCCGGTGACACAGCGTCACCCACGCATTTGAGGACCACCTCCCACCCAAGGGACAGGATAGGGGACCCAGAGCGTCCCTGGGATTCAGGCCCCTGAGTGACAAGCTCTCCTGGCCACGCCCACTCCCTCCCGGTCCTTCCTGGCCTCCCAGCAGTGTCGGAGGGAGAGGCGGGTTTAGGAAAGGCGCTTTAACTCCTGCCGTGCTCGCTCGTACGTCCCAGCTCGGGGGCGTGGCCTCCCTGGCCCCGCCCCTTGATTCCCAGCCTGGGGGCGTGTCCTGGCCGCAAGCTCCGCCCCCTCCCTCCCGCTGGGCCTGGGCGGGCGGGCGCTGCGTCCTGCAGCCATTGGGTTCCCGCGCGCGTCCTCGGCCTGGGGGGGGTCCCTGGTTTCTCAGCATGACCGTCAAGAAGATCGCGATCTTCGGCGCCACTGGCAGGACCGGCCTCACCACGCTGGCGCAGGCGGTGCAAGCAGGCAGGAGCCGGGAAGGGTTGGTGGTGGTGCTGCTGGGGTGGGGGTGAGGGGTTGCCATGGGGTAACCCGGGTTGAGAACTTGGGGGGAGAGGGTTGGCCTGGAACCCGGTAGGACGGATGCCGCTTGGGAGCCCCATTTGTGGCCCCCAGAGCAGTGTATGTTAACTCGGGGAGCAAGGCCTCATTGGGGTGAGGGTAGGAGTAACGGGGGAGGGGGGAGGCGGACTCTACAACATTCAGTGTTATGTGTACCCAAGGAACGGGTATTAGCCATTAGAGCCTGAGAGACTCCTTTGACTCTCTCTATATATAGATATATAGATATATATATTAGCGAGAGAAAGAGAATGGGTGTTTCAGGGCTTCCAGCCACTGCAAATGAACTCCAGATGCATGTGCCTCCATGTGCATCTGGCTTTAAGAGGATACTGGGGAATCGAACGTGGGTTCCCAGGCTTTGCAGGCACATGTGTTAACCGCTGAGCCATCTCTCTAGCCCCAGATACACACACACACATATATACATATACATACATGTATATATATGTATATATGTGTGTGTGTATATATATTTGCAAGGAGAGAGAGAGAATGAGAATGGGTGAATCAGGGCCTCCTGCCACTGCAAACTAACTCCAGATACATACACCATTTTGTTCATCTGGCTTTATGAGGGTACTGGGGATTCAAACCTGGGCCGTCAGGTTTTGCAAGCAAGCTCCTTAAATTGCTGAGTCATCTCTCCAGCCCCTCTGCGTTATATGTAAACCCAGGGCTCTTATGAAATGTGGATGTTGGGGTTGTGGTGATGGTTGTCATTGGTTGCACACCCAGAAAAGGTCTATGAAGCTAACACCGCCTCTCTTCTCAGCAAGTAGGTACCCTCTCCCTACAGCTAGTACAACTCCTGACGGCTGTAAGAGAAAGCTGAGGCTGAGGGGGATCGCTGGCATGTGGCAGTGCTGGGATTTGAACCCCATTTGACACGGGGTGGGGAGAGAGTCCCCAGGCTCCTAGAATGGCCACAGGGGCTGGAAACTGAAAAGATTAGGGGAAAGGTTGCTCGGAGCGGTCACCTAATGAAAAGAGATCACTCAGGAACCTTAGTCCCAGGATGGTCGATGAGGTCTAAAAATGTGAAGTTACTCCAGGAGAGGGCGCATGACCCACCCCCACCCACCCACCCCCACACCCCGCCCAGCGTCCCCTGCCCCTTGAGCCCCTTCAGTCTGTAATTTATCAACTCCTGACTCGGCCTGGGAGGTACAGATAGAGAGCCGCACCCCCACTAGCTGTGGGTGACTCTGGAGATACGAACTATCAGAGTGCCCCCAAAAGGTGGAGGCCACCAGGATCCCAGTCTCGGGTGTTTTCCAGTGCTCCCCTCCCCTCTTGGAGAGACTTCTAGAAATTTTTCATTTAGGTGCCTGTCCTCCCCAGGGACCTCATAAGGATCTTGAACTGTGTGATAAGAGCTCTGGGCTTCCCGGTGAAAACTAACATACTGCTGGTTGTAGTGGTGAGAGCCTGTGTTGGCGGCACAAGGGAGGTGGAGGCAGAAGAATGGGAAGTTCAGAGCCATCCTAGGCTACCTGGGCTGCATAAGACCCTGTCTCTTTTTGTTTGTTTGTTTTTCGAGGTAAGGTCTCACAATGGTCCAGGGTGACCTCGAACTCACTGCCATCCTCCTACCTCTGCCTCCTGAGTGCTGGGATTAAAGGAACCACACCTAGCTGAGACCCTGTCTCACACACACACAAAAAAAAAATAACAGAGAAAAAAAGGAGCTAGGTGTGGTAGCCTGGACTAAAGCAAGACCCTGCCAAAAAAAAAAAAAGAAAGAAAGAAAGAAAGAGAGAGAGAGAGAGAGAGAGGGAGAAAGGAAGGAAGGAAGGAAGGAAGAAAGGAAAAGAAAAGAACAACAACAATTGCTGATAAAACATTTCTAGAGGAGGAGGAAATGGAGAAGGAAGAGGGAGAAGTTGAGAAGTGCTGAGTCACTTCTCAAATGTGGACTACCACATTAGCACATTCACATTAATCCCCAGTTAAACTGGTTTTCACCGGCCCACCCTGCTGGTCACAAATGGAACTGCGGGTAGGGGAAGTGAGAGCAGGTGTCTAAAGGGGAGGTCTTCCTGCCTTCTCACGGCTGATGAAAAGTCCATGGAGAGATGGCTTAGAGGTTAAGGCACTTGCCTGCAAAGCCAAAGGACCCAGGTTTGATTCCCTAGGACCCACGTTAGCCAGCTACATAAGGAAGCGCACACATCTAGAATTCGTCTGGGGTGGCTGGAGGCCCTGGCACGCCCATTCTCTCTCTCTCTCTCTCCCTCCCTCTCTCTCTCTCTTTCTCTGTCAAATAAATAAATAAATAAAATATATATGAGAAGAAAAGAAAAAGTCTCTACCAGACTCAAGAAGGCAAAAAGGAAAACAAAATAAAGACGTAGTGGTGCATATCTTTAGTCCCAGCACTCGGGAGGCAGAGACTATGAGTTCAAGGCCACTCTGAGACTACATAGCGAGAAGCAAACAACACTTGCCTATCAGTGAGAAGCTTGCCCAACAAGCCCAACACCATAAATTCTGTCTCCAAAACAGCCAAAAAAAAAAAAAAGAGGACACCTGGGTACCTAGAAATATGTAAGGTGGGAACAAAAACAATAGTTGCCCTGGGTTAAATGAGGTCCTCTATACAAAATGCTTAGAACTATGACAGTCTGTGATTGACTGAACCCAGGTTACAGCCTAGCATTGGATCAGACTGGTTTAAGTTTAAAACGTTACTTTCTCTTCTCATAGCTGTGTGCCTGTGGTCCACTTAGCTAAAATAGTTTTCCCATCATCACAAATGGTAGCTGGGTGTGATGGCACACACTTTTATTCTTTTCTTTTTTCTTTTTGGTTTTTCGAGGTAGGGTCTCACTGTAGCTCAGGCTGACCTGGAATTCACTCGACTCATGGCGATTCTCCTACCTCTGCCTCCAGATTAAAGCCATGTGCACACTTTTAATCCCAGCACTAGGGGTAGGGAGATAGCCATGAGTTCAAGGCCATCCTGAGACTACCCAGTCAATAATTCCCCAGGTTAGCCTGGGCTAGAATGAGACTTTGAAAAACCAAAAAAAAAAAGGCTGGAGAGATGGCTTAGTGGTTCAGCGCTTGCCTGTGAAGCCTAAGGACCCCGGTTTGAGGCTCAATTCCCCAGGACCCACGTTAGCCAGATGCACAAGGGGCGCATGCTTCTGGAATTCATTTGCAGTGGCACACCCATTCTCAATCTCTCTCTGCCTCTTTCTCTCTCTGTCTGTTGCTCTCAAATAAATAAATAAAATAAACAAAAATAAATAAATAAATAAAAAGCTGGGCGTGGTGGCACACGTCTTTAATCCCAGCACTTGGGAGGCAGAGGTAGGGGGATCACCATGAGTTCGAGGCCACCCTGAGACTCCGTAGGGAATTCCAGCTCAGCCTGGACTAGAGTGAAACCCTATCTCAAAAAATCAAAAATAATAATAATAATAAAATTTTAAAAATTGGGCTAGAGTGATGGCTCAGTAGTTAAGATGCTTGCCTGCCAAGCCTAAAGACTGGGGTTCATTTCTCCAGTACCCACATAAAGCCAGATGTACAAGGTGGCACATGAGACTGGAGTTTATCTGTGGTGGCTAGAGGCCCTGGTGTGCCCGTTCTCTCTCTCTGTTTCTCTCTCTCTGTCTCCCAAATAAGCAAATAAATAAACTGTTTTTTAAAACAATAAATAAATAAAATAAAGCCAGGAATGATGAGGCATGCCTTTAATCCCAGCACTCAGGAGGCAGAGACAGGAAGTATGAGTTCAAGGCTATCCTGAGACTACATAGTGAATTCCAGGTCAGCCTGGGCTAGAGAGACCTACCTTGAAAAAAACCAATACATATAGGTTTTATTAAATATATATTTTACTATAACTATAAAATAAATATGAATATATATTTATTAAATATATATTATTTATATATATATTATTTTCAAAAAAAGGTGGGAGGAAGGGAAAGAAGGAACTTAATTTTCATTGTTTCAGAGGTTCATAGTGTTTCTTTGTCCTTCACACCTGGTGGAAGAGATTAGCTAACTTTCTAGGGTGAGATTTCAACATAGGAGTTGGGGGTGGGGAGCAAACATCAGATCATAGTCACATGTATTTCAGATATGTGTGGTCTCTGTGTGTGTGTGTGTGTGTGTGTGTGTGTGTGTGTGTGTGTGTCAAATTGGTGGGGGGAGTATCAAATGTGGTAGCAAGCATTTGTAATCCCAACATTTGGGAGGCTGGCAAAGATCTCAAGTGTGAATCCAGTTTTGCCTATTCAGTGAGTTCCAGGTCAACCTAGGCTCCATAGCAAAACCCTGCCTCCAAACAGTAACAAAACACATATATTTGTGTACATGATTTCCTAGGGTCCATCTTTACCAATATGCTGGCCGTCAGGGAACGCTCACCTGACTCTGTGAGTTTTCACTGCTCTTAGATGGGTGAGCAAGAAACTGTTTTTCCTTCCTCCCTCCCTCCCTCCCTCTCTCTCTCTCTCTCTCTCTTTCTTTCTTTCTTTCTTTCTTTGTGTGTGTGTGTTGTTTTCCTTTTCTGAGGTAGGGACTCTAGCTCAGGCCAACCTAGCATTCACTCTGAAGTCTCAGGGTGGCCTCGATCTCTCAGCGACCCTCCTACCCCTGCTGGGATTAAAGGCATGCACCACCACACCCGGCTATTTTCTGTCCTAGTAGATGGGAAGGTTGAATGTTGGGGTCCTAGTTTCAGAGACATGGGAGCTGAGGTCCGGCCACCAAAAGCGTTGCATGAAGTTCCTTAGCCTGTAAGCAAGTGGCAGGGCTGGTTTGAAACCCAGGTCCCCGGGGTGGAGGGGACTAAAGCCTGGGCTTTTGTGTTCCTGACGGTCAGGAAGATGACTGACAATGGCAGTCTCTGGACTCACAAGGCTCTTGCTCTTCTCTGGGTCAGCAGAACGTGAGAGTCATGACAGGGGAAATAAGTGACTGGAGGAACCAAGGTAAGAGGGGAAAGGCTGTTTGAAGGGGAGGTCCAGGCATGTACAAAGGCCAGGAGGCAGGAGAGAGCAAGAGACACTTTGAGGAACTGGAAGAAGTACATTGGGTGAAGAGGGCGGGGGTGTCTGGAAAGACAGGCCAGAGCCCGATGGGCCCAAAGGGCCTTCCTGTGGAGAGAGTTTTGCTGTAGGGTGTGGAGGGGTCACTAGAGGGATCTGGATTGGGAGGCATTGCCACCTGGACTACAGACTGGAGGAGTTGGACTGAGGAGTTAAAGGGACCAGAAAGACTGGGGGCTGACCCAGGCCTAGGGGATTAAAAGCTTCACTTTTAAAAAAAAATTACTTCTTTATTTATTTGAGAGAGAGGGAAGAGGAAGACAGAGAGAAAGAGAATGGGCGTGCCAGGGCCTCCAGCCACTGCAAATGAACTCCAGACGCATGCGCCCCCTTGTCCATCTGGCTTATGTGGGTCCTGGGGAATCGAACTGTGGTCCTTAGGCTTCACAGACAAATGCCTTAACCACTAAGCCATTTCCCCAGCCCAAGCTTCACTTTTAATTTTTAATTATTTATTTTATTTATTTGAGAAATAAAGTTAAGAGACAGAGAGAGAATGGGCACACCAGGGCCTCCAGCCACTGTAAATGAACTCCAGACGCATGTGCCATCTTGTGCATCTGGCTTATGTGGGTCCTAGGAAATTGAACCTGGGTCCTTTGGCTTCATAGGCAAACGCTCAGCCCTCTAGCCCAAAAAGTTTCACTTTTAATCCTAGTACTCTGGAGACAGAGGTAGGAAGATAACTGTGAGTTTGAAGCCAGTTTGGGACTGCATAATGAGTTCCAGGTCAGCCTGGGCTAAGGTAAGACTCTACCTAAAAAAAAAAAAAAAATCACAAAAAGAAGAAAAAAGGGGGGACTTGAAGAGATGGCTCAGTGGACCTGGGTTCAATCCACTCCAGCCACATAAAGTGGCAAATGCATCTGCAATTTGTTTGCAGTGGTAGGAAGCTCTTGTGTGCCCATTCTCTACCTTTTTCTCTCTTTCTGCACATAAATATTAATGAAAAAGAATTAATGATCCGAGTGTGATGGCCTATGCTTGTAGCCCAGCACTTGGAAGGCAGAGGTAGGAAGATCGCCATGAGTTTGAAGCCAGCCTAGGACTACAGAGTGAGTTCCAGGTCAGCCTAGGCTAGAGTGAGACCAACTTTGAAAAACAATACAAACTGGGCGTGGTGGCACACGCCTTTAATACCAGCACTCAACAGGCAGAGGTAGGAGGATCGCCGTGAGTTCGAGTCCACCCCGAGACTACATAGTGAATTCCATGTCTGCCTGGGCTAGAGCAAAACCCTGCCTTGAAAAACCAAAAAAAAGAAAAAAAATAATAATAATACAAGGTAGGCATGGTGGCATACTCCTTTAATCCCAGCACCCAGGAGGGAGAGGTAGGAGGATTGCAGTTAAATTCGAAGCCACCCTGAAGCTACATAGTGAATTCCAGGTCAGCCTGGACTAGAGTGAGACCCTGCCTGGAAAAAGAAAAAGAAAAGAAAAGAAAAACAAAACAAGAATTAGCTAGCCTACAATGATTGTAACGGGGAGGTAATATGATGGAGAATGGAATTTCAAATGGGAAAGTGGGGGTGGGGGTGGGGAGGGAGGGAATTACCATGGGATATATTTTATAATCATGGAAAATGTTAATAATAAATAAATAAATAAATAAATAAATAAAAAAGAATTAGCCAGCCATCAACTGTAGGTTTGCCAGCAATTACTGAAGATCATCCTTCCAGTCCTAGGAATGCGGGAGGTTTGGTTTTGGAGGTTCCTGAGCCAAAGACAGACCATAAGGCCTCTGACCTCCCTCCATGCTCCTCTTGGCCCCCAGGTTATGAAGTGACCGTGTTGGTTCGAGACCCTGCCAGGCTTCCATCAGAGGGGCCCCAGCCAGCCCATGTGGTTGTGGGTGACGTTCGTCAGGCGGCTGATGTGGACAAGGCTGTGGCTGGGCAAGACGCTGTCATCGTGCTGCTGGGGACTGGCAATGACCTCAGTACTGAGCCCCCCCTCTGCCCGCGGCCCCTCCCCACACCCCGGCCCCCAGCACCACTCCCGCCCCCGGCCCCGCCCCTGCCGCCGCCGCCGCCGCCGCCGCCACTGCCGCCTCCTGCCAGTGACATCCACTCTCTGTCCCCTCTAAGGTCCCACCACAGTGATGTCCGAGGGTTCCCGGAACATTGTAGCAGCCATGAAAGCTCACGGAGTGGACAAGGTCGTGGCCTGCACCTCGGGTGGGTGGCGGGATCGTGGAGGTGGAGGGGCCTTGAAAAGGTGGCACCAGCCGGGCAGTGGTGGCGCACGCCTTTAATCCCCGCACTCGGGAGGCAGAGGTAGGAGGATCACTGCGAGTTCGAGGCCAGCCTGAGACTGCATAGTGAATTCCAGGTCAGCCTGAGCTAGAGTGAGACCCTACCTTGAGAAAACAAAAAAGGTGGCACTGTAGCGATTTCAAGTTATTGTGCCTTTATTGGGCACCGACTGTGTGCTGGTTACACAGTGTTCTGTACCCACAGAGCTCAGTGGGGGGAGGGGGGGCAAACAGACCTATGGTCACACTGACATCCCAGGTGAGTAGGACAGGGATGGACACGACCCTTGCAGAGGAATCGAGGCCCAGATAGGAAAAGCCTGTGGAGAAATGGGAGCCAAGAGCACAGAGACACTCGTAGAGAAACTGATGGGGAGCCGGGCGTGGAGGCGCACGCCTTTAATCCCAGCACTTGGGAGGCAGGGATAGGAATATTGCTGTGAGTTCAAGGCCAGCGGGGAACTACAGTGTGAGTTCCAGGTCAGCCTGGGCTAGAGTGAGACCCTACCTCAAAAATACATATTTGTTTGTCTTATTTATTTGAGAGAGAGAAAAGAAGGAGTCAGATAAAGAGAGAGAATGGGCACATCAGGACCTCCCGGCCACTGCAAGCGAACTCCAAACACATGTGCCACTTTATGTATCTGGCTTACATGGGTCCTTGAAAATCGAACCTGCATCCTTTGGTTTTGCAAGCAAGCACCATAACCTCTAAGCCATCTCTCCAACCCTCTACATGCCTGGTAGGCACTAGATCCTGGTCACTCTGTAGTCTCAGGTTGGCCTTGAACTCACAGCAGTCTTCCTGCCTCTGTCTCCCAAGCTCCCAAGTGCTGGGATTAAAAGCAAGAGCCATCCACACTAGGCTAAGACTCTGTCTTAAAAAAAATAAGTAAATAAAAGCACCAGGACTGGAGAAATGGTTTAGCGGCTAAAGCACTTGCCTGCAAAGCCTAAGAACTCCTGTTCCAATCTTCAGGTCCCACATAGCCAGACACATGGTGATGCAGGATTGCAATGCTGCACAAGCACCATAAGGAGACGTACGTGTCTGTAGTTTGTTCACAGTGGCTGAGTCTCTGGTGCACCCATTTTATCTCTCTCAAAATTAAAAAAAAAAAAAATGACTGGAGAGATGGCTTAGCAGTTAAGGCGTTTGCCTGCAAAGCCAAAGCCAAAGGATCCAGGTTCAACTCCCCAGGACCCACATAAGCCAGATGCACATGGTGGCGCATGCATCTGGAGTTCGTTTGCAGTGGCTGGAGGCTCTGGCGCGCCCATTCTTTCTCTCCCTCTCTCTCTCTGCCTCTTTCTCAAGTAAATAAATAAAAATTTAATGCAAGAAGGAACCCTAGGCCAGAAGTGGTGTCTTACATCCATAATCCCAGCACTCTGGACGCTGAGGCAGAATTATCAATTCAAGGTAATCCTGAACTACATAATGAGACCCTGTCACAAAAAAAGAAACCAAAATTAATATGAATAATATTAAAAGAAAACTCCTGCTACCCAAAGATCAATGAGACTATCGTAGTAACTGGGTTTTACTTTGTGCCAGGCCTTGTCTTAACCATTAATAGCAGAAACATTTCTTTTAAGTTATTTGTAGAGTGTGTGTGAGGAAATGGTCACACCAGGGCCTCTTGCCCTGCAAACTTGAGACGCATGCGCCATTTTGTGCACGTGGCTTGACGTGAGCTCTGAGGAACTGAACCCAGGCTTGCAGACATTGCAGGCAAGCGCCTTTAGCCACTGAACCCTCTCGCCAGCCCAACTTTTATTTTATTCCTAGAGATGGTCTCCAAGACTTGTGCTTGCTATGCGAGTGCTCTGCCACTGACCCATATCCCCGGCTCTAGGAGGTAGCCATCTTAAAATTAGCACAGAGGCAGGGCTAGAGAGATGGCTCAGCACTTAAGGCACTTGTCTGCTAAGCCTAATGACCGTGGTTCGATTCCATGGTACCTACGTAAAGCCAGATGCACAAAGTGGTACATGCATCTGGAGTTTATTTGCAGTAGCAAGAGGCCCTGGCGTGCCCATTCTCTCTCCCTCTCTCTCTCTCTCTCTCTTTCTCTCTGTTTGCAAACATATAAAATATTAAAAAAATAGACCGGGTGTCACATACCTTTAATCCCAGCACTCGGGAGACAGATGTAGGAGGATCACCGTGAGTTCAAGGCCACCCTGAGACTACATAGTGAATTCCAACTTAGCCTGGGTTGGAGCGAGACCCTACCTTGAAAAACAAATATAATATAATATAATATAATATAATATAATATAATATAATATAATATAATAATAATTGGATGGTCAGAGGATCTGTACCAACAGGAAGCTCTTGAGTACAGCACAAAGAAAAGAGCTGGGAGAGAACTGCTCTGGGGCAGAAGGATCAAAGGCTGCACAGGCTGTGAGGTACAGTGAGCCCAGCATAGAGCCATTAAGTGGAGCATGCTGGGTGGCAATGTCAGAAAGCTAACGGGGCTGCAGAGGTGGCTTAGCAGTTAAGGCACTTGCCTGCAAAGCCAAAGGACCCAGGTTCAATCCCCCAGGACCCACATAAGCCAGATGCACGAGGTGGTGCATGCATCTGAAATTTGTTTACAGTGACCGGAGGCCCAGGCATACGCTTTCTTTCCCTCTCTCTCAAATAAATAAATAAAATATTGAGCCGGGCGTGGTGGCGCACGCCTTTAATCCCAGCGCTCAGGAGGCAGAGGTAGGAGGACCGCCATGAGTTCGAGGACACCCTGAGACTCCATAGTGAATTTCAGGTCAGCCTGGGCTAGAGTGAGACCCTACCTCGAAAAACCAAATAAAAAATAAAATATTTTAGCCGGGCATGGTGGTACACACCTTCAATCTTGGGAGGCAGAGGTAAGAGGATCACCAAGAGTTGGAGGCCAGCCTGAGACTCCACAGTGAACATTAGAGTTAGAATGAGTTAGAGCGAGACCCACACATAGGTCAGTAAGAGGCCTTGTGGTCTGACCGTGTTGAGGACTTGGCTGTGAGCCACTGATAGGACCTGACTCAAGTGTTCACAGCCTCCCTGTGGTTGTGACTGAGGGATGTCACAGTACACAGGACCAGGCTGGGCGAGGAGAGCTCAGACTGAGCATCACTGTGGTGTGCAGATGGATCTCTCTCACGGGTGGTATGAGAGAAAAGAGGCAGACTGATCCCACCCCATTCTGGCAGCTGGGAGCCACTGGTAACGCAAAAGAAGATTTTGTTCAACCCTGTCCTATGTCCTCCTTCACTAGCCTTCCTACTATGGGACCCAACCAAGGTGCCCCCACGCCTACAGGACGTGACCAATGACCACATCCGGATGCATAAAGTGCTGAAGGAATCCGGCTTGAAGTATGTGGCTGTGATGCCTCCACACATAGGTGAGTGGGGCAGGGACCCCCCAGAACCATGGCAGGCACCCTATTTCCGCCCATCTGAGAGGTCTCAACCCAAACCCTAACCCTGGCCTCCCCTGTCTCTTCGAACGGCAAACCCTGCACCCAGAGCTCCTGAGTTCCTGTCCAGGTACACCCCCAAACAAACAGTGGTGGTCTTCACCAGTAATCCCAGCATTTGGAGGCTAAGACAGGAGAATCACCCATTCCAGGCCAGCATGAGCTTGGAGAATCTGTCTCAAAAATAGGAAGGGTCGGGCTGGAGAGATGGCTTAGCGGTTAAGTGCTTGCCTGTGAAGCCTAAGGACCCTGGTTCAAGGCTCAGTTCCCCAGGTCCCACGTTAGCCAGATGCACAAGGGGGCACACGCATCTGGAGTTTGTTTGCAGAGGCTGGAAGCCCTGGCGCGCCCATTCTCTCTCTCCCTCTATCTGTCTTTCTCTCTGTGTCTGTCGCTCTCAAATAAATAAATAAAAATATAAAAATTTAAAAAAAAATAGGAAGGGTCAGCTGGGCATGGTGGCACACGCCTTTAATCCCAGCACTTGGGAGGTAGAGGATGCAGAAATGTGAAATAATCTTTTTGTTGTTGTTTTTTTCCAAGGTAAGGTCTTACTCTAGTCCAAGCTGCTCTGGACTCACTCTGTAGTCCCAGGCTGGCCTTGAACTCACAGTGATCCTCATACTTCTGCCTCCCAAATGGTGGGATTTCTTTTTCTTTTTCTTTTTTATGGTTTTTCAAGGTAAGGTCTCACTCTAGCCCAGGTTGACCTGGAATTCACTATGGAGTTTCAGGCTGGCCTCGAACTCACGGTGATACTCCTACCTCTGCCTCCCAGGTGTAGCTCTTTCTGTTGTTTTTTTGTTTATTTATTTATTTTTATTTATTTGAGAGTGACAGGGAAAAAGCAGATAGCTAGAGAGAGAATGGGAGCGCCAGGGCCTCCAGCCACTGCAAATGAACTCCAGACGTATGTGCTACCTTGTGCATCTGACTAATGTGGGTCCTGGGGAATCAAGCCTCAAACTGGGGTCCTTAGGCTTCACAGGCAAGCGCTTAACCTCTAAGCCATCTCTCCAGCCCCTTGTTGTTGTTATTGTTTTTGAAGCAGGGTCCACTCTAGCTTAGCTCTACTCTGTAGTCCCAGGCTGGCCTTGAACACACAGTGAGCTTCCTATCTCAGCCTCCACAGTGCCAGAATTAAAGGTGAATGATGCCAAGCTTAGCCACAATCTTTTCTTTTTTAAGAGAGAGAGAGAGAATTGGCATGCCAGGGCCTCAGCCACTGCAATTGTACTGCAGACGCTTGCGCCACCTACTGGGCATGTTCAACCTTGCGCTTGCCTCACCTTTGTGTCTGGCTTACATGGGGTCTGGAGAGTCAAACCTGAGTGCTCAGGCTTCACAGACAAGCGCCTTAACCACTAAGTCATCTTTCCAGCCCTCAACCACAATCTTCATTTTTATTAGTCTCCTGTCCCGTACTGGGAGGCATCAAGGATCGGCAAGTGTCTCTTGCATGGGCATTTCTGGCACTTGTACAGTCAGACAGAGGCAGGACCTGTAGTGATGTGAGCTTCCACACAGACACACTTGGGGGCAGATGTGCATAGTCATTCAGGACACCTGAACATGGCCTCTCTGTGTGGCATGCTGAGGCTAGCCTGGGGCTACACAGTGAATTCCAGATCATCCTGGGCTAGTGTGAGGCTCTACCTCCAGGGTAGAAAAATAACAGCAAAAAGTGAAAACCAACACAAAACAAGCCCTAGGAGAGAACCATGTAGAAGTTGCCCAGTGTTGGAACAAATCTCCTCTCTCTATTTCCATCATTCCTTGTTGACTGAAAGCACTTATTACATTTAACCTGTCATGTGAGAGGTCCTAAATTCAATCCCCCGTTGCTAGGGGAAGAAACAGTTATTAAAATTTGCTGCTCCATCTCTCTCTTTCTCCCTCCCTCCCTTTTTCTCTGTCAAATAAATTAATTAATTTTTTTAAAAAGGGCTGGAGGGATGCCTTAGCGGTTAAGGCGCTTGCCTGCAAAGACAAAGGACCCAGGTTCAGTTCCCCAGGATCCACATTAGCCAGATGCACAAGGTGGCATGTGCGTCTGGAGTTTGTTTGCAGTGGCTGGAAGCCCTGGTGCGCCCTTTCTCTCTCTCTCCCTCTCTCCCTTCTTCCCTCCCTCTCTCTGTCTCTTTCTCACTTTATCTCTCTGTTAAATGACTAAATAAATAAATAAACATAAAATATTTTAAAAATAAATAAATAAAATAATAAAGGTGTGAACCACCACACCCTGCTTTAAAAAAAAAAATTCCTTTCTTTGTCTTCTTCTGGCCCAGGCTGACCTGACCTGAAACTCATTCTGTAGCCAAACTTGCCTGGAGCTCATGGCCATCCTCCTGCCTCAGTCTCCAAAGGGCTGAGATCGTAGAGTGCCAGCTCTTTGAAGCCAGGAGTTCTGTTCATATGCTGACATACAGTGCTGGGGATGGAGCCCAGGGCTTGGGGTATGCCATGCCAGCTCTGAGCATGGCCCAGCCCAATGATCAAGCACTACCAGTTCCTAGAACAGGGTCTTGCATGTACTGTTGGAGACAAGCATGGTATACTTGCCTGCTTCTCCATCACCCAGGAGGTGGAGGCAGAAAAAAAAAAAAAAAATCCCTCATGTGAGGATTCTAGCCAAGTGTCTACCACTGAGCCATGTCCCCATATGAAGAAGTACATCTCCCTCTTTTTTGTTTGTTTGTTTGGTTAGTTTTATTTTGTATTTATTTATTTATTTATTTATTTTTGAGTTAGGGTCCCACTCTAGGCCAGGCTGACCTGGAATTTACTATGTAGCTTCACAGTGGCCTCAAACTCATGGTGATCCTCCTACCTCTGCCTCCCAAGTGCTGGGATTAAAGGCGTGCACCACCACACCTGGCACGTCTCTTTTTATTCTAAATATTTTATTTATTATTTATTTAGAATAAAAAGAGACATGCCAAGCCAAGGGGGAGAGAGGCAGATAGAGAGAATGGGTGCACCAGGGTCTCCTGACCATTGCAAGTGAACTCCAGATGCATGAGCCACCTTGTGCATCTGGCCTGCATGGGTACTTGAGAATTGAACCTGGGTCACAGCAATTGCCTTAACAACTAAGCCATCTCTCCAGCCCAAGAACTACATCTCTTGATTGTGTTGTAGAAAAACCAATTAACTGAACCCATTTCCCCTCCCAGTTCTAATCCTGGAATCCTTCCTTACTGAGTGTGACACAGTTATACTCCTAATGTCTGGAAGGGTGGCTTAGTGGTTAAGGCACTTACCTGCAAAGCCAAAGGACCCAGGTTAGATTCCCCAGAACCCATGTAAGCCAGATGCACAAGGTGGCACATGCATCTGGAGT
The DNA here is from genome assembly GCF_020740685.1 of Jaculus jaculus. NCBI lineage: Eukaryota > Metazoa > Chordata > Mammalia > Rodentia > Dipodidae > Jaculus > Jaculus jaculus. The sequence continues at coordinate 1,423,675 of NC_059115.1, read as the reverse complement.
TCATTTGCAAGGGTTAGAGGACCTGGCACGTCCATTGAATCTCTCTCTCCCTCTGTCGCTCTCTTTTTTCCCTCTCTCTTTCTCAAATGAATAAAAATAAAATATATATTTTTTAAATGAAGATGGCCGGGCATGGTGGCACACGCCTTTAATCCCAGCGCTCGGGAGGCAGAGGTAGGAGGATCGCCCAGAGTTTGAGGCCACCCTGAGACTACAGAGTGAATTCCAGGTCAGCCTGAGCTAGAATAAGACCCCACCTCGGAAAAAAAAAAAAAAAAAGAAGAAGAAGCCCCTTTTTGGCTTCTAAAGCAAATATGCAGGACCCACTGTGGCACCCTGGGAAAGACATCCCAGCAATCACATCAGGGGAGGTGAAAGGATGGGTGTGGCAGCACACATCTGTAACCCCAGCACGGAGGAGGCTGAGGCAGAAGGACAGGGAGTTCAAGGCTACCCTGGGCTACACAGTGAGTGTTGGGTTAGCCTGAGCTAAACTGGAGATCTTGTCTTAGACCAAAAGGGAAAAAAAGAAAAGAAGAGGGCTGGAGAGATTGCCAAGTGGTCAAGGCTCTTGCCTGCAAAACGTAACAAGCCAGGTTTGATTCCCCAGGACCCACATAAAGTCAGATGCACAAAGTCGCACATTCATCTGCAGTACTTAGAGGCCCTGGCATGCCCATTTTCTCCCTCCCTCTCTCTCTCTTTCTCTCCCTCTCTCTCTCTCTCTCGTCTCTGCTTGCAAGTAAATAAATAAATAAAATTTAAAGAATGAAAAGAAGAGGCCAACTTCATTCATTCTCTCCATTTTTACCTCACAGGAGACCAGCCACTAACTGGGGCCTACACAGTGACCCTGGATGGACGAGGGCCCTCGAGGGTCATCTCCAAACATGACCTGGGCCACTTCATGCTGCGCTGTCTCACCACCAACGAGTATGATGGGCACGCCACCTACCCCTCACACCAGTATGAATAGTGCCCTGGCCTCTGCTAGGAGGATGAGATTCTGGGAAATGAGCCACAAAGATGGAGTAATAAATCTTGAGCCAAGAGCTACACATTATTCCAGAGGATGCAACCCTGATTTTCTTTTCCTCTCTAACTCTCTGCCTTTTTTTTTTCTTTTTTCAGAGTCTTGTACATCCCAAGTAAGCGCTCTACCACTGATCCATTCTCCTAGAACCTCACTAGTAGATTCTAGGCAAGTGCTCTACCTCCCAGACATACCTCACCTCTCCCCTTTTTCTATAATCCACTCTGTAGTCTCAGGGTGGCCTCAAACTCAGTGATCCTCCTACCTTGGCCTCCCAAGTGCTGGGATTAAAGGTGTGTTCCACCAAGCCCTGCTTTTTTTTTTAGGAGAGCTATTTAAAAATATATATTTTTTGTTGTTTAATTTCAACGGAGATGGACAGGTGGAGGGAGAAACTGGCTGGTGCAATGCTGTTGCCTTGCCGGCTTTCAGATAACAGCCGGTGGGAGGGGAGAGTTTATATGTATTGTTTTGTTTTCTGCTGTCTCAATTTCTCTTTCAGTCATATTGCCCATTTAACAAACTCTTTCCCTGGCTGCCAACTCTTTTATTTTTGGGGAGAGGGGGATTTTCGAGGTAGAGTCTCACTCTAGCCTAGGCTGACCTGGAATTAACTATGTAGTCGCAGGGTGGCCTCAAACTCACGGTGATCCTCCTACCTATACCTCCCGAGTGCTGGGATTTAAAGGTGTGCGCCACCACGCCCATCTCCCTGGGTGCCAACTCTTATGTAGCCCTGTTGATGTTGCAGGACAAGCAGAGATATCTTCATATCTGTCCTCAAGGGCCCACAGTCCAGATGCTGGGGGATGGTCAGGGATGGGATGGGATGGGATGGGATGGGATGGTAGGTCCAAGAAGAGTCAGGGATAGAATGGGATGGTAGGTCCAAGAGGTCATAGGAGTCCAGGATGAGCCCTAACCCAATCAGAAACGTCAGGATTTAAGAGAGGAGGAAACCTTGTAGGTAAGAGGAAACCTATGAACTGAGGATACATTTTATTACAATGAAAGATGCAATGCCGGACCTGGTGGCACACACCTTTGATCCCAGCACTCAGGAGGCAGAGGTAGGAGGATTGCTGTGAGTTCGAGGCCACCCCGAGAATACATAGTGAACTCCAGGTCGTCCTGGACTGCAGAGACCCTACCTCAAAAAAAAAAAAAAAAAAAGAAGAAGAAGAAGAAAGAAAAAAGAAAAACCAAATTTTAAAAAAAGGCAAAAAAAATAAAAAAGGAAGATGCAAGCAGGGGTTAGTGGTGGCACAGCAGTTGGGAGGACTTCAGTTCAAGGTCATCCTCTGCTACATAGCAAGTTCGAAGCCTACTTGGACTACAGGAGACTACTGCAATGATTCCTCCCGGCCCCCCCCCCCTCACCCGAGGAGACATAGGCAAGAGTCTGTTCCCCCCAAATAAAGACTCAACAACAGGCTAAAATAAGGCTCCACTTGGGGAAAACCAATGAGTTTATTGGATTTGCTTGCAGGACCTAGGCAAGGGGTTACTTAGGAGGGAGCGTGGCTAATCCAGCACTGAAAAGTGTCAGCCCAGCCTGCATGGTGATCTTGCTTTAGCTGCCTAGCTGGAGTCCCCCTCCCTCCATCATCCACCTGTACACAGTGACCGCTGGACTTTCAGGGGAGGGTCCTCATTACCGCCTACTAGGGAACATCAACAGGCCCAATCTCAAGGTCACAACTGCTTGAAAGTCACAACTGATGATAACTGATAATGGTTATTTTGCTTGTGGGAAGGATGTCAACAGAACAGAGACCTTGTCTCAAAAAAAAATAAGTAAACCAGGCGTGGTAGCACATGCCTTTATTCCCAAGGCAGAGGAGGCAGCGGTAGGAATTGAGTTCCAGGCCACCCTGAGAATACATAGTGAACTCCAAGTCAGCCTGGGCAAGAGCGAAACTCTACCTCGATAAACAAACAAAAAAAAAAAGAGTTTACAATCATGGAAGTTATAAATTAAAAACAAAGTCACTCGGGAGGCAGCGGTAGGATCGACGAGAGTTCGAGGTCACCCTGAGACTACATAGTGAATTCCAGGTCAGCCTGGGTTAGAGTGAGACCCTACCCCGAAAAACCAAAAAAAGAAAGAAAGAAAAAGAAAAGGGAGGAGTTGCAGGAGGGACAACCAGACCAGCTCAGAAAAACTAAAAAAATATTAAGTAGATCCCCGCCTTCTCCATGGGGGGAGGGAGAGGGAGGAGCGCGAGGGCGGGGCTGCTGTCGTCAGGGCAACAGAGGCCGCGCGCAGCTATTGGCTAGCGTCTGGCGTGCGTCATCCCTCCCCCCGCTCTGCGCCCGCGGGGGGCGTTCAGGAGGGGGTGTGGCCTCTTCCTGGGGGCGTGGCCTGCGCCAGTTGCTGGGCTTGGAGAGCTGGAAGTTGGGGGACGGCGGAGAGGGGGAAAGAGGATGACACCCCATCCTGTGTCGCTTAAGCCTTGGGGTCCAGGCATGAGCCGTGTGGCCGTTCCCTGTCCCCTCCCTGAAGTCGGAATCTTGGTCCGGCAGGAAGGAGGGGGGTTGGGGGCAGGATCGGGCGGTGCCCTCGGCGTCCGGCCCGTGTCTCCGCCCAGCCAATCGGCGCCCCGCAGTGGGCAGCATTCCAGCCAATCACAGCTCTCGGTTGGGCTCTGGGCGGGGCTCAGCGGGCCGTCCAGCGAGAGGCCCCCGGGAAGGTGCGCGAGCGAGCTTTCTATCCACCCTGGGGGTGGGGGGTCGCCGCGCTGCCGAGAGTTGGGGCGGGGGTTCGTCTCGAACCTGGGAGCCGAGGTGAGGAAGGTGGGAGTCGCCTTGGCTGGGAAGGGACCTCGAGGTGGGCGGGGTACACGGACGGCTCCCCGGGAGGCGGAAGCCGGGTCCCCGAGTGGAAGTGGCAGATGTAGGGTGACTTGACTGATGGAGCTGGAAAGGAGTGAAGATCAGAGAGAGAGGGAGGGACTGAGTTCAATTGGAGAAATCGAGGCAGGGCGATTCAGGTGGAGGGGAAAGTTGGGAGCTTGGGGAAACGAGAGAACTTGGGAAGAACTTTTTAAAATTCTTTTCGAGGTAGGGTCTCACTCTAGACCAGGCTGACCCGGGAATGCATTATGTAGTCTCAAAGTGACCTCAAACTCACAGCGATCCTTCTACCTCTGCCTCCCGAGTGCTGGGATTAAAGGCGTGCGCCAACAGGCCCGTCTTTATTTTTTTTTTAATTTAATTTATGATTTATCTTATTTTGGAGGTAGGGTTTCCCTCTAGACCAGGCTGCCCTGGAATTCACTAAGTAGTCTCAGGGTGGCCTCGAACTCCTAGCGATCCTCCTATCTCTGCCTCCCGAGGGCTGGGATTAAAGTCGTGCTGGCGCCCGCGGCAGGTTGACAACTTCTTTTGAAGTTTGGGTTCCCCACCCCGCCTTCCCCGCGACCCCCCGAACGAACTGAATTCGGAGATGTGAAGTGCTTTTTGGAAAAGGCTTGGGTCTAGAGAGCGGAATCTTCCTGATTCCAAGATGCCGTGCCGGGGAAGGGATGCTGGGGCGGGAGTGCTCGGGACCCGAGTCCCAGAGCCGGACGGGGGCGGGGTGGGAGGAGGCTTTGAACAAGATGAAGTCCTGGGAGGTGGAGAGATTTGGGAGCTCGGTCTCAGCGTTGAGATACTCGAGTTACATACCCTACGGGGTGTACCCCGAGAGCAGAGGAAGACGTGATGGGGATCTGGGTCACTGCACCCCAGGGCAGTTTTTTTGTTGTTGTTTTGTTTTTCGAGGTAGGGTCTTGCTGTAGCCCAGGCTGACCTGGAATTCATTGTGTAGCCTCAGGGTGGTCTCGAACTCACAGTGATCCCACCTCTGCCTCCCGAGTGTTGGGATTAAAGGCGTGAGCCACAACGCCTGACTTCTGTGGGCAGTTTTGAGGGGATAATCCTAGATTTTCTGGGGAAGGCGGGGTCCCAGGGACCGGGAGGGAGGAAGCAGGTCTCGAGCTGGAGCCGGGTGGGGGAGGGGTGTCGGGGCGTGGAGCTCGACCCGCCGCCCGGGAGGCAGGACGGAGCGGGGCGGGGCTGGGCAGGCGGCCCGCGGCTGGACGTCCGGGTTCCCTTCCCCCACTGGCCAGGTCTCCAATGCGCATGCTCTAAAGTAGGGTACGTGAGGGGGCGGGGCTACGTTCCCTGAGCGCGTGGCCCTCTGGGGATTGTAGTTCTCCAGGTGGACGGCGCTTGCTGCCTTGGACTCTGCATTTCCCTGAGATCCCCGGGGTGGGGCGGGAAGGGGGCTGGCAGGTGGAGGCGGTCCTCAGTGGTGAATAGAGACCCAGCGAGGGGCCGGAGCTTGACTCTTGAGCTCTATGAAGTTTTGCCTTTTTTTTTTTTTCCCAAAGTAGGGCCTCACCGTAGCTCAGGTTGACCTGGAATTCACTATGTAATCTCAGGATGGCCTCGAACTCATAGTAATCCTCCTACCTATGCCTCCCGGGTGCTGGGATTAAAGGCGTGCGTCACCACTTCCAGTTTTTTGTTTGTTTTTGTTGTTGTTTTAATTTTTGTTTGTTTGTTTTGATTATTCGAAGTAGGGTCTCTAGCGCAGGCTGTCATGGAATTCACTATGTAGTCTCAGGGTGGCCTCGAACTCACAGTGATTCTCCTACCTCTGACTCCCAAAAAAAGAATCACAAAAATACTGCCTTAACAGACCTTCAGGTGACATACATATAGTCAGTACTCAATTTTAAAAAGAAGAAGCCGGGCGTGGTGACACACGCCTTTAATCCCAGCCCTCGGGAGGCAGAGGTAGGAGGATAGTCGTGAGTTTGAGGCCGCCCTGAGACTACATAATGAATTCCAGGTCAGCCTGGGCCAGAGACCCTACCTTGAAAAACAAAAAATAAACAACAACAACAAAAAAATGAGGGCTGGTTAGATGATTTAGCTGTTAAGATGTTTGCCTGCAAAGCCAAAGGACCTCTGTTCAATTCCCCAGGACCCATGTAAGCCAGATGCACAAAGGGGGCTGCATGCCTCTGGAGTTCGTTTACAGTGGCTGGAGGCCCTGGTGTGCCCGTTCTCTCTCTTTCTGTCAAATAAGTAAATAAATAATTTTAAAAAGATAAAAGTTGAAAGGCAAGCACCTTAACAGCTAAGCCATGTGCCCAGCCCCCCCCCCCTTTATTTTTCGGAGACAAGTTCAGTATCCCAGGGTGTGCCCACTATGTGTGACATCGGGGCTGGCACTAAGGGGCCCCTGGTAACTGACTTCTCATCTCTTCTCAGCGCATCATGGGAGGCTTGAAGAGGAAACACTCCAATCTAGAAGAGGAGGAGGAGGAGGGTGAGAAGTGGGACTGGAATCCAGCAGGTCTTCGGAGCTACCAGCAAGCCCTGCTCCGCATCTCTCTGGACAAAGTCCAGCGCAGCCTGGGCCCCCGGGCGCCCAGCCTCCGCAGGCATGTCCTTATCCACAACACGCTGCAGCAGCTCCAGGCTGCCATCCGCCTGGCCCCGGCACCCGCCCTGCCCCCAGAACCCCTCTTCCTGGGTGAAGAAGATTTCTCCCTGTCCGCCACCATCGGCTCTATCCTCAGGGAGCTGGAGACATCCATGGAAGAACCTCCAAACCCAGTGGCTCCTGCAGACGTCCCGGACGAGGTGGTGATGCCCCCGGCTGACCCGGTCTTCTTAGAAGCACTGAGTTCCCGGTACCTGGGGGACGCTGGTCTGGATGACTTCTTCCTGGACATTGACACATCGACAGTGGACAGAGAGCCTACACTGGCTTCCCCAGAGCCTCCTCGTGGCCTCTTCTGTGCCCCGGGATCCTGGGAGTGGAATGAATTGGACCACATCATGGATATTATCCTGGGGTCCTAAGACTGTGATTAGGTTGGGGGTGGGGGGAGATCCACTCCCACATCAACCTTAGTGGATGTGATGTGTGAGTTCGGTGGAGGCTCTAAATAGCGATGCTGGCCCCCCTTCCCTCCCATTTTAGGGTTCCACAAACTGTCTTGCATGTGTGTATGTCTGGTCACCCTAGCCTTCTGTGAAGGTAGGTCTTCCTGAATTAATTTATCTCTTCCAAATGCCTTAACGAGACTCTGTTTCTGGGAGTCCGATGATGTCTCACACATTTTCTTCTGCCTCCAGTTCCCACTGCCCTTGTGACCTCTAGGGCCTCAGGGAAGATAAAGCTGGGCCTGTCAGAAGGTGACTGGGGGTGGGGGGCGGGATGTTGCCAGGTTGCTGTGGAAACTCAGGCTGTGCCTCTTTGAGGGAGTAGAAGGGGCTGGTCTCCTCCCTTCGGGCTGAAGCCCACTTGCTTGGACTCCAGTCCCAGCAGCCTCCAGGCCGGACCACGTGCAATAAAGTGGATGTCAGCCTGCTCCATGCCTCGTTATTAACAAAAAAAAAAAAAGGCAGGGTTTGTGGTGACTTGTTTTAATTGTAATTTTTTTTAAATAAAAGTATTTTGGAAGTATTGATGTTGTCTGGACTTTTGAAACATCACTATGGTAATGGGAAGAGCTGGGTAAGTTTCACAGACACCCTATACCTTTTCCTGGCCAAAGGTAGGGCAGGTGTAACTTGGTACGTAACAGTTTGTGAATCTGAGCATGGTGGCACACACCTTTAACACTCAGGAGGCAGAGGTAGGAGGATCAGTGGGAGTGTGAAGTCAGCTTGGAGCTACAGAGTGAATTCCAGGTCAGCCTGGGTTAGTGTGAGACCCCTTTAATAAAAAAAGTAAAAATTTTAAAAAAAGTTCTGACGTGGTGGCACACGCCTTTAATCTCACCACTTGGGAGGCAGAGGTAGGAGGATAATGGTGAGTTCAAGGCCACCCTGAGACTACAGAGTGAGTTCCAGGTCGGCCTGGACCAGAGTGAGACCCTACCTCCATGGGGGTGGGAGGGAAAAATAAGTAAATGAAAAGTAAATCTTTTTTGAGTTATGAAATAGGCTGCTGAGGAAAACAAAACGCCCAGGGGCTGTACAGGACCGAGAGCAGATCTCTTTAGGACTCTGCTTGGGAGGTACCTCAGGCTTGGTTTGAGAGCTGCAAGCCCAGGCTGAGGAGAATGAGGTATAGGTCAAGGGAGAAGCGATGCCAACATGTCATCATGTTGCCCATACCCAAGTGAGCTTCCACTGCATTAGGGACTTTTTCTCAGTTTTGTAAAGGGGAACCACACCTATGTATACTCCACTGAAACAGAAGGATGGGGATTTTTTTTTTTTTTTTTTTTTTGCCTGTGGCTTTCCATACATATCTTACTCTGAGAGGGTACTGTATCTAACTCAGGAAGGGGACAGTATTGCAGAAGGTAGGCCCACTGTACAGATGGAGGAAGGGGCCTGGGGGTGGATCCTAAGGCCCCAGAGGTCTGCATTCCAAGATTTTCTTAATGGGTGTGAGTGGTCCCTGGATTTCCAGGGTTCGAGGCCAGCCTGAGCGACGGAGGAAGTTTCAGGCGAGTCCCCTCACCTTGTCTCAAAAACAAGCCTGAAGTCAGGGAGATGGCTGGGTAAAAAAGTGCTTGCGGGAACGAACAGTCTTCCCAAGAAAACCAGGAATGCTTACAGCGCTCTGCAGAGGATGAGACCAAAGCTCAAGGAGTTCCCTACTATTACGACAGTGGTCTCAACCCTCATCTCTAAAGCCACAGAGCATCTCCAACAGCTTTAAGCAATGTTATATGAAACCAAAACTCAGTGGGCAAGGGTGGTGTTTTGCTTGGGGGAATAGCATGGGAAGGGAGTATTGAAGTTAAAAAAAAAAAAAAATAACAAAAAGCTAACATGGGGCTGAAGGCATGGCTCAGCAGTTAAGGCACTTACCTGCAAAGCCTAACAACCTGGGTTCGATTCCCCCAGTACCCACGTAAAGCCAGATGCACAAAGTGGCACATGTATCTGGAGTTCGTTTGTAGTGGCTGGAAGTCCTGCTGCATGCTCGCTCTCTCTCCCTCCCTCTCTCCCTCCCTCCCTCCCTCCTCCTCCTCCTCCTCCTCCTTCTCCCTCTCTCTCTCTCTCTTTCTCTTTTCTTCCCTCCCTCTGTCAAATAAATAAATAAAAGTATAAAATAAAAGCCGGGTGTGGTGTCGCACACCTTTAATCCCAGCACTTGGGAGGCAGAGGTAGGTGGATCATCCTGAGTTCATCCTGAGACTATATTGTGAATTCCAGGTCAGCTTGATCCAGGGTGAGATCCTACCTTGAAAAAAAATAAATAAATGAAAATAAAATAAAGTAAAAACAGAAAAAGAGCCAAGCAGCACAATGGTGGTCCACTTCTTTATTGCCAGAACTAGGGCGTCTGAGGTAGGAGGATCTCTGTGAGTTCAAGGCTAGCTTGGGGCTAGAGTGAATTTCAGGTCAACCTGGGCTAGAGTGAGACCTTGCCTTGAAAAAAATCACAAGCCGGGCCAGGAGTAGTGGCACATGCATTTAGTCCCAACACTTGTGACCAGCCTGGACTATAGGGTGAGTTCTCCCTCACCATTGGCGAGAGTAAGACTCTACCTCAAAATAACAACAAACATTGGGCATGGCCAAAGGTAGGGCACGCCTTTCTCTCAGTATTCAGGAGATAGAGGTAGGAGGATCTCCATGAGTTCAAGGCCACCCTGAGACTACATAGTGAATTCCAGTTCACCCTGGGCTAGAGTGAAACCCTATGTTGAACACACACACACACACACACACATACACACACACACAGGAAAACAACAACAAAAAAGAAAAGAAAACCACCACCATAACAACAACAAAAACAAGCCAGGACTGGTATCCCTGGGAAGTGTGAAATTAGAGGATGGATTGGGCTGCAGGGATGGTTTCGCAGTTAAGGCACTTGCCTGCAAAGTCAAAGGATCCAGCACATAAACCAGATGTACAAGGCAGCACATGTCTCTGGCTTTGCAGTGGCTGGAGGTCCTGTTGCACCTATTCTCTCCCTTTTTCCCTCTCTCTCTCTGCCTCTCTCTATCTATCAAATAAATAAATAAATAAGCCAGCTGTCAGCCTGGACTAGATTGAGACCCTCAACAACAGCAACAACAAATTTTAATTAAAAAATAAATAATATTTTGGGGCTGGAGAGATGGCTTGGCAGTTAAACGCTTGCCTGTGAAGCCTAAGGACCCCAGTTCAAAGCTCGATTCCCCAGGACCCATGTTAGCCAGATGCACAAGGGGGTGTACGTATCTGGAGTTCATTTTCAGTGGCTGGAGGCCCTGTAGCGCCCATTCTCTCTCTCTCTCTCTCTCTCTGCCTTTTTCTCTGTCTGTCACCCTCAAATAAAAAAATAAAAATAAAAATAAATAATATTTTTTCAAAAGAGGATCAGGAGTTCCAGTTCAGCAAAGCCAGACACACCGTGGCACATGCATTTGGAGTTCCTTTGCAGCAGCTGGAAGCTCTGGCACAATCACTCTCTTTCTGTCTCTCTTCTCTGTCTGCTTGCAAATAAATAATTTTGTTGTTGTTGTTGTTGTTTGTTTTTCGAGGTAAGGCCACCTTGAGACTACAAAGTGAATTCCAGGTCAGCCTGAGCTAGAGTGAGACCCTACCTCAAAAAAACAAAATAAATAAATAAAATATTATTACTATTATTATTATTTTTGGTGGTGCTGGGGCAGTGGAACCCAGGACCTTATACATGGCTAGGCAAATGCTCTACCACTGTGCAGCACCCTAGCCCTGTTGAATTTTCTTACTAGCACCCATCCAACCCTAAGTTATTTATTACCCATTTATGGCTAGCGTCCTACGTTAGTGAAAACTCTCAGGGGAGGGCTTGTGTTGGACTTTGCCTAGCTGTGCCCCCCCCCCCCGCAACGCTGTACACAGAGGGTGCTCAAATATCGTTAAGGTGAAAATGAACTACCGACCTGGCAATGGACACTCCTCCCTCCCTCCTCTTTGAACACACGCCCTTACTCAGCTCCTCCTCCCACTGCACCTTAAGAGCTGGCTGGAGCTGGGTGTCCTGATGCACGCCTGTGCTGGCACTCTGGAAGCAGAAGCAGGAGGATCCTGGGTTCCCAAAGGAGGGAGCAATGAGGGATGCGAACGCCAGAAGACAGCTGTCCGGCCAGGGGGACTGACCATCGGGTACAGACCTGAAGGAGATGAGGGCTGAGCCATGTGGCCGACTGGGAACAACAAGGACAGAGGAAAGAGGCAATGAGACCTCAGGGAGCGAGGGATCTGAGCAGAAATGGAAGCCACAGGGCTGGAGAGAGGGGGTGCTATATGCTGGGGAGAAATGTGAACTGACTCACCTTTGTCACTTAAAAAAAAATTTTTTTTATTGTTATATATTTATTAGAGACACAGAGAGGTAGAAAAAAAGAAAGAGAATGGACACATCAGAGCCTCTAACCACTGCAAACAAACTCCAGATGCATGTGGCACCTTGTGCCTCTGGCTTATGTGGGTGCTGGGGAATTGAACTGTGGTCCTTAGGCTTCTCAGGCAAGCGCCTTAATCGCTAAGCCATTTCCCCACCCTTGTTTTCTTTAGGCAGGATCACTCACTCTACTTGGAACTCACATTCACCGTTTTTCAGTTAGACAAGCTGACCAGTGAGCCCCACAGACCGTTCTCTCTGTCCTACTCTGCACTAGGGTTACAGGAATGTGGTATGAAGCTTCATGCTAGCCTTTTTCTTTCTTTCTTTTTATTGACATTTAAATTTTTTATTTATTCGTTTATGAATGAGAGAGGGGGAGGGAGAATGGGCACGCCAGGGCCTGTAGCCACTACAAAAGAACTCCAGATGCGTGTGGCACCTTATGTATCTGGCTTCTGTGGAACCTGGAGAATTAAACTTGGGTCCTTTGACTTCGCAGGCAAACTCCTTACCATTTCTTAGCCATTTCTCCAGCCCTTCTTCTTTTTTTTTTTTTTTTCTTCCAAGGTAGGGTCTCTCTCTAGCCCAGGCTGACCTGGAATTCACTATGTAGTCACAGAGTGGCCTTGAACTCATGGTGATCCTCTTACCTCTGCCTCCTGAGTGCTGGGATTAAAAGCTTGTACTACCATGCTTGCCTATAAAGCCAAAGGACTCAGGTTTGATTCCCCAGTACCCATGTAAGCCAGATGCACAAGGTGGCTCATGTGTCTAGAGTTCATTTGCAATGGCTAGAGGCCCTGGTGTGCCCATTCTCTTTCTCTACCTGCCTATTTTTTTTCTCTCTCAAATTAAAAAAAAAAATTATTAAAATAAAAAGATAACTGAGAAAAAAAAAAAAAAACAAGAGACGATGGGATTGATGGCACAAGCCTGCATCCCAGGACTGGGGAGGCTGAGGCAGGAGGATTGACAGTTCCAAATAAGCTGCAGACCCTGTGCAGAAGAGAAAGAAAAAAAAGAAGATGAAGAAAGAGGAGGAAAGGGGTTGAAGAGATGGCTTAGAGGCAAAGCCAAAGGACAAAGGTTCAATTCTTCTGGACCCACATAAGCCAGACACACAAGGTTGCACATGCATCTGGAGTTCATTTGCAGTGGCGGCTGGTGGCCCATTCTCCCTCTCTTTCCTTGTTTCACTCTCTCTCAAAAATTAAAAAAATAAATACATAAACAAATAAAGCTGTGCATGGTGGCTCACGCCTACAGCACTCGGGAGGCAGAGGTAGGAGGATCGGCGTGAGTTCGAGGCCACCCTGAGACTACATAGTGAATTCACGGTCAGCCTCAGCTAGAGTGAGACCCTACCTCAAAGCACAGAAAAAAATAAAAATAAAGAGGAGGAAGGAAGGGCTTGTTAGCAAGAAGCCCAGTAAGGAGCTAAGGTCGCACCTGTTTAGGAACTGGCCCCAGGAGTGGGAAAAGGCAGCGGCCTGGGGAAGGGCCAGCCCCTGAGGGCAGAGTCCACGTTCCTCTGCAGGCCAGGCTGAGGTGGGCCTGGGGGATGGGCCGCGGTGGCCCTGGGCGTGGTCTGGCGGCAGAGTCCACCCACCTTGTCCACCCTGGACCTTGGGGCTGGCCAGGGGGTGGCAGCCCGGGCCTGGAGCCGGCCTGGCGCCTCCTCCCTCCCCAGAGGCCGGGTGGGGCGGGACGTTCTCCTGGACCGGCCTCCCTCCTCCCTCCCTGTCCAGCTGGCCACGCTGCCCCCACACTCCGCCGGCCTGGCCCGGCCGCTGTTCCTGGTTTCGTTTCTCCCCCTTCCTCCAGACTGTGAGTTCCTGCCTCCTTCTTGGGATTCTGGTCCCCAGCTCCAAGTCTCCCCTCTTCTGGGAGGCTCTCTCCCCCTCCACTTCTGTTTGGTCATCTTCCAAGTCTTCTTACTGTCCGGTGTGTGGATAAAGTCCGGAGCCCTGGAGCAAAACTTCTCTGACGAACGGGGGCGTGGTGGCGCCCACCTTTAATCCCAGCAGTCTGGAGGATAGACGTGAGTTCGAGGCCACCCTGAGTCTACATAATGAATTCCAGGTCAGCCTGGGCTAGAGCAAGACCCTACCTCCTAAATAAAATAACATAAATTATAAATTAAAATTTGAAAACTTTTATTTATTTATTTGAGGGAGAGAACGAGGCAGAGAGAGGGAGAGAGAGAATGGGCACCCCAGGGCCTCCAGCTAGACACATGCCCTACCATGTGCATCTGGCTTACATGGGTCCTGGGGAATCCAACCAAAGTCCTTTGGCTTTGCAGGCAAACGCCTTAACGGCTAAGCCATCTCTCCAGCCCCCTAAATTAATCTTTTTTTTTTTTTTAAGCTGGGCGTTTAAACAAAAAAGAAATAAAAAGCTGGGCTTTGTGGCACACACCTTTAATCCCAGCACTTGGGAGGATTGCCATGAGTTCAAGGCTCTGCCCTGTGCCCCCATCAACACTCTTCCTTCAGAGTTTTGCTCCTGCTCTCCTTTTGTGGGCATGTCTCTGTTCAAATGTCATTTCTTGCCTGGGCAGGCATTGCTCGCTTTTAATACCAGCACACGGGAGGCAGAGGTAGGACGATCTCCATAAGACCATGAGTTTGAGGCCACCCTGAGACTACATAGTGAATTCCAGGTCAGTCTGAGCTAGAGCGAGACCCTACCTCGAAAACTCAAGAAATAAATAAAATAAAATCCCCAGTATCCATGTAAAGTCAGATGGACTAAGTGGCACATGTGTCCGGAGTTCAATTGCAGCAACAAGAGACATTCTCCTTCTCTCCCTCTCTTCTCACAAAGAAAATAATTTTTTTTTTGTTTTTTTAATTTTTAAAAAAGTTTATTTATTTATTTAGGAGAGAGAAAGAAGGGAACAGGCAGACACAGAGTGAGTATGGACCAGCCAAGGCCTCCAGCCTCTACAAAGGAACTCCGGACACATGTGCCACTTAGTGCATCTGACCTTCCATAGATCCTGGGGAATCAAACTCCGGTCGTTAGACTTTGCAGACAAGGGCCTTAACTGCTGAGCCATCCCTCCAGCCCCTAACTCTATGTGTGAGTGTGTGTGTGTGTGTGTGTGTGTGTGTGTGTGTCCGCATTCGCACGCGTGCGCTGTTTTTTGGTATTTTTGTTTGTTTCTTTGTTTTTCGATGTAGGGTTTCACTCTAGTCCAGGCTGACCTGAAATTCACTTTGTAGTCTCAGGGTGTCCTCAAACTCATGGCGATCCTTCCACCTCTGCCTCCCAAGTGCTGGGATTAAAGGCGTGTGCCACCACACCTGGCTACTTACTTTCTTTCTTTCTTTTACATTTTATTTATTTATTTGAGACAGAGAGAGGGAGAGAGTGAGTGAGGATGGGCGTGCCAGGGCCTCCAGCCACTGTAAATGAACTCCAGACACATGCGCCCCCATGTGCATCTGGCTTACATAGGACCTGGAGAATCAAACTGGGGTCCTTAGGCTTTGCAGGCATACGCCTTAACAGCTAAGCCATCTCTCCAGCCCTGTGTGTTGGTTTTTCGAGGTAGGGTCTCACTCTAGTCCCGGCTGACCTGAAATTTACTATATATCGTCTCAGGTGGTCTTCAACCTCCCTGAATCCTCCTACCTCTGTCTGTCAAGTGCTGGGATTAAAGGTGTGTGCCACCATGCCTGGCTCCACTTTTAAGTACTTAAATGTCAGGCTGCAGAGATGATTTAACGGTTAAGGCATTTGTCTGCCAAAGGAGTTAGGTTCGTTCCCCAGGACCTACATTAGTCAGATGCACAAGGTGGTACATGCATCTGGAGTTTGTTTGCAGTGGCTAAAAGCCCTGGTGCACCCATTCTCTCTCTCTTTCTCTTTCTCAAATAAATAAAGTATTTTTAAAAATCAGCTGGGCATGGTGATGCACACCTTTAATCCCAACACTCAGGAGGCAGAGATAGAAGGATTGCTGCAAGTTCGAGGCCATCCTGAGAGACTACATAGTGAATTCCAGGTCAGCCTGGGCTAAAGCAAGGCCCTACCAAAATAAAATAAAATAAAATGTCACCTCTTAAAGAACTCCTTTACTTTCCCCAAAGTTGCACATCCATACTACCCTTTTATTCTGTTTTATTTTGTATTTATTTAGTTAATTGTTGTTTTAAATATTTAATTAATTTATTTGAGAAACAGAGAGAGAGGCAGAGATAGAGATAATGGGCACCCCGAAACCCCCAGCCACTGCAAACGAACTCCAGATACATAAGCCACCTTGTGTACCTGGCTTACATGGGTACTAGGGCTTCAAACCTGGGTTCTTTAGCTTTGCAGGAAACCACTGTTCAACTATCTCTCCAGTCCTTTTTCTTTTTTTTTTCTTTTTTTTAAGTAAGGTATCATTCGAGCCCAGGCCTACCTGGAATTCACTCTTAGCCTCAGGCTGATCCTCCTATCTCAGCCTCCAGAGTACTGGGATCCAAGGGGCACACCACCATGCCCAGATTATTTGGGTTTTCAGACAGGGTCTCATGTAGTCTGGCTGTCCTTAAGCTTGCTACGTACCCAAAGCTGGCCGGGAACCCCAGACCCTCCAGCTATCATCTCTCCAGTGCTAGGATTATAGATATCTAACGTCTTCCTTGACTGACTTTATATACGCTATTGTTGTTGTTATTATTATTTTTATTTTGGATTTTTTTTAAATATTTTTTGTTCATTATTGATTTATTTATTTGAGAGCGACAGACACAGAGAGAAAGACAGATAGAGGGAGAGAGAGAGAATGGGCGCGCCAGGGCTTCCAGCCACTGCAAACGAACTCCAGACGCGTGCGCCCCCTTGTGCATCTGGCTAACGTGGGACCTGGGGAACCGAGCCTCGAACTGGGGTCCTTAGGCTTCACAGGCAAGCGCTTAACCGCTAAGCCATCTCTCCAGCCCTTATTTTGGATTTTTTGAGGTAGGGTCTCACTCTTGCCCAGGCTGGCCTGGAATTCACTATGTAGTCTCAGGGTGGCCTCGAACTCATGGCAATCCTCTTACCTCTGCCTCCTGAGTGCTGGGATTAAAGGTGTGCATCCGCTCTACAATTTATTCATTCATTTGAATTTGAGGCAAGGACTTGCTCTGTAGTCCAACCTGGCCTCCAGCTCTCTAGAGCCTCCTGGTATTACAGGTGTCAGCCATTATCTCTGGCTAAACTTCTTTTTCTCTCTCCACCCTCTCCCCTGACCCACAGGAGCACAGGCTGAGGTCTATGCAAAGCTCTCATACTGACTGCATACAGCCATGCCTGTCCTTAACAGCTGGTTAAATAGTGCATCTTAGTCAAATGACTCCTATAATCTACTCAGTGTGGAGTGTGGAGTGGGCCACTTCCAGATTCCAAGTTATTTATTATTTTATTTTATTTATTTGAGAGAGAGAGAGAGAGAGGAAGAGGCAGAGAGGAAGGCAGAGAGGAAGACAGAATGAGTGCACCAGGACCTCTAGTCACTGTAAATGAACTCCAGATTCATGTGCCACCTTATGCATCTGAATTACATGGGTACTGGGGAATTGAACCTGGGCCCTTAGGCTTCACAGGCAAGTCCCTTAACCGCTAAGCCATTTCTCCAGCCTAGACTCCTGGTTTTTATATAGACAGGGTGCGTAGTGTAGGCTGGCCCTGAGCTCCTGATCTTCCTGCATCCCCCTTCTGCATGCTGGGATAGGAGCAGGCCACCATGACCATTTTTTTAAAAACTTTTCATTGACAGCTTCCATAAGTGTAGACAATAAAACCATGATAATTCCCTCGCTCCACTCCCATTCCCCTATCAAATCCACCCTCCACTGAATCACCTCCCCCTTCCAATTAGTCTCTTTTTTTTTCGATTTATTTTACTTATTTGAGAGAGAGAGATAGAAAAAGGCAGATAGAGAGCAAGTGAGAGAGAATGGGCATGCCAGGGCCTTCAGGCACTCCGGACACATGTGCCACCTTGTGCATCTGGCTTATGTGGGTCCTGAGGAATCAAACCTGAGTCCTTTGGCTTTGCAGGCAAATGCCTTAACCACTAAGCTATCTCTCCAGCCTGTCTCTCTTTTACTTTGTTGTCATCATCTTTTCCTCTTATTATGCAGGTCTTGTGTAGGCAGTGTAAGGCACTGGGAGGTCACAGATATCAAAGCCATTTTATGTTTGGAAGAGTGCATTGTAAGCAATCCTACCCATGGCCTTCTTTTGCCAGGCTGTGAAACTGGGCAATTAGGTGGATTTACCTGCAGGAACAGGATCCTGGCTCAAATTAGCATATTATTCTCCCTCTCCCTCTCTCTCTCTTTATTTTATTTTTGCAAATTAGGGTCTCACTCTGGCCCTGGCTGACCTGAAACTCACTCTGTAGTCCTAGGCTGGCTGTCAACTCTAAACAATCATACCTCTGCCTCCCAGGTGCTGGGATTAAAGGTGTGCACTAACACGCCCTGCTCCATGTTAGGCTCTTTCTACCTTAACCCAGAGGCCAACAAGCCATTACTACTCGTCTTATGAGAAAATTCAAGCACATAAACAAAATAAAAGAATAAAGTCAGGCTGGAGAGAGATGGATTAGCGGTTAAGGCGTTTGCCTGAAAAGCCAAAGGACTTCAGTTTGATTCCCCAGGCCCCACGTAAGCCAGATGCACTGTACTTTTCTTACCTCAGTCCTGAGTGCTGGGTCTAAAGACGCACACCCTACCCGGCAGCTTTCAGCAAACATCTAGTAAGATTATTACTTGGGCTGGGCAAGGTGAGTATGCTTTTAATCCCTTTACTTCTTTTGGTTTTTCAGGGTAGGGTCTTGCTCTAAACTAGGCTGACCTGGAATTCACTATGCAGTACCAGGCTGGCCTCAAACTCATGGCGATCCTTCTACCTCTGCCCCCCAAGTGCTGGGCTTAAAGGGTGTGCCACCACACACTCAATTTTATTTTATTTTTTAATTTTGGAGACAGAATCTTATTTTGCAGCCCAGGCTGGCATGCAACTCATCATGTAGCCCAGGCTGGCCTCAAATTCGTAGTAATCCTCCTGCCTCAGTCTCGCCAGTGCTGCCTGGCAAGAAACTGAGATTCTAAGGGATTAAAACAGTGGTCCAAGGTCACATAGCTACTTAGGGACCAATGTCTATAATGTGACCCCAATGACATTCCATCCCCACCTCACTCTTGGCTTTAATTACAACTGAGTTCAGCTTTAGCTAAGACTGGCATAGGACGACCTTAAATTTTTTTTTTTTTTTTTGGTTTTTCGAGGTAGGGTCTCACTCTAGCTGAGGCTGACCTGGAATTCACTATATAATCTCAGGGTGGCCATGAGCTCATGGCGATCCTCCTACCTCCGCCTCCCGAGTGGTTGGGATTAAAGGTGAGTGCCACCACGCCAGGCTCTAAATAAACTTTTTTAAATTTATTTTTAAGGTAGTATCTTGCTCTAGTGCAGGCTGACCTGGAATTCACTATTGAGTCTGGAGTTGGCTTCGAACTTATGGCGATCCTCCTACCTCTGCCTCCTGAGTGCTGTGATTAAAGGCGTAAACCACCATGCCCGGCGGATTAACATTTTTCTTTAAATTATTTTCTGTCGTTTGATTTCTTGAGGTAAAGTCTCACTCTAGCTCAGACTGACCTGGAATTCACTCTGTATTCTCAGGGTGGCCTCGAACTCACGGCGATCCTCCTACCTCTGCTGTGATTAAAAGGTGTGTGCCACCACGCCCGCCGTTTTTCTTTAAATTTTAACTTTCTCAAGATTTAATAGACTTTGTACGTCTCGCGGGGGGGGGGGGGGAGGAGGTCAAGCATCTTTCCCAAGGTCACACATCCAGTTAAGAGACCTGTACTTTGAAACGTCAAAAAGCCTCCCCCTACCTGTCACTCGCACCCACCAGCGCGGGGCCCCTCCCCTCCGGCAGCCGCCCGGGCGTGCGTCTTGAAGCCAATCACGTCACCTCTTGGCCCCGCCCCACCGAGGCTGCGCTCATCACCGCCCAAGGGCCAATCACGGTTGAGAGGGGGCGTGGCCGCCACGCGAGTGGGCGGGGTCTCAGAGTAGTCTAGAGTCTGTAGTCGTGCGCCCGAGTCAGAACGGCGTCTCCAGAGCCCGGCGCCGCTTGCAGAAGGATGCTGCCTCCTGCCGCTTCCTGATTGGCTGCGGGCGGCTCTGTCTTTGTTCTGATTGGCAGCGAGTGATCTGGGTATGTAAATGAGGGTTTTTTTTTTTTAAAGGAGCGACTTGAGGGGTTTAGCGACAGCCCGGGGTGTTGGGTTTCCGCGGTTCTGCTGCGGGGTGTGGGGGACGGGGGAGAAGGCTTCTCGGGATCGGGATACCGGAGGCTGGGCTGTTACGTGCCCGCCCGTCCGCCCTGGGCCGGGTTGTGGGTGAATCACACCGGGAGCCCGAGAAGAAGGGGGCGGAGGCGCCGGCTCCCTGGCTCCGGCTGCGTGACTCACCCGCCCCCGCCGCCACGGGAGGAGCCGCCTCCTCCTCCGCCTTCCGGAAGCCCCCCGGGGGAGGTTCGGGGGGGCCCCGGCTGCTCGGGTCCCGCAGGGGTGCCGTGGGGGGGGGGAAGCCTGAGCGGGATGTCGGGGACCGGAGCCCCCGGGGCTAGGGGGTACGGGCACCGCTAGGGGGCGCGGGGAGCCCGAGGGGGCGGAGCCTGGGTGGGGGTGCTGCATTCCTGCGGTTCGGGACTCCCCGGCCCAGGGACACCGTTTTTTGTTTTGTTTTGTTTTGTTTGTTTGTTTGTTTTTTGAGTCGGGTCATCCTCCTGTTGGACAGAGTCCCAGGAACTTGGGCCCTGAAGTCTAACCCTAACCCTCCCCCACAAACACGATGATCCGACTAAGGGATCCGGCGGGGCAGGATGGGGGGAGTGTGGATTCTCAAAGTTCATCATGTCAGTTTCCTGTCCATTTTCTTCTCGCTGGGGTCAGTTCTGAATGGCACCGAATTCTTCGGCTTGTCTGTGGAAGGCTAACCCAAGCCGTCCGCAATCGCGGGGTCCTCGCCGCACTCCTGGTATATCCACCCCAAAGGGATCGCTTTTCTCCCTCCCCGCTGTCAGTCTTCCTCCAGGCAGATCTTTCTGGATACATCGTTAGCTCGCAACTCAGCTCAGGATCAATTCCCCCCCCCACACACACACACCCGCCCTTCAGTGACTCCTGTCCGCCGCCACACTGAATTTGCACGTTCCCTGTCCCTGCCTGTGCCTCCTCCTGCCTGCTCCCCACCCCCACTCCACTCCAGCCCTGTCACTCTGTGTGCCAGCCACACTGCTGGGTTGTTTTTTTTTGTTTTTTTTTTTTTTTGTTTTTTTCCTTGAGTTCAGGCTTACCCAGGCTCTGAGTCTTTCTTTGCCTTGGTGGTGGCTCGCTGTGTCCCCAACGCT
This sequence comes from Jaculus jaculus, assembly GCF_020740685.1. Taxonomy (NCBI): domain Eukaryota; kingdom Metazoa; phylum Chordata; class Mammalia; order Rodentia; family Dipodidae; genus Jaculus; species Jaculus jaculus. Next base: position 1,402,879 of record NC_059115.1, on the reverse strand, counting down.
GTGCCCTTCCTTCTTCCAGTGGCTGACACCTTATAGACATCAGGGCTCTGTAGTTATGTCACCTCCTTACAGGAACTTTCCCCAACCATCTCCAAGAAGGTATCTTTCCATCACCATGTGTATACCCAGTACTACTGAATCACATAAAATAGCTACTTTTCTGCATTAAAAGGTTACCTGGGCGTGGCGTCACAGGCCTGTAATCCCAGAGCCAGAATGGCTGAGGTAGGAAGATCATGGTTCGAAGCCAGCCTGGGGCTACAGTGTGAGACTGTCTCAAAAAATAAAAACAAAAACAAGCGGGTGTGGCGGTATACTCCTTTAATCCCAGCAATCTGGAGGCTGAATTAGGAGGATCACTTGTGAGTGTGAGGCCAGCCTGAGGCTACAGAGCGAGTTCTAAGTCAGCCTGGACTAGAGTGAGACTTTACCTCAAAATAAATAAATAAAGACAAGTAACATTTACAATTATTTTTTAAAAAGCACTTATTAATAAGTACTAATTACCACTTAACTAGAAGTATTGCAAGTGCTTTTTGTTTATTTCACTTAATCCTTAAAAACAACTCATAAAGTAGCTATCCATACCTCAGAAGTTTCCTTGAGAGGCCTAAGTAAAATCTAGCATCAATGGTGCACACCTGTAATCCTAGAACTCTGGAAGTGGATGCAAGATCTAACGTTCAAGGTCATCCTTGGCTCTGTAGAAAATTTGAGGCCAGCCTGAACTACATGAGACCCTGCCTCAGAAAAGCTAGGCTCAGAAAGGTCAGGTGACTGGCCAAAATCCTGCTGATAGCAGGTGTCATAGCCCGGGTGTGAGGGAGTGTTTTGCTTTTTCCATGACCGGCTGGTTCTTTCCTCTCTGCAGATGATGCTAAGCAAGGGTCTGAAGCGCAAGCGGGAGGAGGAGGAGGAGGAAGCCCTGGCAGTAGATACCTGGTGGCTAGATCCAGGCCACCCAGCAGTGGCACAGGCTGCCCCAGCGGTGGCCTCCAGCTCCCTCTTTGACCTCTCCGTGCTGAAACTCCACCACAGCCTCCGGCAGAGTGAGCCCGATCTGCGACACCTGGTGCTGGTGGTGAACACGCTGCGGCGTATCCAGGAGTCCATGACGCCCCCAACTACCCTGCCACCTGTGCCCAACCCGCCTGCTGCCCCCAGCGTGGCCGATAACCTGCTGGCCAGCTCCGATGTCGCCCTCTCAGCCTCGGTGGCCAGTCTTTTGGAGGATCTGAGCCATATCGAGGGCCTAAATCAGGTCCCCCAACCCCTGGCAGATGAAGGGCCACCGGGCCGTCCTGTTGGGGGTGCCCCAGCCAGCCTGGGTGCCTTAGACCTGCTAGGCCCAGCCACCGGCTGTCTGTTGGACGACGGGCTGGAGGGACTGTTTGAGGACATTGATACGTCCATGTATGACAGTGAACTTTGGGTACCACCCTCGGAGGGCCTCAAACCCGGGCCTGAGAACGGGCCAGGAAAGGAGGAAACTCCAGAGTTGGACGAGGCTGAGCTGGACTACCTCATGGACGTGCTGGTGGGCACACAGGCATTGGAGCGGCCACCAGGACCAGGGCGCTGACCTCTTAGGGCTGGCATGGTTGTGTAGCATCTGAGCTGAGCCTGGTGGCTGAAATCAACCCACTATGGCCAGACAGTTGGTTTTTCCTCGCCATTCAGAGTAAGGCTGGAGCTACTTCCTGGAGGCAGAATCCAGTCTTTGGCAACTTCACGTCCACCCTCTTTTCTCTGGGTTGGTGAAGATAAATCTGCCTTTGACCCCTACTGGTGGAATGACAGAGCCTGGTGGCTACTGTGTGGTTCTGGCCAGGCCAGGCCCCCAGGTAGGACTGAAATCCCTGGGCTATTCCATCCCTGATGTGGAGAGAGACATCAGTGTTTTTTGTTGTTGTTGTTTGTTTTGTTTTGTTTTTTAAATTAAAACCAGCTTTGGAAAAATCTGAAATCTTTGTCCTTCTTTGGTTCTGGGCTAAATGCGAGGGTGAAACGTTTACTGTACCAGGTTCATTTCATCCTGTGACACCCCACAGGTGGTTCTCCTTTTACAGTTGAGCAAACTCCCAAAGCTATTCCTGAAAACATACAGATTTCAAATCAATCATGACGTTCACTTTCTGCATTAATGCCTTGATCAGTGTTACAACTGGACAAACTCCCCAGAATATGGTTTGGTTTCCATAGTGTGTGTGTATGCGTATGCTATTTAAAAAAAAAAAATCTAGAAAGCCAGACATACACGTTTATCCCCAGCACTTGGGAGGCAGTGGTAGGAGGTTCACTCTGAGTTCCAGAACAGTTTAGGTTTACAGAGTGAGCTCCAAGTCAGCCTGGCCTAGAGTGTGACCCTACCTTGAAAAAACAGCAAAAATAAAGTGAATCTAGCCAGGCAAGGTGGCCCACACCTGCAGTCCCAGCACTTGGGAGGATCAGGGCTAACCTGTAATACAGTTTAAGGGCTACATGATATCCTAGCTCCAAAAGAAAAAAAGTATATATTATTGAGATATATATATCATGTATCATATATATATATATATATATATATATATATATATATCCACTCTCTGCAAAGGGCAGCTTTGAGGAAGGCGATCTCCAAAGTGAAGCCGGTGGACAGGGCAGGCAGGCAGCTGGGTTTCCTTCTAGAAGGAATCCAGGCCCGGGCAGGCCAGGGCCACCTGCCCAGCCGTGCGCAGCTTGGAGGAGCCGGGTGTCTGCAGCCGCCCCCGCGGTCCAGCCGCATTCCTGGCCGCGCTGGGCGGGGCCGCGCTGCACACTCACAGGCCTGGCACGGGCCCGGGGGGACCCGGGCTGCGTCCTTCCTGGGGAGGCGGAGTCGGGGCCGTGGGGGCGGGGCGGGGCTCTCCGAGGGAGGGGACGGAGACACGGAAACTGCAGGGAGCCGAGGCCCCGAGGGTGTGGAGACGCAGAGTACGGGGAGCCGAGCGCAGTCGTCCCTCTCCCACCCCCTGAGGAGGGGCCCCCCCCCGTGGGGCGGGGCGGGGCGCAGCGCTGCCGGGCGGCTTCCTGCTGGTGCGGAGGAAGCTGTGCCCATTTCTGGAAGTCGCGGGCGGCCCGGAGAAGGGAGTGGACACGGCCGCCTAGGGTCCTGCAGGTGCTGGACCTCAAGGCCTCCCTTTCTCCTCGGGGGTCTCCCCCTGCCCCACCCCCTAGATCACCGGGCGCAGACTGGGGACCGTGACCGAGAACTTGGGAGTCGCGGGCTGCACTCTCCAGCGCCCCCTGCTGCACAGCCTGGGAATCTGAGATGTCGCAGAGCTCTGTCCAGTGTGTGTGTGTGTGGGGGGGGCGTCTCTTTTTTTTTTTTTTTTAAGTGTTTTCTTTATTAGAGAGAGAGAGAGAGAGAATGGGCGCGCCAGGGCCTCCAGCCACTGAAAACGAACTATAGACGCATGCGCCACCTTGTGCATCTGGCTTAAGTACGTCCTGGGGACTTGAACCTGGGTCCTTTTGCTTTGCAGGCAAACGCCTTAACCTCCAGCCCCTCTGCTTTTTTTTATTTTTTCACTTTTCAAGGTACGGCCTCTCTTTAGCCCAGGCTGACCTGCAACTCGCTCTGTAGTCTCAGGTGGCTTTGAACTCACGGTGATCCTCCTACCTCTGCCTCTCAAATGCTGGGATTAAATGCACGTGCCACCAAGCTCTGCCCCTTGCTTATTTTTTAAAAACTGTTTTCAGTTTATCCTCTCTCTTCCTAAGTGTTCATCTATTCATGTGTGTGCTGTGTGCATGGGCACACCAGGGTCGCTTGCTGCTACAGAGACCTGTCTAGCATTACATGGGTGGCTAGGGAATTGAACCCCAGCCAACAGGCTTTGCAATCAAGCAGTTTTCACTTATTTTTATTATTATTTATTTATTTGACAGAGAAAGAGGGAGAGAGAATGGGCGTGCCAGGGCCTCCATCCATTGCAAACAAACTCCAGATGCGTGCACCCCCTTGTCATCTGGCTAACTTGGGTCCTGGAGAGTCAAACCTAGGTCCTTTGGCTTTGCAGGCAAATGCCTTAACCACTAAGCCATCCCTCCAGCCCCAGTCAAGCATTTTTAACTACTGAGCCACCACCCCTCTTTTCTTTTCTTTCTTTCTTTTTTTTTTTTTCAGGTAGGGTCTCTCTCTAGCCCAGGCTGACCTGGAACTCATTCTGTAGTCCCAGGCTGGCCTCAAACTCACAGCAATCTGCCTAACCTCTGCCTCCCGAGTGCTGGGTTTATGGCTAGCATTTGGTCTTTTGCCACCATACCTGGGTCGTCTTTTTCTTTGTTGAGGCACTCATATAGCCCAGGTTAGCCTCAGTCTCATTATGCAGCTGAAGTTGGCATTGAACTTCTGATCTTCCTCCTGCTTCCACCTCCTAACTGCTGGGATTGCACCAAGGTGTCACCAAATTGAGTAGATTTTACAAAGTAGCCCAATCTGGTCTTAATCTCTTTTGTTTGTTTATTTGTTGGAAGGGAGGGATTTATTGAAGCTTACTAATAAATAAATAAATAATTATTAAAATAATTCTTAAAAGCCAGGTGTGGTACTGCCTTTAATCCCAGAATTTTGAAGGCCCAGGTAGGAAGATTGCCATGAGTTCGAGGCCAACCTGAGCCTACATAGTGAATTCCAGTCTGTCTGGGTTATAGCAAGACCCTACCTGGGGGGAAAAAAAAATAAAACAAAGGTAGCAGGAAGCAAGGAAAAGATGGCCAAGGATGGTGCCTCACAGTCTTCCTGGTGTCAGAGAAGAGAAGTGTGTTGGTGGTTGGGACGCTGGCCGCCCAGGCCTGAATACACTAAGGCTCTGTGAAGAGAAGTGAGGCCTGTGCTCAGCACGGAATGTTGTGGGCCCAAGAATCTGCTGGCTGAGGGCGTGTGGCCTCCTGGGACAACACACTAGAGTCCACCCAACCATTCCAGGATCAGATGAGAGGCGAGACAGGAACAGGGCCTCTGACACAAGTCCATCACAAACCTAAACCTCAGAGGGATGGACGGGACCAGGGCCATGCTTTTGTGCAAGATACTTGTCCCTTTGTCCAGGCCCTTATCTCTGCCTGCTACTGAGCCTGCCATCCAGGCTCTTGTCGCTATCTTGCGACTGCGCAGTGCCCACTCTGTACAACTGTGTACCTTAGGGACACTGGGGACCGGAACTACAGGCTGCTCAATCACAGAGAACATGTTGCAAAAATGTAATGATGCTCAGAGATGCTTTTGGAGCCATGAGGGGTGAGTGTGTTTGTGTTTGTGTGTGTGTGTGTTTTGGTCTTTCGAAGTAGGGTCTCACTCTAGCCCAGGCTGACCTGGAATTCACTATGTAGTCTCAAGGTGGCCTGGAACTCACGGTGATCCTCCTACCTCTGCCTCTGAGTGTTGGGATTAAAGGTGTGCGCCACCATGTACAGCTATTTTTTTTTCTTTTTTCCAGCTACTTTTTTTTTTTTTTTTTGGTTTTTCGAGGTAGGGTCACACTTTAGCTCAGGCTGACCTGGAATTCACTATGGAGTCTCAGGGTGGCCTCGAACTCTTGGCGATCCTCCTACCTCTGCCTCCCGAGTGCTGGGATTAAAGGCGTGCGCCACCACGCCCGGCTTCCAGCTACTTTTTTTAAGAGTTATTTTTATTTATTTATTTGAGTCAGAGAGAGGGAGAGAAAGAGAGAGAGAGAGGGAGAATGGGCACGCCTCCAGCCACTGCAAACGAACTCCAGATGCATGCGCCACCATATGCATCTGGTTTACATGGGACCTATAGAGAATCGAACCTGGGTCCTTAGGCTTCATAGGCAAGCGCCTTAACCGCTAAGCCATCTCTCCAGCACCCCCCTTACCGCCCCCGGCTGCTTTTATGTTGAGACACAGTGTTGCCTCAAATTCTTCCCTGCCTCAGCCTCCTGTGTAGCGGGTCTTACGTACTTGTGCCACCAACTCTGGCTTCTGCCACTCTGGGGCTGTGTGACTTGTAGGTGAAGAATTTAACTCTCTGGGCCTGCCAGCTCTCGAGTGAAGTGGGACAGTTGCCAATTCCTCTCACGAGGCTGCTTTTCCAGAGAATAGGGGAGCGGCCTTCGCAAGGGCTCAGGAAGGCTGCATACCTTACTTACGTCGTCAGGGGTCTACAGCCATCCAGGCATGTCAGTTGAGGAGGGAGGGGACGTGGCTGGAATGAGAAGGAATGTCACAGTGATGGGAACAGAAGGGAGATCTGCAGGGGCCAGTGGGGATGTTGCAGTCAGGTTCCCACTGCTGGCAGAAATCACCCGACCAAGAGCAGCTTGTGGGAAGAAAGGTTTATTTGGGCTTACAGACTTGAGGGGAAGCTCCACGGTGGCAGGGGGAAATGATGGCATGAGCACAGGGTGGACATCATCCCCTGGCCAACATCAGGTGGACAACAGGAACAGGAGAGTGTGCCAAACACTGGCAAGGGGACGCTGGCTATAAAACCCATAATCCCCCCACCCCACCTCAACAACTCTGCCTCCAGGAGGTGTTAATTTCCAATTGCTATCAGCTGGGAAGACTAGCATTCAGAATACCTAAATTTATGGGGGACACCTAAATCAAACCATCATTGGGGTCTGCATAGTGGGGGAAGGGTGTGAGGTTACAACTCAGGAGCCTCTAGGAAAGCACAGATCTACCCAAGGGAAGGGAAGGGTGACAAAGAGACACAACAGAGGGCTGGACAGTTGGCTTGGTGGTTCTTGCCTGCAACACCAGAGAACCCAGGTTCGATTCCCTAGGACCCACATGAGCCAGGTGCATAAAGTGGCACATGCATCTGGAGTTGCAGTGAACAAAAGTACCCATTCTTGGGCTGGAGAGATTGCTTCATGGTTAAGGCGTTTGCCTGTGAAGCCAAAGGACCCAGGTTCAATTCCCCAGGACCCATGTAAGCCAGCTGCACAAGAGGGCACGTGCGTCTGGAGTTTGTTTGCAGTGGCTAGAGGCCCTGGTGCGCTCATTCTCTCTCTATCTGTCTCTCTTTTCTCTCTACTTACAAATAAATAAATAATTTTTTAAGTGCCCATTGTCTCTTTTCTCTCAAATATAACTAAAAAAAAAAAAAAGGCCAGGCATGGTACTGCACACCTTTAATCCCAGCACTTGGGAGGCAGGGGTAGGAGGATTGCCAAGAGTTCAAGGACACCCTACCCTGAGAGTACATAGTGAATTCCAGGTCAGCCTGGGTTCCACTAGGGTTCTACTCTACCTTGAAAAGCCAAAAAAAAAAAAAAAAAAAAAAAAAAAAAAGGGCTGGAGATATGGCTTAGGGGTTAAGCCCTTACCTATGAAGCCTAAGGACCCCGGTTCGAGGCTTGATTCCCCAGTACCCACATTAGCCAGATGCACAAGGGGGCACACGCATCTGGAGTTCGTTTGCAGTGTGCAGTGGCTGCAGGCCCTGGCACACCCATTCTCTCTCTCTCTGCCTCTTTCTCTCTCTGACACTCTCAAATTAAAAAAAAAAAAAAAAAAAAGACACAACTGAGGGCGTTGTCACTAGACAGGCTGTGGGACTCAAGATATGAAGGAGGGGTCTCCAAGAAGGCTCAAAACTCTAGTAGCAGGGATGGAGAGATGACTTAGCAGTTAAAGCACTTTCCTGCAAAGCCAAAGGACCCAGGTTCAATTCTCCAGGACCCACATAAGCCAGTTACACAAGGTGGTACATGCATCTGGAGTTCATCTGCAGTGGGTGAGGGCCCTGGCACGCCCATCCTCTCTCTTTCTATCTGCCCCCTTTTCTCTGTCTCTCTCTCTCTCAAAAAACGGGGGGGGGGGGCGGCTAGAGAGATGGCTTACTGGTTAAGGTGTTTGCTACAAAGCCAAACAACTCAGGTTCGATTCCCAGAACCCAGATGCATAAGGTGGCACATACATCTGGAGTTTGTTTGCAGTGGCTAGAGGCCCTGGTGCACCCATTCTGTCTTTCTCCTCTCTCTCTCTCTCTTTCTGTATGTCAAATTAATAAATAATAAAATAAAGCCAGGCATGGTGACACACACCTTTAATCCCAGCACTCGGGAGGCAGAGGTAGGAGGATCGCCATGAGTTCAAGGCCAACTTGAGACTCCAGAGTGAATTCCAGGTCAGTCTGAGCTACAGTGAAACCCTACCTCGAACCTCCCCCCACAAAAAATTTAAAAACACTCGAGTAGCAGTCTAGGGGATATTAGGATCAGCAGATACTAACCAGAAGTCTTAGGGGTACAGAGGCCAGGGAGGGACACTGTGGGTGTGAGAAGCTGGGGGACTCATAGGTGAAGGCTGAGAAGGTGCCAAGACCATGGCACTGGGCTCTTCCCAGAGAGTCAGAGGGCAGAAGAGGACCTAAGGGTGAGGAATAGGATGATGTCAGTGGGCCTGGGCTGGGCTGGGCAGGCTGAGGCTCCTGCTTGGCTCAGGGTCGGAAGAGGGTGGTCCCAGGAGAGTCACTTCCACCTCCTCTCCCAACCCCGCAGGATGTCCTGTGTTTACGGAGGTGGCCTGGGCGACTGCTACCCCATAAACTCAGTTTTCCCACAGGGTGAGGGAAGCAAAATGAGAGAGAGACAGAAAGAGAGGTAAAGGGAATAGGCAAGGAATAAGGACAGAGAGAAAGAGGAATCAAGACTTAGACAGACACAGAGAGGAACTCCATGCATGATAAAATTCTCATGGCAAACCACAAAAGGGATTTTGTCCTTGTACAAAAGAGGACAGCCCAGTGGCACATGCCTATAATCTCAACAATGGGGTGGGGTAGCTGAGGCAGGAAGATTAAAAGTCCAAGGACAGGGGCTGGAGAGATGGCTTAGCAGCTAAAGTGCTTACTTGCAAAGCCAAAGACCCCAGGTTCAATTCCCCAGGACCCACATAAGCCAGATACCCAAGATGGCGCATGCATCTGGAGTTTGTTTACTGTGGCTGAAGGCATGGCATGTCCATTCTTCCTCCCCTTCTCTCTCTCTCATCTGCCTCTTTCTACCTGTCTGTCAAATAAATAAAAATGAAATGAAATGAAAGTTCAAGGCCAGCTTGAGCTACAAAAGTGGACCCTGAATCAATCACAAAGACTTCTAGTATCAAATATTTTTGTTGGCTGGGTGTGGTGGCACACCCCTTTAATCCCGGCATTGGGAAGGCAGAAGTAGGAGGATCACCATAAATTTAAGGTAACCCTGAGATTACATAGTGAAATCTAGGTCTCCCTGGGTTAGAGTGAAACCCTACCTCAAAAAACCAATATATAGGGCTGGAGAGATGGCTTAGCAGTTAAGTGCTTACCTGTGAAGTATAATGACCCTGGTTCAAGGCTTGGTTCCCAAGCATCCACGTAAGCCAGATGCACAAGGTGGCACATGCATCTGGAGTTCATTTGCAGTGACTGGAGGGCCTGGGGCACCCACTGTCTCTTTCTCTCAAATAAATAAATAATTAATACTTTTAAATACACACATACACACACACACACACACACACACACACACACACACAAATACATATTCATTTGTTTGGAGGTTTGTTTTTTTTTTTTTTCCGAGGTAGGGTCTCACTGCATCCCAGGCTGACCTGGAATTCACTCTGTAGTCTCAGGGTGGCCTCGAACTCACAGCAATCCTCCTACCTCTGCCTCCCCAGTGCTGGGATTAAAGGCGTGCGCCACCACGCCCGGCTGGAGTTTTTTTTAAGCCACAGTCAATCTCTGATTGTGGTAGTTTTAAAATGCATTTTATTTTATTTTATTTATTTGCAAGCAGACAAAAATAGAGAGAAGAGAGACAGACAGAGAATGGGTGTGCTGGGACCTTCAGCCACTGCAAATGAACTCCAAATGCATGTTACCACTTGAAGAAAAAAGAAAAGCACACGTATAAGGAACCTGGAAAAAAACAAATAATACTCAAATACTAGTTAACACAAGACAGCAAAGGTAAAACCAGAAGAAATACAAAAAAAAAAAGGGCAAAAATAAATACACACTTTTCAATAATATCTCTTAATATCAATGGCCTCAGTGACCCAACCAAAAGACACAGGTTTGCAGACTGGGTTAAACAGCAGGATCCTTCAAATTTGTTGACTCCAAGAAACTCACCTTTCTACAAAGGATGGATACTATCTTAGAGTGAAAGGTTATAAAACAGTGTTTCAAGCAAATGGCCCTAGAAAACAAGCAGGGGTTGCTATCCTAATATCTGACAAGGTAGACTTCAGTCCAACATTAGTCAAGAAAGATAAGAAAGGTGACTTTATATTGATTAAAGGCACACTCCATCAGGAGGACATTACAATCCTAAACATATATGCACCTAACATGGGGGCTCCCAAATTCATCAAACAAACGCTAGTAGAACTAAGGTCACAGACAACGTCAAGCACAGTTGTAGTGGGTGACTTTAACACCCCACTCTCATCAATTGACAGGTCATCCCAGAAAAAAATAAACAGAGAGGCATCTGGATTAAATCAGGTCATAGAAGAAATGGACCTAACAGATATATAGAGGACATTTCATCCAAATGCTGCAGAATATACAATCTTTTCAGCAGCACATGGAACATTCTCTAAAATAGACCATAAATTAGGGCACAAGGCAAATCTTAACAAATACAGGAAAATTGAAATAATTCTTTCCATTCTATCTGACCACAATAGAATCAAACTATAAATCAATAGCAAGAAAAGCTATAGAGCATACACAAAATCATGGAAACTAAACAATACACTACTAAATGATGAATGGGTCAATGAAGAAATCAAGAAGGAAATTTAAAAACTTCATAGAGTCAAATGATAATGAGAACATAACATACCAAAACCTTTGGAATACAATGATGGCAGTCCTAAGAGGTAAATTTATAGCTTTAAGTGCCTATATTAAGAAATTAGAAACTGGGCGTGGTGGCACACACCTTTAATCCTAGCACTCGGGAGGCAGAGGTAGATGAATCGCCATGAGTTCGAGGCCACCCTGAGACTACATAGTGAATTTCAGGTCAGCCTGTACTACAGTAAGAACCTACCTCAAGAAACCAAAAAAAAAAAAAAAAAAAAAAAAATAGAGCTTGGTATGGTGGTGTATGCCTTTAATCCCAGCAATCAGAAGGCAGAGGTAGGAGGATCACCACGAGTTTGAGGCCACTCTGAGGCTACATAGTGAATTCCAGGTCATTCTGAGCTAGAGTGAGACCCTACCTTGAAAAACAAAAAACCAAAACCAACAAAAAGTAAGAAATTAGAAAGGTCTCAAGTAAATGACCTAATGCTTCACCTTAAAGCCTTGGAAAAAGAAGAGCAAGGCAAACCTAAAATCAGAAGACAGAAAAAAATAATAAAGTCTAGGGCAGAAATTAATGAAATTGAAACCAAAAAAAAAAAGAAGAAATCCAAAGAATCAATGAAACAAAGAGTTAGTTCTTTGAAAGGATAAACAAGATTGATAAACCCTTAGCAAATCTGACCAAAAGAAAGAGAGAAGAGACACAAATTAATAAAATTAGAGATGAAATAGGCAACATCACAACAGATACCAGAGAAATTCAAAAAATCATAGGGACATACTATAAAAACATATATGCTACTAATTATGAAAATCTGAAAGAAATGGATGATTTCCTTGATTTTTATATGACCAATTTAAATTAAATCAAGTTGAGATTAATCACTTAAATAGACCTATAATAAGTATGGAGATCCAAGCAGTTATCAAAAATCTCTCAACTAAGAAAAGTCCAGGCCAAGATGGATTCACTGCTGAATTTTACCAGACCTTCAGGGAAGAACTAACACCATTGCTTCTTAATCTTTTCCATAAAATAGAAAAAGAAGGAATCCTACCAAACTCCTTCTACGAAGCCAGCATCACCCTGATACCAAAACCAGGCAAAGATAGAACAAAAAAAGAAAATTACAGACCAATCTCCCTCATGAACATAGATGCAAAAATTCTCAACAAAATATTGGCAAACAATACAAGAACATATCAGAAAGATCATTGACCTCAACCAAGCAGGATTTATCCCAGAGATGCAGGGGTGGTTCAACATACGCAAATTGATAAATGTAATACATTATATAAATGGACTGAAAGACAAAAATCACATGATCATCTCATTAGATGCAGTAAAAGCATTTGACAAAATCCAACACCCCTTCATGATAAAAGTCCTACAGAGACTGGGAATAGAAGGAACATATCTCAATATAATAGAGGCTATTTATGATAAGCTTTAGCCAACATATTACTAAATGGAAAATAACTGGAAGCTTTTCCACTAAAATCAGGAACAAGACAAGGGTGTCCACTGTCCCCACTTTAATTTAATGTAGTACTGGAAGTCTTAGCCATAGCAATAAGGCAAGAGATGCACATAAAAGGGATACAAATTGGAAGGAAGAGATCAAGTTATCATTATTTGCAGATGACATGATTCTATACATAAAGGACCCTAAAGACTCTACCAGCAAACTGTTAGAGCTGATAAACACCTATAGCCATGTAGCAGGATACAAAATAAACACACAGAAATCAGTAGCCTTCCTATATGCTAACAATAAGCACACAGAGGTTGAAATCAGAGAATCACTCCCATTCACAATTGCATCAAAGAAAATAAAGTACCTAAGAATAAACCTAACCAAGGAAGTGAAGGATCTCTACAATGAAAACTATAAAACACTCAAGCGAGAAATTGCAGATCCTGGATCAGAAGAATCAATATTGTGAAAATGGCAATCTTACCAAAAGCAATCTACACATTTAGTGCAATCCCCGTCAAAATTCCAATGGCATTCTTCACGAAAATAGAAAAAACAATCCAAAAATTCATTTGGAATCACAAAAAATCTCGAACATCTGAAACAATACTGAGCAACAAAATGAAGTCTGGTGGTATCACCATACCTGATTTTAACCTATACTAGAGAGCCAGAGTAACAAAAACAGTGTGGTACTGGCACAAAAACAGACATATAGATCAATGGAACAGAATAGAGGACCCAGGTGTAAGTCCAGGTAGCTATAGCCACCTGATATTCGATAAAAATATCAAACATATTCACTGGAGAAAAGACAGCCTCTTCAGCAAGTGGTGCTGAGAAAACTGGATATATATCTGTAGAAGGAAGAAAATAGATCCTTCTCTCTCTCCATGCACAAAAATTCAGTTCAAATGGATTAAAGACCTTAACATCAGACCTGAAACTCTGAAACTGCTAGAGGAAAAAGTAGGGGAAACCCTTCAACATGTTGGTCTTGGCAAAGACTTTCTGAATACAACCCCAATTGCTCAGGCAATAAAACCACAGATTAACCACTGGGACCTCATGAAATTACAAAGATTTTGTACTGCAAAGGACACTGTGAATAAAGCAAAGAGCAACCTACAGAATGGGAAAAAATCTTCGCCAGCTATACATCTAATAGAGGATTAATATCTAGGATATACAAAGAAATCAAAAAATTAAATAATAATAAACCAAAAAAGCCAGTTAAAAAAATGGACTATGGAACTAAATAGAGAGTTCTCAAATAAGAAATACAGACGGCACATAAGCATCTAAAAAATGTTCTACATCCCTAGTCATCAGGGAAATGCAGATTAAAACTACATTGAGATTCTATCTCACTCCTGTCAGATTGGCTACCATCATGAAAACAAATGACCATAAATGCTGGTGAGGATGCGGAAAAAGAGGAACCCTTCTACACTGTTGGTGGGAATGCAATCTGGTCCAGCCATTGTGGAAATCAGTGTGGAAGTTCCTAAGACAACTAAAAATTGATCTACCATATGACCCAGCTATAGCACTCCTGGACATATATCCTAAGGACTCATCTCACTACCTTAGAGATACTTGCTCAACCATGTTTATTGCCACTCAATCACAATAGCTGGGAAATGGAACCAGCCTAGATGTCCCTCAGCTGATGAGTGGATAATGAAGATGTGGCACATTTATACAATGGAGTTCTACTCAGCAGTAAAGAAAAATGAAGTTATGAAATTTGCAGGAAAATGGGTTGGATCTAGAAAGTATTATACTAAGTGAGGTAACCCAGGCCCAGAAAGCGAAGCGCCACATGTTCTCTCTCATATGTGGATACTAGCTACAGATGATTGGGCTTCTGTGAGTCGGAAGAAAACTCAGTAGCAAAGGCCAGTAAGCTAGAGATATAAAGAAGAGAAAGGAAGGGAGGGTGTACTTAATAGGATGGTATTGTATATATGTAGGTAGAAGAATAGATTAATGGGGGTGAAAAGGCCTAAGTGAGGTCAGGGGAAGGGAATGAGTAAAGGAAAGGTGGAGGGAGGACAATCAAAAATCTAAGAGGAGGGCTGGAGAGATGGCTTAGCGGTTAAGCGCTTGCCCGTGAAGCCTAAGGACCCTGGTTAGAGGCTCAATTCCCCAGGACCCGTGTTAGCCAGATGCACAAGGGGGCGCACGCGTCTGGAGTCCGTTTGCAGGGGCTAGAGGCCCTGGCGCACCCATTCTCTCTCTCTCTCTCCCTCTCCCTCACCCTCTTTCTCTCTGTCTGTTGCTCTTAAATAAATAAATAAAAATAAACAAAAATAAATTAAAAAAAAATCTAAGAGGATATAAATAAATCATATGGAAACCTACTTTTTAGGACAATGGAACACTCAGGAGCCATAAATTGTTGCTAGAAAATTTTCAGTGCCAGGGGTGGGATACCTTCCAGTGAGTTGCTGGCCAGGGAGGTCCCTGATGCCCCCAAAACATTACAGTTCATTGCCGAGGCCCTTAGTTTCCCACCAGGAATAGATGGTAAGACCCTATTGCGGAAGACACCACATACTATTTTTTGTTTTGTTCTGTTTTTCCAAGGTAGGGTCTCACTCTGGCTCAGGCTGACCTGGGATTCACCATGTAGTCTCAGGTTGGCCTCGAACCCATGGCAATCCTCCCACCTCTGCCTCCCAAGTGCACCACCACGCCCGGCTTTCCCATCCATTTTCTTTTAGACAGTCTCGTGTAGCCCTGGGGTGGGGGGTAGCCTTGAACGTGCTATCTACGTAGACAAAGAGAGCCTTGGGCCTCGGTTTGCTGACCCTCCCAAGCGCTGACATTACAGGCGTGTGCCAGCAGGTCTGGCTCTCGCCTTCTCTTGTCCTTTATCTCTGCACAGAGAGAGACTTTCAGTCCACTCTAGCCTGGCCTGCAGCTCTGGCCCTTTCCACCCTCAACCCCTGAGGAGCACAGTTGTGCTGTTTTCACAGGACTGGGGATTGACCTCAGCTCCTTGTGCATGCTAAGCAAACACTGAGCCGTGCTCAGAACCTCCACAGCTCAGTTCTGTGTCGTCTCTAGCACAGCTGCCCAAGTCCCAGTTTCAAAGAGCAATCATGGTGTCACACACATTGCCTACTCTGGAGGTCGAAGCAAGAGGAACAGGAGTCCTACGCTGCCAAGCCAGATGCCCAAGGTGGCACATGTATCTGGAGTTCGTCTGCAGCGGTTGGAGGCCCCGATGCACCCATTGTCTCTATCTGCCTCTTTCTTTCTCTCTCTCTCTCTCTCAAATAAATGAATAATTTTTAAACATTTATTTGAGAGTGTATGTGCGCTAGAGAGAAAGAGGCAGATACAGAGAGAAAATGGGCACGCCAGGGCCTCCAGCCACTGCAAACAAACTCCAGATGCATGTGCCACCTTGGGCATCTGGCTTATGTGGGTCCTGGGGAATTGAACCTGGGTCCTTTTGCTTTGCAGGCAAATGCCTTAACCACTAAGCCGTCTCTCCAGCCCCCACCCCCTTTTTTTTGAAGTAAGGTCTCACTGTAGCCCAGACTGACCTAGAATTCACTATATAGTCTCCCAGTGGCCTTAAACTCACAGTGATCCTCCTACCTCTGTCTCCTGAGTGCTGGGATGAAAGGTGCTCCCCACCATACCCGGCCTTGAGACAGGATCTTATGTAGCCCAGACTGGCCTTGAACTCACTATGTAGCTGAGGGTGATCTTGAACTCCTGACCATCCAACCTCCACCTCCCAAGTGCTGGGATTACCAGCGTGAGCTACTGTGGCCCCGGCATTGTAAATGTTTATTGAATAAACAAATGGATGCTTAAGTGGATGAGAGAGAGAATATTGGGGTCTTAGGCCATCAGTAGGTTTCCTACCCTCCCCAGCCCCCTGTACTACCTCTTCCAGCCTCCCAGGAGTAGGGTGCTGGCTGGGTTCAGGCCACACCCCAGTGCTGGTGGCTGCCAGGCCTGAAAGGCATTTCTCAGAGCTCAGCACATTCCTTCCTTCCCTGGTGTTCAGAGTGGGCAGGGGCATTTCACAGAGGAAGGGGGTGGCCCCCCGCATTCTGGGATCTTGCCATCCTGTTTCTAGCCCCTATACCCTCTGCGTAGGCCCAGAGCCTTCCATGTAGAATGGGGGAAGGGTCCAAGCAGGGAACACCCGAATGGGTATGAGGGGCCAGGGTGCAGCCCTAGGTCGTGGCTGGACAATGGGGCAGAAGCTGCTGACTTGAGCTTTGGGGGTAATCCCCCAGCCTCATCCCAGCGCCGGCTCCGGGCCTCAGCTCAGAGAGCTGTGAGCGTCCGAAGCAGTATCTTGCGGGTGTGTGGGGCATGTGGGGTTATCTGTGTTTCCTCTGCCACCCCCTGGGATCTGGTGAGTCAGGGGCAGGTTGGGGGGGCTGGACCAGGGGGTGGTGGAGCAGGGTGTGAGGCCTTGAGACCGTGGCTGGAAAACTGGGCAAGTCAGGTTACTAGGTTTCCATTGGTGAAATGTAGGTCTCTGGGGTCCAGAACTGAATTTGAGGTCAAGTTCCCTCACCTCCTGGCCATAAACCTACAAATTAGATGTAATTATGAGACATCACTGGCGGTCTAGGATAGAACTTGGGTCAAATAGCATGAATGTCTCCAAACAGCAAGTTCATTAAATAGAAGAGGGAGTTCTGCTATCTTTAAAAAAAGGGGGGGGTTCAAAAGTTCCTTAAGACCAGGGATGGTGGCATATATGCCTTTAATACCCGCACTCAAAAGGCAAAGGTAGGAGGATCACTGCTGTGAGTTTGAGGCCAGCCTGAGACTACATAGTGAATTCCAGGTCCGCCTGAGCTAGAGCGAGACCCTATCTCTAAAAACCAAAAAGAAATAAAAATAAAAAATCAAGTCCCTCGAGAGGCCTAGCCAGCTCTCTAATTTGGGTAATGTAATCAAAACATAGTGTATTGTATGTATGTGTGTATTTTATTTTTATGTATTTATTTATTTATTTTCAAAAATTCACTATGTAGTCTCAGGCTGGCCTTGAACTCAAGGAGATCCTCCTACCTCTGCCTCCGGAGTGCTGGGATTAAAGGCGTGCGCCACCACACCTCCTGGCCAAAATTGCTTTTAAGCAGCATTTGCTCAGGGCCAGTTGATGTTTTTCCCTGTTATTTTATCCATGTTGTACTTTTTTTTTTTTTGAAACAGGGTCTTAGATAGGTCTCAAACTTGTCAGTCCTCCTGCCTCAGCTCCCCAAGTGCTAAGATTATAGGTGTTTACCACCCCCCTCTTCCACCAGCAGACCTGGGTTCAGTTCCCAAGCTGCCCACGTAAGCCAGACACAGAAAGTGGTGCAGGAATCTAGCGTTCCCTGACTCTGGCAAGAGGCCCCGGCACACCCATACACATGCAAGTAAATAAATAAATACATTTTAAAGCTTTAAAAAACTCTTATGAAGCCTGGCTGGTGGCGCACGCCTTTAATCCCAGCACTCTGGAGGCAGAGGTGGGTGGATCGTCTTGAGTTCGAGGCCACCCTGAGACTACACAGTTAATTCCAGGACAGCCTGGGCTAGAGTGAGACCCTACCTCGAACCCCCCCCCCCAAAAAAAAACTCCTCATATGATCTTCATATCAAGAAGTAAGCACTCTTGGAGACAGTGAGGTCCAAGAGACACCCTGTGTTGTGCCCACGCAGCCAGGAGTGGCTGAGCTGAGATTTGAACCCAAATGGTCAGGGTGAAAGAGAGTGGGGAGTTTGTCCATGGATGGATGTGGGGGGGGCGCCCCAGGGGCCAGAAATGTGCCAAAGCCAGAAGAGGGTGGGGACGGGGGTGGGTGCTGAGTCTCCCAAGTGGGGGCGGTATGTAAATTCTTGAAGCAGGGCTGGCGGGGAGGTCTTGGCTGGGCCACCGGAGAGGTCCCCACCCCCTTGCAAATGCATGCAGCTCTCCTGAGATGTTTGCTTCCCCACCACCCACCCTTCGGTGACATCACAACTCGGCAGCCAATGGCCGGGGTCTCCCTCTTCTTTCCCTCCCCATCCCTTTTCCCCCCCAGCCCAGGGCAGGGGCGAGCAGACGGACCGCAGCTCTCCTCTGGGGAAGTGTCTGGAGGCCCAACGGTAAGAAATGCCAGCCGGCAGGTTCCCTCCAGGCCAGGCTGAATAGCTGGGGGAACCTGGCTCCTGGGAGGTCTGGGAGGCACCTCCGGGGGCCAAGTGGTGCAGGAGTTAAACTCAGAAGCCAGGCTTTGGGTTCAAATCCCAACTTCCCACCCTTTTTCTTTTTTTCTTTTTTTTTTGGAGAGGGGGGTCTCCTATAGCCCAGGCTGGCTGCAAACTCACTATGTAAATTAAGATAACCTTGAACTCTCGTTTCACCTGCCTTCGCTTCCCTAGTGCTGGCATTACAAAGGTGTGGTTTTATCCCGTGCAGGGCATGGAACCCAAGTCTTCATCTATGCTAGGGGCAAGCACCTCACCAGAGTTCTCCTAACCCAGTCCTTTCCTAAGGTTTTTGTTGTTGTTTGTTGGTTTGGTTTTTGTTTTTATTTTTCAAGATAGGGTCTCGCTCTAGTTCAGGCTGACCTGGAATTCACTATGTATTCTCCTGCCTCATGACAGAACACATGACGATCCTCCTACCTCTGCCTCCTGAGTGCTGGGATTAAAGGCGTGCGCCACCATGCCCAGCCTAAGATTTTTTTTAAATCTTTTTATTTATTATTTGAGAGGGAGAGAGAGACAGAATGGGTGTGCCAGGGCCTCCAGCCCCTGCAAACGAACTCCAGACGCATGTGCCTCCTTGTGCATCTGGCTAATGTGGGACCTGGGGAATCGAACCTGGGTCCTTAGGCTTCGAGGGCAAGCACCTTAACCGCTAAGCCCTCTAAGTTTTTTGGTTTCTTTTGAAGGGGGAAGGGAGACAGGGTCTCACTGTGTAGCCCAGACTGGCCTTAAACCCCTGATAATCCTCCTGCCTCAGCCTCTTGGGTGTTGGGTTTACAGGCCTGCAACACCACACCCGGCTTCCAAGATGCTTCAGTTGGTACCTCCATTTTCCCATCTGTAAAATGGGGTGATGGAGAGGTCTCACAGTGCAGGAATGCTGGAATATGTGAGTTGTTGGGGGCATGTCTGTAATGATTCTTGGGGTGCTGGAAAGGTGTCACTGAGCCTATTGATGGGAGGCTGGTGGTCCCAAAGTTCTCTGGTAGGGAAGAACATGGGGGCTGTTATGGTACAGAGGCTGGGTATAAAAGCTGTTACCCAGCACTTGTGAAGTCGGGGCAGGAGGGTTTGGAATTCCAAGTCAGCTCCGACTACATGAGACCCTGACTCAAATATACAAATATGCAAATATATGAGACTCTGACCTCCATAGCCCCCTCCTATACTGCTGGCTGCTGTTCAAACCCTTTTATTTTAGCTGAGCACTTACTATATACCTGGTAAATGCCAAGTACCTGCTCTTCTCATAAATCTTTTCTTTAAACATTTTTTTAAGTTTATTTATTAACGTGCGTAAGAGAGAGGAAGAGGGAGAGAGAGAGAATAGGAGTGCCAGGGTCTCTAGCCACTGCAAACAAACTCAAGATGCAATGCACCACCATGTGCATCTGGCTTATGTGGATTCTGGGGATTCAAACCTGGGTGTTTAGGCTTTGCCAGCAAGCACCTTAATCACTAAGCTATCTCTCTAGCACTTTCTTGGGGGGGGGGTTTCTGAGATAGGGTCTCATTCTAGCCCAGATTGACCTGGAATTCACTATGTAGTCTCAGGGTGGCCTTGAATGGCCTTGAACTCATGGCAGTCCTCCTACCTCTGCCTCCCGAGTGCTGGGATTAAAGGCGGTGCCCGGCTGTCGTAAGTCTTTAAAGCCTGTGTGTGTGTGTGTGTGTGTGTGTGTGTGTGTGTGTGTGCATGTGCATACGCACGTGTGTTGGAGAAAGGCTCTTATTCTGTAACCCAGGCTGCCTTTGAGCTCACCACATAGCTCAGGCTGGCCTTCCACCTGGGATTCTCCTGCTTCCCAAGTGGTTTTCTGAGCCATCATGCCCACAAAGCCTAAGTGTTTTTAAAAAAATACTTTATTTCTACTTTTTATTTGACAGAGGAAAGAGGGAGAGAGAGAGAGAATGGGCAGGGCCTACTAGCCCCTGCAGACAAACTCCAGACACATGCGACCCTTTGTGCATCTGGCTAACGTGGGTCTTGGGGCATCAAACCTGGGTCCCTTGGCTTTGCAGGCAAACGCCTTAACAGCTAAGCCATCCCTCTAGCCCTAAGTGTCCAGGGTGCCAGTGCGGGAGAATTTTGCCCACCTGGGAGCACCACACCAGGGACTATCTTGGCACCTTGCCTCTGCCTCAGTGCATGGCCCCAGACAGTGCCCAGGGGCCAGTGTGAGTTGGGTCAGGCCTGGCTCCTGGGGCTGAGAGCTCTGGGTCAAGGTGGCTGGGGATGCCAAGGCTCTGAACCAGCAGAGTTCACAGACGAGGCTGACCGCTGCCCCTGTGGAGGGAGGGCCAGGGAGGCAAAGCTTTCAGTAGCGCCCTGAAATGGCCACAGCCTGGATGTCAGTTCCTGCCTCCAGATACACCAGGGGCCTGGACAGTGTTTAAAATGGGCAAACAGTGGGCACGGTGGCACATGCCTTTAATCTTAGCGCTTGGGAGGCAGAGATAGGAGGATCTCTGTGAGTTTGAGGCCAGCCTCAGACTCCATAGTGACTTGGCAAGTAAGCCTGGACTAGAGTGAGACTCTACCTCAAAACAAAACAATAAAATGGATGAATAGAGGCTAGAGATTGCTTAGTGGTTAAGGCACTTGCCTGCAAAGTCTAAAGACACAGGTTCGACTCTGCAGTACTCATGAAAGCCAGATGCACATGATGGAGTAGTCTGGAATTTCTTTGCAGTGTCTAGAGATCCTGGCACACCCATTCTCTCTCTCTCTCTTTCTGTGTCTCTCTCTCTCTCTGCTTCCTCTCTCTCAAATAAATAAATAAAAATAAATTTGGGCTGGAGAGATGGCTTAGCGGTTAAGCGCTTGCCTGTGAAGCCTAAGGACCCCGGTTCGAGGCTCGGTTCCCCAGATCCCACGTTAGCCAGATGCACAAGGGGGCGCACGCGTCTGGAGTTCGTTTGCAGAGGCTGGAAGCCCTGGCGTGCCCATTCTCTCTCTCTCCCTCTATCTGTCTTTCTCTCTGTGTCTGTCACTCTCAAATAAATAAATGAATAAAAAATGAACAAAAAAATATTTAAAAAAAATAAAAATAAATTTAAAAAGCTAGAGGAATAGCCAGGCGTGGTGGCGCACACCTTTAATCCCAGCACTTAGAGCAGAGGTAGGAGGATAACCAAGAGTTCAAGGCCACCCTGAGACTACATAGTGAATTCCAGGTCAGCTTGAGCTAGACCAAGACTACCTCGAAGGAAAAAAAAAAAAAAAGTCATTTTTTGAGCCAGGCGTGGTGGCACATGCTTTTAATCCCAGCACTCGGGAAACTGAGGTAGGAGGATTGCATTGAGTTTGAGGCCACCCTCAGACTACAGTGAATTCCAGGTCAGCCTGGGCTAGAGCAAGACCCTACCTCAAAAAAAGAAAGAAAAAAAAAAAAAGAAAGAAAGAAAGAAAAATGATGGGCTGTGGGCATCTAGAAGGTTCTAAAAGAATCCCATTCCTTCTTCCCTTGACACAAATCAAGTCAGAGATTTACAGGGAACCTGTCCTCCTGCCCCCTTGCTTTGTGGGATGGGAACAAAGAGTGCCTGGGGCAGGGTGGGTTTCCTTCGGAAGCTGCCCCCGCCCCAGCTCAGGAGCTGGGCATGCTGCTCAGGAAGGGCACATTGGACTAAATATAACCTGGGCTGAACGGCTGTTCCGGGCACAGATGAGGAAGGAGGGCACTGTCGTCCCTGCCCAGCCCTGCCCTACCCGGTCCAGGTTTCCTGTGTCAGGTTCTGGGTGTGTCTTTACTGCCCCGGGCCCTGGGAGCGAGAAGGTAACAAACAGGACAATCTCCCTGTTGGCGCACTCAGGAGGCAGAGGTAGCAGGAGCGCCATGAGTTCGAGGCCACCCTGAGACTACATAGTGAATTCCAGACCAAGCCTGAGCTAGAGTGAGACCCCCACCTCGAAAAACCAAAGAGAGAGAGAAGGAAAGAGAGAATGGGTGTACCAGGGACTTCAGCTGCTGCAAATGAACTCCAGATGCACGTGCCACCTTGTGTCTGATGTGGGTACTGGAGAATTGAACCTGGGTCCCTTAGTTTTGCAGGCAAGTGCCTTAAGTGCTAAGCCATCTCTGCAGCCCGCTGTTCACATCTATGTTGGTTCAAATGCAAATACTCTCTTATTTCTTTCTGTTTCTTTGTTTTTGAGGTAGGGCATCTCTTTAGCTCAGGCTGACCTGGTACTCACTTTGTAGTCCCAGGCTGGCTTTGAACTCACAGTGAACCTCCTATCTGCCTCCTGAGTGCTGGAACTAAAGGCATGCATTACCATGCCCTGTTAATTCTTTTTGAGGTAAGGTCTCACACTGTAGCCCAGACTGTGTAGCAGACTGACCATAAACTATAATTACTGTTTGTTTTTTTTTTCTTAAATTTATTTATTACTATTATTACTATTTTTTTTTTGGTTTTTCAAGGTAGGGTTTACCTCTAGTCCAGGCTGACCTGGAATTCACTATGTAGTCTCAGGGTAGCCTTGAATTCATGATGATCCTCCTATCTCTGCCTCCCCAGTGCTGGAATTAAAGGTGTGTGCCAGCGCGACCGGCTTTTTAGTTTTTATTTATTTATTAGAGACAGAGAGAGGGAGAGAAAGAGAAAGAATGGGCATGCCAGTGCCTTTAGCCACTGTAAACAAACTCCAGACACATGAGTCACATGTGCATCTGACTTATATGGGATGTGGAGAATCAAACCTGGGTCCTTAGGCTTCACAGGCAAGTGCCTTAACTGCTAAACCAGCTCTCCAGTCTTTTTCTTTTTTTTTTTTTTGTTTTGTCCAGGTTTGCCTGAAACTCAATATCCTCCTGTCTCAGCCTCCCAAATGCTAGGATTACAGAAATATGCCATCATGCATGCCTTGTGACACTCTGATTTTTGGGGGAGAAGGGGGAGTTCTTTTGAGGCAGGGTCTCACTGTACTCCAAGCCAATCTGGAATTTACTCTGAAGCCTTAAAGTCCTACCTTAGCTCCCCAAGTGCTGGGATTAGCCAGGCGTGGTGCACACCTTTAATCCCAGCACTCGGGAGGCAGAGGCAGGAGGATTGTCCTGAGTTCAGGCCAGCCTGAGACTACATAGTGAATTCCATCAGCCTGGGCTAGAGCGAGACCCTACCTTGAAAAAAACAAAAAGACAAAAAAAAAAAAAAAAACCCACCAAGTGCTGGGATTATAGGCATGTGTCACGGTACCTGGCAACATTCTGTTTCTTAACTTTTATATGATTTTATTATTATTATTTTTTTTTTTTTTGGAGGTCGGGTTTCGCTGTAGCCCAGGCTGACCTAGAATTCACCATGTAGTCTCAGGGTGGCCTCGAACTCACAGTGCTCCTCCTGCCTCATCCTCTCCAGTACTGGGATTAAAGGCGTGCATCACCACGCCCAGCTTAATTTTTATTTTAATATTTTCTTCATTTCCAAGAAAGGGAGAGAGAGAACTATGTGTGCCAGGGTCTTTTGACGCTGCTAGTGAACTCTAGATTTATATGCCACTTTGTGCATCTGTCTATATGTGGGTACTGGGGTATCAAACCCAGGTCAGCAGTGTTTGCAAGCAAGTGCCTTTAACTGCTGAGCCATCTTTCCAGCTCAGGTTTCTTAACTTTTTATCATTATTATTATTCGGTCTGGGTTGGCCAGGCCTGGTACTAACAATGTCCTTCTGGAATGCATTTAGGGTACCATTGACCCCTCCTGGCTATCACAGCTCCTGCAGGTGGGTTTCACGTTCTCCATCCCAGCCAGTGGCGGGCTATTTTTCTGTTTTGTTTGGTTTGGATTTTTGGAGGTAGGGTCTCACTCTAGCTCAGGCTGACCTGGAATTCACTATGGAGTCTCAGGGTGGCCTCGAACTCACGGCGATCCTCCTGCCTCTGCCTTCCGAGTGCCGGGATTAAAGGCGTGTGTCACCATGCCCTGCTGCCTAGCTTGTTTTTGTTGTTTTTGAGACAGGGTTTCATGATGACCTTGAACTTCTGGTTCTCCTGCCTCTACCTGCTGAGTGCTAGGAATACAGGTGTTTATCACCACACCGGGTCCATAGAGGGCTGGAGGTGGGACTCAGGGCTTTGCACAAGGTAGACAAGAGCTCTACCAACTGAGGCACCGCCTGAGCTAGCCCCAGCCGTGGGCTACGAAGGGTCATGGTGCAACAGTGGGTGGGTGGGCAGGGATGGAATGTGACTGGTCCAGCAGACAAGCCATTGTGTGAGGGAATGTGCCGCATGGGCCTGACCTTTTCTTGGGCAGTGGGGGTTGGCGGGCTGGCATACCAGGTGGACGCCTGAACTGCAGCCTCCATCGGCACCCCTACAAAACTGGAGCAAGCGGACCCTCCAAACTACAGCCCTGTTCCTCCTCCGTAGGCAGCCTTCTCTTGATCTCTCTTTAAAAATAAGAAGAAAAAAGATAGGTCTGGGGAGGTGGCTTAGTGGTTATAAGGCACTTGCCTGAGAAGTTAAAGGGCCCAGGTCCAATTCCCCAGGACCCATGTAAGCCTGATGCACAAGGTGGCGCATGTGTCTAGAGTTCATTTATAGCAGCTGGAGTCCCTGGCGTGCCTATTCTCTCTATCTGTCTCCCTCTCTCTCTTAAATAAATAAAAATAAAATAAAACCTTAAAAAATTATTTAGGAGCAGGTTGGTAGCACATACCACCTTTAATCCCAGCACTTGGGGGGCAGAGAGATAGGAGGATCACCATGAGTTTGAGGCCACCCTGAGATTACATAGTAAATTCCAGGTCGGCCTGAGCCAATGTGAAATCCTAAAGGTGCTTGCTTATAAAGCCCAAGTTCAACTCCCCGGTACCCACCTAAAGCCATATACACAAAGTGGTTCATGCCTCTGGAGTTAGTTTCCAGTCACAAGAGACCCTGGAATGACCACTTTCTCCTGCTCACAAATAAGATTTTTTTTTTTTTTTAAGGCCTGGAAAGATGGCTTAGCAGTTAATGTGTTTGCCTGCAAAGCCAAAGGACCCAGGCTTTGATTCCCCAGGACCCATGTAAAGCTAGATGCACAAGGTGGCACATGTGTCTCATTCATTTGCAGTGGTTAGAGGTTTTAGTATGCCCATTCGCTCACTCTCTCTCTTTCCCTTCCCCTCTTTCTTGCTCTCTCTCTAATAAATAAATAATAAAAACTTAAAAATTTTTAATGTTTATTTTGGTTTTTCCAGGTCTTGCCCTAGCCCAGGTTGACCTAGAATCCGCTATGTAGTCTCAGGGTGGCCTCAAACTCATGGCGATTTGCCCACCTCTGCCTCCCAAGTGCTGGGATGAGTGCGTCACCACACGCAGCTCCTTATTATTTATTTATTTGAGAGGGTGTGAAAAAGAGGCAGATAGAGAGAATGGGTGTTCCAGGGCCTCTAGCTACAGCAAACAAACTCCAGGTGCATGTGGCACCTTGTGCATCTGACTTAACGTGGGTTCTGGGGAGTCAAACATGGGTCTTTAGGCTTCGCATGCAAACGCCTTAACTGCTAAGCCATCTCTCCAGGCCTGTTTGCATTTTGATTTGTGTCTTATGTAGCCCAGGTTGGCCTCAGACTCAGTATCTGGCTCAGGATGTCCTTGAACTCCTGAGAAGTCTGCCTTACCACCCCCCCACACACCGCCATGTGCTGGGTTGAAATTACAGACATGTGCTACCACACCGGGCTTGCCTTACCTTCACCTTCTACCTTAACTCGACTCCCCAGAACCAACGAAAGCCAGACGCACAAAGGTGAGGCAAGCCCAAGGGTCACATATGCCCACTAGGTGGTGCCAGGGTCTGAGTGCAGTGGCTGAGGCTCTGGTGCACCAATTCTCTACCTCTTTCTCTCTCTAAAAATAAAAGTGGGAGCCGGGCATGGTGGCACACGCCTTTAATCCCAGCGCTTGGGAGGCAGAGGTAGGAGGATCGCCATGAGTTCGAGGCTACCCTGAGACTACATAGTTAATTCCAGGTCAGCCTGGATGAGAGTGAGACCCTACCTCGAAAAACAAAAACAAAAATAAATAAATTAATTAAATAAAATAAAAATCGGGCTGGAGAGATGGCTTAGCGGTTAAGCACTTGCCTGTGAAGCCTAAGGACCCAGGTTCAATTCCCCAGGACCCACATTAGCCAGATGCACAAGGTGGCACACATGTCTGGAGTTCGTTTGCAGTGGCTGGAGGCCCTGGTGCATCCACTCCCTCTGTCTCTGTATTCTCTTTCTCTCTGTGTCGCTCTCAAGTAAATAAATAAATAAATAAAAATTAATTAAAAATAAAAGAAACGCCAACAGCAGAGAACACTTCAAGAGCACCTGCCACAAGTGCCTGGTGTTTTGTGTTTACTGCACCCTGGGCGCAGCCTTGCCAGGTGTGTTACGGGCAGGGGGATAAAGGCTTTGCCCACGGTGAGGCTGCAGGAAAGGCACTCAAAAGCATTAGAGCTTTCAATGAGCTAAGGCTGCTGGCTGCCCAATTTGTCATTTTGTGCCTGGGGCAAGAGTTTCCCAGACTTGACATTTTCAACCTGTATATATGTTTGTGTGTGTGTATTTAAAATTTTTTAAAATATATTTTATTCATTTATTTGAGAGAGAAAGAGGAAGAGAGAGAGAGAGAGAGAGAGAGAGAGAGAGGGAGAGAGAGAGAGAATGGGCGCACCAGGGCCTCTAGCCACTGCAAATGAACTCCAGACATATGCACCTCCTTGTGCATCTGGCTTATGTGGGTCCTGGGGAATAGAACCTGGGTCCTTTGCCTTTGCAGGCAAGCGCCTTGAATGCAAAGCCATCTTCTCCAGGCCTATTTTTATTTTATTTTATTTATTTATTTATTTATGGTTTTTCAAGGTAGGGTCTTACTCCAGCCCAGGCTGACCTGGAATTCACTATGGGGTCTCAGGATGGCCTCGAACTCACAGCAATCCTCCTACCTCTACCATCCTCCTACCTCTGCTTCCTGAGTACTTGGATTAAAGATGTGTGCCACTATGTCTGGCGCCATTTTTTTTTTAATTTTAATTTTTTGTTTTTTCGAGGTAGGGTCTTACTTTAGCTCAGGCTGACCTGGAATTCACTATGGTGTCTCAGGTTGGCCTCAAACTCACGGTGACCCTCCTACCTCTGCCTCCAGAGTGCTGGGATTAAAGGCATGCGCCACCACGCCCTGCTCAATTTTTTTTTTTAATTTATTTTTTTGTTTGGTTGGTTTTTCAAGGTAGGGTCTAGCGCTAGCCCAGACTGACATGGAATTCACTATGTAGTCTCAGAACGGCCTTGAATGCCCAGAGATCTTTCTATCTTTGCCTCCCAAGCACTGGGATTAAAGGTGTGAGTCACCATGCTCCATAGCTAAACATATATATAATATTTTTTTGAGATATGGCCTCTCACTAAACACAGACTTCACTAATTCAGCTAGACCACTTAGCCAGCTTGCCCTGGGGATCTGCCTGTCTCCACCTCTCAGTACTGGATTACATATGTGGACCACCACATGTAGCTTTTACATGTTTGCTGGAGATCTGAACTCAGGTCCTCACCCTCTCACCCTTTTGAAGGAAGCCCTTAATGTACTGAGTCATCTCCCCACCCCACCTCCTTTTTTTTTTTTTTGAGGTAGGGTTTACTAGTTCAGGATGACCTGGGATTTACTCTGTATTCTCAGGCTGGCCTTGAACTCATGGCAATCCTCCTACCTCTACCTCCCAAGTATTGGGATTAAAGGTGTGCGCCACCACGCCTGGCTGGCCCTGAACTCTCTCTCTCTCTCTCTCTTTTTAAAAAAATTTTTTGTTCATTTTTGTCTATTTATTTGAAAGTGACAGAGAGAGAGGGAGATAGATAGAGAGAGAATGGCGCGCCAGGGCCTCCAGCCACTGCAAACGAACTCCAGACGCATGCGCCCCTTGTGCATCTGGCTAACATGGGTCCTGGGGAATCGAGCCTCGAACCAGGGTCCTTAGGCTTCACAGGCAAGCGCCCAACCACTAAGCCATCTCTCCAGCCCTGGCCCTGAACTCTTGATCCTCCTTGCTCTGCCTCCTGAGTCCTGGAATGGCAGGTGTGTGCCACCACAGTGGGCTCTGCCTTTGCAGACGCTCTCACCATGTAGCCCAGGCTGGCCTGATATCACTATGTAGTACTTAAGGACAGGGTGTTGGAGAACCAGGCAAATTCCAGGGGAGGGGAGGACACTAGGGAAGCCACCAGTGGGTGTTGAATGATGGCACACGCCTTTAATCCCAGCACTTGGGAGACAGAGGCAGGAGGATCGTTTTGAGTTCGAGGCCAGCCTGAGACTACATAGTGAGTTCCAGGTCAGCCTGGGCTAGAGCAAGACCCTACCTGGAAAAAAAAAAAAAAAAGAAAAAAAGAAAAGAAAAACAAATGTGTAGACTGGAGAGACGGCTTAGAGGTTAAGGCACTAAGGCACTTGCCTACAAATCCTGATCCAGGTTCAATTCCCCAGTACCCACATAAGTGTAACCCAGATGCACAAAGTGGCACATGAGTCTGGAATTCGTTTGCAATGGCTGGAGGTCCTGGCATGCCCATTCTCTTTCTTTCTCTCTCTCTCTTTGAAATAAATAAAACATTTGCTGGGTGTGGTGGTGCAAACCTTTAATACCAGCACTCGGGAGGCAGAGGTAGGAGGATTGCCTAGCGTTTGAGGCCGCCCTGAGACTATAGTGATTCCAGATTAGCCTGAGCTAGAATCAGATCAAAATAAATAAAGCCAAGATAATAAAAAATATGGGGAGGTAATATGATGAAGAATGGAATTTCAAAGGGGAAAGTGCGGGGGTGGGTAGGTATTACCATGGGATATTTTTTGTAATTATGGAAAATGTTAATAAAAATTGTGAAAATAAAAAATAAGTAAATAAAAAATCAAATGTAAAACTGACATATTTCATTCTTCCTAGAGCCCCAGACCCAGGAGGCCCAAAGAGCTGCATCTAACTCTCAGGTGAGTGCTGTCTGGTGCCACAATCCCTCTCTGGCCCTCCTGGAACTGCCTGGAACCTCATGTCCCCCTGTTTCTCCCTGGCAGACAGCAAGACCCCATCGGAAGGTTGGGACCCCTGCAGAGAGCTGTGTGGCACCTCAGGCAGGGCTCCTGGTAGGAGAAAGGACTTGCGCCCAGGCAGCGGTGAGGGGACAGATGGGGTGGAGCCTGCCATGCCCTGACCCCCACCCCCGCTATGCCCAGCTTCTGCCCAACAGCCTCTCCTCTTCTTAAGCCCCCATCCCTGCTCCTTGCAGGCCCAGAGGCAGCTACTCCATGCAGAACTGAAACAGGTCCTCCAGCAGAAAGTGGAGAGGAAGCAAAAGCCTCAGGCCCAGGTGATTCCTCGCAGAGCCATGGAGGCCAGGAGCCGGAGTGCGGAGGTGGGTGTCTTCAGACCAGGGTAAAACTAGATATGTCCTGACTTCTCTGCACCTCAGTCTCCTCGTGCAGCCCCGTGGATGACCCTGAATATCTTTTTAGGCCCAGTTTAAAAGAAAAAAGGTGGAACTGGAGGTGGCTTAGTGGTGAAAACATTTACCTGCAAAGCCAAAGGACCCATGTAAGCCAGGTGCACAAGGTGGCGCATGCATCTGGAGTTCGTTTGCACTGGCTGGAGGCCCTGAAATGCTCATTCTCTCTCTCTCTTTAGTAAATAAGTTGAAAATAAAATAAAGAGGGCTGGAGGGATGGCTTAGCAGTTAAGGCATTTGCCTGCAAAGCCAAAGGATCCCGGTTTGATTCTCCACGACCCATGTAAGCCAGATGCCCAAGTGGGCACATGTGTCTGGAATTGGTTTGCAGTGGCTGGAGGCCCTGGTGCACTCATTCTTTCTCTCTCTCAAATAAATTAATAAACAATAAATAAAATAAAGAGCTGGGTATGGTGGCACATGCCTTTAATCCCACTAGGAGGCAGAGGGAGGAGGATCACCCTGAGTTCAAGGCCACTCTGAGACTAAATAGTGAATTCTAGGTCAGCCTGGGCCAGAGTGGGACCCTCCCTCGAAAAAATAAAATAATATAAGGAAGAGGAGGAGGTGGGGGTGGGGAGAGGACTCAGTACATCAAGGGCTTGCTGCCCATGCCTGAGCACATCGAGATCAGATCCCCGGCACCCATGTGGAGTGTGGGACAAGTAACAGAGGAAAAACAAAGACCAACCCATGTAAAATGTTTTGTGAAATGCCTGTCACAAAGCCATGGTGGTGCAGGCCTGCCATCCTAGGGCTCAGGAGGCAGAGGTAGGAGGACCACAAGTTCAAGGCCAGCCTGGGCCTCACATTGAGTTTGAGGTCAGTCTGAACAACTTAGTGAGACCTTGTCTTAAAATCACAGATGAGCCGGGCGTGGTGGTGCACGCCTTCAATCCCAGCACTCGGGAGGCAGAGGTAGGAGGATCGCCATGAGTTCGAGGCCACCCTGAGACTATATAGAGAATTCCAGGTCAGCCTGGTCTAGAGTGAGACCCCACCTCGAAAAACCAAAAAAAAAAAAAAAAAAAAAAACCAAAAAACACAAAGTTGTACCCTGGGCTCTTGGCAGTGTGGCCATCCCTCCTTCCTTCTGGTTTCAGAGGCCCCGGGCTAAGCATTTTATGTACAGCATCTTAATTTCATGCTCTCCACAACTTTTGGGCAATCACACTGAAATACACAAAGGCCTACAGTGGTGACATAACTTGCCGAATGCCTCACAGCCCGTTAAACGGCCAGGCCTACCTCAGAGCATATAGGCCATCCTATGGGCCATGAATCCCTTCACTTCCTCCCTCATGTTTGGCAAGGCTCCCAGACATGTAGACCCAAACCAAAGCGCCCAACCACTAAGCCATCAGTAGAGCCTGTCATCGCTGACACCCTGATCTCTACAGCAGCCACAGAGTCTGCAGATGACCCAAAATTGAGTCCTTGAGGTCTCTGAGACGGGGCTGACTGCCTATTCCATCCCTGCCTTGTGTGTCTGCGAGAGTGTGAGGGTGATGAGACAGGGTCTTGCTATGTAGTTCTAACTGGCCTGTTACTATGTAGCCCACACTGACCTCTAACATTAGCCAGAGATATATGTTTCTTTTTCATTTTATTTAATTTTATTTTGGGGGGTAGCTGACCTGAAATTCACTATATAGTCTAAGGGTGACCTCGATCTACAGCGGTCCTCCAACTTCTGCCTCCCAAGTGCTGGGATTATACGCATGCGCCACCACATCGGTTTTTTTTTTTTTTTTTTTTTTTTGTTTTTACTATATTTTTGTTTTGTTTTTCTTTTTGGCTTTTCAGTTTTTCGAGGTAGGGTCTCACTGTAGCCCAGGCTGACCTGGAATTCACTTTGTAGTCTCAGGGTGGCCTTGAACTCACAGCGATCTTTCTACCTCTGCCTCCCCCCAACACCCCCAGTGCTGGGATTAAAGGTGTTTGCCATTACCCCCAGCTACAGTCCCCATTTTTTATGAGAGAATTGGGGGACCAGGGTCTCCACTGTAATTGAAGTTCAGATGGTTACGCCGCCTTGTGCACATGTGCAACCTTGTGCACATAGCTCGTGGGGTGCTGGGGAGCTGAACCTGGGACTTTAGGATTTGCAGGCAAGTGCCTTAACCACCAAGACTTCTTTCCAACCCTATATTCCCCACTTTACAATGCAGAAGTGGACCCAGAGAGACAAGAGGCTCACCCAGAGGCACAGAGAACTCAGACCTCTAGCTTCCTCTGCTGGGAAGCAGATGTGATTCCCTCAGTGTGTTGTGGGGGTCAGGACCAGTAAATACCCGGAATGCCACGTCTGCTGGCCCACGCGTTCCTTCCCCCCTCACTGGATTCCCTCTACTGTGGGTGTTATGGGATCTTAGGGGTTACAAGAGCCCACAATGGCACAGTCTCACATACACACCCAACCCCACGGCGGGGGGCAGGGGTGGGGGTGGTAGGGTGACCATTCCTCCATTCTGCATTGCGTAAGGGGGTTTCCCATTCCTGAAATCCTAAGCATTTCACCCTGGCTCTCTAGTCATTAAAGCCTCTCTGTAGTCCCATCCTGTCCTTTGACTACAGTAATGCGAGCTGTGGGTGGGGCCCACTTGTAACCCCAGCACTTGCCTCCAGTTCAAGGCTAGCCTAGGCTACAGAGTGAAATATGTTTCAATTCTCCTCCTCCCCCCCCCCCGCCAAAAAAAAAGAGAAAAAGAAGCTGACCGTGGTGGCGCCAGCCTTTAATCAGCATACAGGAGACAGAGGTAGGAGGATTGTGATGAGTTCCAGGTCAGCCTGAGACTACATAGTGAACTCCAGGTCAGCCTGAGCTAGAGCAAGACCCTGCCTGGGAAAAATAAAGAGAGAGAGAGAGAAAGCAAGAGGTGGTGGTGACACACGCCTTTAATCCCAGCACTTGGGAGGCAGAGGTAGGAGGATCATTCTGAGGCCATTCTGAGACTACATAGTGAATTCTAGGTCATCCTGGGCTAGAGTGGACCCTACCTGGAAAAAAAAAAAAAAACCAAAGGGGCTGGAGAGATGGCTTAGCGGTTAAGACACTTGCCTTCAAAGCCAAAGGACCCAGGTTTGATTCCCCAGGACCCACGTTAAGCCAGATGCACAAGTGGGCGCATGCATCTGGAATTTGTTCACTGTGGCTGGAGGCCCTGGCGTGCCCATTCTCTCTCAAGTAACTAAATTAAAATTTAAAATTTTTAGAGAGAGAGAGGAAGAACAAATAACCACTTTATAAATTCACTCCCAGTTTCCACGGGAAACAAACTCCATCCGACACATACATCGCTTTGTGCATCTGACTTTACGTGGGCACCGGGGAATCGAACCCGGGCCGTCGGTGCTTTGGGAAGCAGGTTGAGCCACCTGTCCCGCCTGTCAGTTCTTGGTCCGGTCTCCTTCGACCCCACCCTGGAGCGGCCTGGCCTCCTTTCCCCCGCAGGAGCTGAGGCGAGCGGAGCTGGTGGAGATCATCGTGGAGACCGAGGCGCACACCGGCGTCAGCGGCATCAACGTGGCCGGGGGCGGCAAAGAAGGGATCTTCGTCCGCGAGCTGCGCGAGGACTCGCCGGCCGCCAGGAGCCTCAGTCTGCAGGAAGGTGGGCGTGGCCCCGTCGAGGGTGGGCGTGGCCTCGCGGGTGGGCGTGGTCTAGCGCGGGGTGGGCGTGGCCTCCGCCTGAGGGGCTGAAACTCGCCTCTAAAGGGCTGTGGAAAGGGCAGGCAAGCTGCAGGCTTGGTTGAGGATCTGGGTCGGGACGTTTTATTTACTCGTTTATTTTTGTTTTTGATTTTTTCAAAGTAGGGTCTCACTCTAGCCCAGGCTGATTTGGAATGCACTATGTAGCCTCAGGGTGGCCTCCAACTCGTGGTGATCCGCCTACCTCTGCCTCCCAAGTGCTGGGATTCAAGACCTGCGCCACCACGCCCGGCTTTTTCTTTTATTTATTTGAGAGAGAGACAGACAGACAGACAGACAGAATGGGTGTGCCAGGGCCTCTAGCCACTGCAAACAAACTCCAGATGCATGTGCCACCATTTACATCTGGCTTATATGGGTTCTGGGGAATTGAACCTGGATCCCTAGGCTTCGCATGCAAGTACCTTAACCACTAAGCCATCTCTGCAGGCCTGCTTTTTTTCTTCTTCTTCTTTTAAATATTTTATATATATGCAAGGAGAGAGAGACAAAACACAGACAGGGCCTCCAGCCACTGTAAATGAACTCCAGATGCATGTGCCACCTTGTGCATCTGGTTTACATGGGAATTGGGGAGTTGAACCTGGTTCCTTAGGCCTTGCAGACAAGCGCCTTAGCCCCTAAGCCATCTCTCCAGCCCCACCCACTTTTTTTGTGGGGACTGGGGCCAGTGAAGGGCTGAGAAGGGACTCAGGTAACCCAAGCTGGCATCAAATTCAAGGTGTAGCTGAGGATGACCTTACACTCCTGATTTTCATGCCTCCACCTCCCACATGTGTGATTTCATAGGGCTGGGGTGCTGCTGTGTCCAATTTTCTCACCACTTCTAAAGAAAATTTGAGACAGTAGCGGGGTATTGGTGGTGCATGCCTTTAGTCCCAGCACTCAGGAGTCTGAGGTAGGAGGAATTGCTGTGACTTCGAGGCCAAACTGGAACTACAGAGAGAGTTCCAGGTGAACTCTTGGTCTCAGGGAAGTCTTGAACTCACGACAATCCTGCTACCTCTGCCTCCGAGTGCTAGGATTAAAGGTGAGTGGCACCATGCTGGGTCGGGAGCCTGCTACATTGCCCAGATGAATTTTGAACTCATTATGTATCTCTTGTTGGCCTGGAACTTGGGACCGTCAGTCTCTTGAGTAGCTGGCATTACAAACCTGTATCACCATGCCCAACTGGCATTGTAATTATTCAGGGCCATGTTAATGTCTAGGTTGGGATTCCAGATCCCCCGTGACTTTCTGTGTTCATGTCTTGTCTTTAAAATAGGAATAATTAGTACTGACCTAATGGGGTTATTATGTAGATTAAATGAGTCAGTACTGAACACAGCACACTGCTAAGTGGCAGGCAGTAAGTAAGAACTCTGTAAGTGCTAGTTAACATGTTATTGAGACAGGGTAAAATGGGTGGGGTTTATTTAGGATGAAGAGGGGTGCTTAGTTAAGAGAAGAATGTTTTAGGAAACATTCCATGAAACTAATGTGATTTATTCATGCAACAGTTATGTATTCATTAATTTATATTTATTTATTTACTGTTGTGCTGGGGGGAAACCCAGGGTCTTTGGATAGGTTAGAAAAGTGCTGTTCTACTGGCTTATGTCCACAAACTCTCAGTGGAGGGTTCTAGGCAAGCACTACTGCTGAGGTATAATTCCACTCTACACAATTATTACTACTTTTTTTTTTTCTTTCGAGGTAGCATCTCACTCTAGCTTAAGCTGACCTGGAGTTCATTATGCAGTCTCAGGGTGACTTGAACTCAATGATTCTCCTACCTCTGCCTCCGTGTGCTGGTATTAGAGGTGTGTGTAACCATGCCCGGCTTGTCTTGGAGTTTTAATATCAACTAGATGTGAGGAGTCAAGATGGGACCCTCTTTTTTTTAACTATCAAAGTTTGGTCTGGCTTTATTACTTTTTAAATTCATTTTTATTTTTTTATTTATTTAATATAGATATAGGCCACGTGTGGTGGTGCATGCCTTTAATCCCAGCACTTGGGAGGCAGAGGCAGGAGTATTGGTGTGAATTCAAGGCCACCATGAAACTACATATTGAATTCCAAGTCAGCCTGGGCTAGAACGAGACCCTACCTCGAAAAACAAAACAAAACATGGGGCTGGAGAGATGGCTTAGTGGTTAAGTGCTTGCCTGTGAAGCCTAAGGACCCCGGTTTGAGACTCAATTCCCAAGGACCCACTTAAACCAGATGCACAAGGTGGCACATGCATCTAGAGTTCATTTTCAGTGGCTGGAGGTCCTAGTGTGCCCATTCTCTCTCTCTTTCCCTGTCTGTTGCTGTCAAATAAATAAATAAATAAAAACAAAAAACCCAAAGAAAAAAGATAGATACATAAATTGTGGGCATGCCAGAGCCTCTTGCAGCAAATGAACTTGAGATGCATGTACTACTTTGTGCATATGGCTATCTGTGGCACCTAAAGCAAGTGCTTTGTACTGCTGAGCCATCTCCCTAGCACAATTCTTCAATTTTTAAGTTTCTTTTTTTTTTCAAGGTAGGGTCTTGCTGTAGCCCAAGCTGTCCTGGAATTCACTATGTAGTCTCAGGCTGGTCTTGAACTCACGGCTCCCCTCCTACCTCTGCCTCCCAAGTGTTGGAATTAAAGGCATGTGCCGCCACACCTGGCCAATTATTATTATTATTATTATTTCGGTTTTTCAAGGTAGGCTCTTGCTCTAGCACAGGCTGACCTGGAATTCACTATATATTCTCAGGGTGGCCTTGAACTCATGGCGATCCTCCTACTTCTGCATCCCCAGTGCTGGGATTAAAGGTGTGCATCTGTCGGCCAATTTTTAATATTTATTTAAGAAAGAGAGGTGAGAGAAGATAAAGAAAATGAGAATAGACATGCAGGCACTGCAGAGGAGCTCCTGACGCATGTGCCACATTGTACATCTGGCTTTGCATGGATTCTGTACTGGGGAATCAAACCTGAGCCATCAAGCTTTGAAAGCAAGTGCCTTTAACTGCTGATCCATCTCCTCAGGGCTATAGCAGTTATTTATTAAGCATCTTTTCTCTCAGATGTTATCTTGGTGCAGGGGTATAACAGTAAACAAACTCAAGAGTTTACAGTCTTTTGAGGAGAGATTTTTATTTATTTTTTAAAACTTTTTGTTTATTTTTATTTATTTGAAAGTGAAAGAAAAAGAGGCAAAGAGAGAGAGAATGGGTAAGCCAGGGCTTCCAGCCACTGCAAACGAACTCCAGACACATGTGCCCCATTGTGCATCTGGCTCATGTGGGTCCTGGGGAATCAAACCTCGAACCTGGGTCCTTAAGCTTCACAGGCAAATGCTTAACCACTAAGCCACCTCTCCAGCCCAAAATTTTTATTTTTTTGTTTCAAAAAAAAATTTTTTTTTTTTTTTTTTGGTTTTTCGAGGTAGGGTCTCACTGTGGTCCAGGCTGACCTGGAATTAACTCTGTCATCTCAGGGTGGCCTTGAACTCATGGCAATCCTCCTACCTCTGCCTCCCGAGTGCTGGGATTAAAGGTGTGCGCCACCAAACCCAGCTTTTCAAAATTTTTATTAACAACTTCTATGATTATAAAAAATATCCCATGGTAATACCCTCCTTCCCTCCACTTTCCCCTTTGAAACTCCATTCTCCATTATATCCCCTCCCCATCTCAATCAGCCCAGACTTTTATTTTTAAGACAAGATCACATGTAACCCAGGCTGGCCTCAACCTCCCTCTGTAGGATGGCCTTGAACTCTCAGACTCTTCTGCTTCCACATCACAGACTGGGAGAGAGTTAAAAATGATAAGTAGGAGCTGTACCCCACTCCTGCCTGATTATGGACAGGAACTTTCTGAATTCTCTCCTTCTGCCTTATCTTGAGGTCAGGACTCCTCAGCCCCCTCCTTGGGCAAGAGCTCTCAAATTCCTTCCTTGGGTTCTGGGGCTGGGAACCCTGCTCATGCCCCTTGGGCTTGAGCTCTCTGTCTTATTTGAGAAAGAGAGAGAATGGGTGCGCCAGGGCCTTTAAGGTGCTGCAAACGAACTCCAGATGCATGTGCCATTTCTTTTGGGCATCTCTCTATCTTATTTGAGAGAGGGACAGACAGAGAGAATGGGTGCGCCAGCGCCTTTAGGCGCTGCCAACGAACTCCAGGCGCATGTGCCATTTCTTTTGGTGTGAGACCTGAAGTCAAGTTGGCCAGCCTAGGGGCAGGTAAAGCACCATCTGGTTGAACAGCTGCGTTTACAACAGGCTGCCTGTAGGGGGTGAATCAGGAGCAGGAGGAGCAAGCCGATTATTCAGGCTGACCTGGAATTCACTATGGAGTCTCAAGGTGGCCTGGAACTCATGGCAATCCTCCTACCTCTACCTCCCGAGTTCTGGGATCAAAGACGTGTGCCTGGCTAAATAATTTATTTTTATTTATTTACTTATTTGACAGAGAAAGAGAGAATGGGCACACCAGGGCTTCCAGGCACTGTAAACAAACTCCAGATGTATGTGCCCTTTTGTGCATCTGGCTAACGTGGGTCCTGGAGAATTGAACCTGGGTCCTTTGGCTTTACAGGCAAACGCCTTAACC
This sequence comes from Jaculus jaculus, assembly GCF_020740685.1. Taxonomy (NCBI): domain Eukaryota; kingdom Metazoa; phylum Chordata; class Mammalia; order Rodentia; family Dipodidae; genus Jaculus; species Jaculus jaculus. The sequence goes on along the minus strand of NC_059115.1, from coordinate 1,364,612 downwards.
ACTAAGCCATCCCTCCAGCCCTCTGATTAGTCAGTGAGAGAGCCATGCAGGGTTCTGGAGATGGTGTTGCAGGAGGTGAACAAAAGGATTTGGATTCTACCTTTTTGTTGTTGTTGTTCTTTTCAAGGTAGGGTCTTGCTCTAGCCCAGGCTGACCTGGAATTCACTACATAGTCTCAGGTTGTCCTTGAACTCACTGCAAGCCTCCTATCTCTGCCTCCTGAGTGTTGGGATTAAGGTGTGCACCACCACACCCAGCTTTTCTTTTTTGTCTTGTTTTGCTTTTTTCGAGGTAGGGTCTCATTCTAGTTCAGGCTGAGTTGGAATTCACTATGTAATCTCAGGCTGGCTTCGAACTCACTGTGATCTACTCACCTCTTCCTCCCAAGGGCTGGGATCAAAGGTGTTTGCCACCATGCCCAGCCTAGGGTTTGGATTCTAAATATTCAGGACTGGGTATGGGGTACAATGAAGAGAGAGGTCTAGGGTACCTCCAGGAATTTTTTTTACCTAGGGAATATGAGCTGGTGTGGGTTTGGAGATTATATATATATAAATGTATACACATACACATATAGGCACACCCATTCTGAGACAAAGTTTTCCTGTGTAGCGCAGGCTGGCCTAGAACTGGAGATCCTCATGCCTCAGCCCCCTGAGTGCTGATATTAAAGTGTATGCTACCAGACCTGGCAGGTTCAGATTTCTTAACTATGAGATTCCCAAGTGAAGTGGAGATGTGGAGACAGTTGGATGTACAGTCCACCTTCTATCTGGAGGCAAAGATTGAAAATGCTCAAAAAAAAAAAAAAGTGTAGTAGTAAATTCCAAACATTTTTCTTTTTATTTTTGCATAAAACACAGTATAACAATGATTTATATAGCCTTTATATTGTATTACATTTAGATCTGGGCTTTCGTTTTTTTTTGTTAAGCCTAACAGACTGGCTTATTTTTTGTTTCTAATGAGAATTGGCACGCCAGAGCCTTCATCCACTGCAATCAAATTCCATAAGCATGCGTCCTCTGTGAGCATGTGTGACCTTGAGCTTTGTCACTGTGCAGGTGGCTTACATGGGATTTGGAGAATTGAACCTGGGTCTTCAGGCTTTGCAGGCATGCACCTTAACCACTAAGCAATCTTTCCAGCCTTTTTTGTTTTTTCTTTCTTTTTTTCTTTTTGGTTTTTCGAGGTAGGGTCTCACTCTGGCCCAGGCTGACCTGACTATGTAGTCTCAGGGTGGCCTTGAACTCATAGTGGTCCACCTATCTGCTGGGCTTAAAGGCATGCGCTGCCACACCCCCTCTCCCCCCCACCTTTTTAATGAACTGGGAGATGGCTCAGTGAGTAAGCACACCTGCTACTCAAGAATGAAGCCTGGCTTTGATCCCCAGCGTCTCTGCAGACCAAGACGAGATGATCATACTGCTTCATGTTCCTGTTGCCATGCCTTCCCTGCTGGGTGGTCGTTTTCATGTTTTTCCAATCCTCGGGAATCGAACCCCAGACCTTGGGCCTGCAAGTCAAGTGCTCTCCCACTGAGTGACATTTCCCAGGTTTAAGACAGCCCGTCTTGTGGGAGAAGTGACAAGTACATCTGTATGCTGAAGAGGATAATGTGGAAGAGGGGGCGGGTGGTGATGTGGGAAGAGGGTCAAATGGCTGGAGACATCCGGGAAGGCAGTGGAGGGACAGACCACTAGAAGAGGAGTAAATCGCCAGGACACTCTCCATCATACCCCTCCCCCTCTCAGTCAGTCCCTCTTTCATGTTGATGTCATGATCTTTTCCTCCTCTTATGATGGTCTTGTGTAGTTAGTGTCAGGCACTGTGAGGTCATGGATATCCAGGCCATTTTGTGTCTGGAGGAGCACGTTGTAAGGAGTCCTACCCTTCCTTTGGCTCTTACATCCTATCCACCACCTCTTCTGCAATGGACCCTGAGCCTTGGAAGGTGTGATAAGAGATATTTCAGTGCTGAGCACTCCTGTCACTTCTTTCCAGCACCGTGGTGCCTTCTGAGTCATCCCAAGGTCACTGCCCTCTGAAAAGAGAAGATTCTCTACCAAAAGTGAACGTAGCATTAATATAAGGGTATGAACATTAAGAGAAGTACTTACTGGACAGTTTGCTGAGCACAGTATATACATTTAGCCAGACACCAGCAAACGTTACCCCCTAGGGCTCATGACTCCCCCTGTTGTAGGTTTTCAGTATCAGGGATGTATTCCCTCCCATGGAGCAGGCCTCCAGTCCAATTAGAGGACAGTTGGTTTCCCCTATAAACAGACGTGCCAGTAAATAGCCACTACACAGGGCAGCTAGGAACCGCCAGACGTTCCAGTATCCGAACACTGAGTTAGGTAGCCATCTGGGCAGGTGACCAATGTGGACTGGATCCCCACAGGAGGGGTGTGGAGCTAAAGCAATGGAGCAGGCTTTGTTCTCCAACAGGTGGGATTTCCTGCCTCAAGTCTACATCCTGAGGCAAGCTGGGCCCCCTGCGCAGACTCCCAAGGGAAAACGGAGTTGTTCACACCTACCTACCTACACCTCGCCCGCAGGTGACCAGCTGCTGAGCGCCCGCGTGTTCTTTGAGAACTTCAAGTACGAGGACGCGCTCCGCCTGCTGCAATGCGCCGAGCCGTACAAGGTCTCTTTCTGCCTGAAGCGCACCGTGCCCACCGGCGACCTGGCACTGCGGCCCGGTACCGTGGCTGGCTACGAGATCAAGGGCCCGCGGGCCAAGGTGGCCAAGCTGGTACGCGTGCTTAGCCAGGCCCCGGCCCCGGACAGCCCCAGCGATGCGGGCTCTGCGCCTTGAGCCCCGCTCCCTGACACCATAGTCTCCGCCTGTCTTGTCACTAACTCAATGCTAATTCCTCCCTCTGCCCCTTCCCCTCTATTCCTCCATTCTCCTCCCGGGAGAAGGCCAGACTGGCTCTCATCTATCCAACCCTACCATGGGACCCAGGCCCATTAGGGTTTCACAAGGCCAGATTCCTGCCCCCCCCCATGTCAAGAGTTGCCCAGCTACTGCTGAGTGACCCTAGATAAATTTCTACAACGAGGGTGTTGGGGAAAGGTCCTGAATAAGGACCTTGAATTCCTGGGTCTCGTTTCCACAACCCTCTCCACTCAGTGAAGTTTTAGGCATGGGTTATGGCCTTTTTTTTTGGGGGGGGGGGCCGGTACGGGGAGGTTGAAATGGCAGGCGGGAAATGGGTATGGTATTGGGGGGCCAAGATATTCTACTCAACACATCGTCCCAGCCTGGGCCAGGAATCAGGTTGGGAACTCTTCCTGTCCACTCCTGGCCTCCCACTGTCCCACCGCCTCCCGCCTCTCTCCTCTCTCCCCAGAACATCCACAGTCTGTCCCCTGTGAAGAAGAAGAAGATGGTGGTGGTGCCCGGGGCCCTGGGGGCCCCTGCAGACCTCGCCCCCGTTGACGTCGAGTTCTCCCTTCCCAAGTTCTCCCGTCTGCGTCGGGGCCTCAAAGCCGAGGCCACCAAGGGGCCGGTTGCAGCTGCTGCCCCTGCCCGCCGGCGCCTCCAGCTGCCTCGGCTGCGTGTCCGCGAAGTGGCCGAGGAGGCCCAGGCAGCCCGGCTGGCCGCCGCCGCTCCTCCCCCGAGGAAGGCCAAGGTGGAGGCAGAGGCTGACGCAGGAGCTCGGTTCACGGCTCCCCAGGTGGAGCTGGTTGGGCCTCGGCTGCCAGGTGCCGAGGTGGGTGTCCCTCAGGTCCCCAAGGGAACCCCCTCTGCAGAAGCTGCCAGCGGCTTTGCCCTCCACCTGCCCACCCTTGGGATAGGAGCCCCGGCTGCACCTGCTGTGGAGCCCCCACCCGTAGGGATCCAGGTCCCCCAAGTGGAGCTGCCCAGTCTTCCCTCTCTACCCACTCTGCCCACACTTCCATGCCTGGAGACCAAGGAAGGCGCCGCGGCAGTAACGGTGCCCACCCTAGACGTGGCAGCACCATCTGTCGGGGTAGACCTGGCCTTGCCAGGCTCAGAGGTGGCAGCCCAGGGAGAAGTGCCCGAGGTAGCCCTGAAGATGCCACGCCTCAGTTTCCCCCGTTTTGGGGCACGCGGAAAGGAAGCTGCCGAGGCCAGGGCAGCCAAGGGAAGCCCCGAAGCCAAGGCAAAGGGCCCCAGACTTCGAATGCCCACCTTTGGGCTCTCTCTCCGGGAGGCCCGTCCCTCCAGCCCCGAGGCTGTGGCTGCTGATGGCAAAATGAAGTTGCCCACCCTGAAGATGCCCTCCTTTGGCATCGGTGCGGCGGCGCCTGAGGTCAGGAAGACGTCCAAAGGGCCCGGGGTCACCCTTCCGGATGTGCAACTGCCGGAGTTACAGCTCCCAAAGGTGCCTGAGGTGGCTGTGCCACAGGTTCGGATCCCCGACGTGCAGCTGCCCAAAGTCCCTGACATGGCCGTGCCCGACGTCCACCTCCCAGACGTGCAGCTGCCCAAGGTTCCGGAGATGAAGCTCCCCAAGATGGCCGTGCCCGACGTCCGACTTCCGGACGTGCAACTGCCCAAGGTTCCGGACATGAAGCTCCCCAAGGTGCCCGAGATGGCCGTGCCCGATGTCCGACTTCCGGACGTGCAACTGCCCAAGGTTCCGGACATGAAGCTCCCCAAGGTGCCTGAAATGGCCGTGCCCGACGTCCGACTTCCGGAAGTGCAACTGCCCAAGGTTCCGGACATGAAGCTCCCCGAGATGGCCGTGCCCGACGTCCGACTTCCGGAAGTGCAACTGCCCAAGGTTCCGGACATGAAGCTCCCCGAGATGGCCGTGCCCGACGTCCGACTTCCGGAAGTGCAACTGCCCAAGGTTCCGGAGATGAAGCTCCCCAAGATGGCCGTGCCCGACGTCCGACTTCCGGAAGTGCAACTGCCCAAGATTCCGGACATGAAGCTCCCCAAGGTGCCCGAGATGGCCGTTCCCGACGTCCGACTTCCGGAAGTGCAACTGCCCAAGGTTCCGGAGATGAAGCTCCCCAAGATGGCTGTGCCCGACGTCCGACTTCCGGAAGTGCAACTGCCCAAGGTTCCAGAGATGAAGCTACCAAGGATGCCCGAGGTGGCCGTGCCCGACGTCCGACTTCCGGACGTGCAACTGCCCAAAGTGTCAGAGCTTCGGCTGCCAGAAATCCAAGCGCCACCGGTCCCCGACGTGCACCTTCCCACGGCCCCCGAAGTGCAGTTGCCCAAAGTCCCCGAAGTGCAGCTAAAAGCTATTGGGCCAGAGCAGACAGAAGGGGCAGGTTCTAGTTTCAAGATATCCATGCCCACCAAGCTGGGGAAGGTAGGCGCGCCAGGCCAGGCAGCAGCAGGTGCTGAGTTTGCAGCCAAGCTTGTGACCCTGCCCCGTGGGCAGCCAGACCTGGGCCCTGAGGCTCGTGGGGGTGTCCCCTCCCTGACCCTGCCCTCCGTGGAGCTAGACCTGCCTGGGGCCCTGGGCCTGGAAAGGCAGGTTCAAGCGGGCAAGGTGGTGCAGCCAGAGGGTGCCAAGGTGGCAGCAGGTGTTGGAGAGGCAGTCTTCAAGGTGCCCTCCGTGGAGATTGTCACTCCACAGCTGTCCACGACCGAAGTTGAGGAAGGACAGGTAGAGACGGTGGAGCTGAAAGTCAAGCCCTCCTCCAAGTTCTCCCTGCCCAAATTCGGACTCTCGGGGCCAAAGTTAGCCAAGACTGAAGTGGAGGGATCCGGGAGAGCCACCAAACTGAAGGTGTCCAAGTTTGCTGTCTCACTCCCCAAAGCTCGAGCAGGGACTGAGGCCAAGGGGCCAGAGGATGAGGGCCTTCTCCCTGCCCTCGATCTGTCCATCCCACAGCTCAGCCTGGATGCCCATCTACCCTCAGGCAAGGTGGAGGTGGCAGGGGCTGATGGCAAGTTCAAAGGGCCCAAGTTTGCTCTGCCCAAATTTGGGGTGAAAGGCCGCGACTCTGAGGCTGGAGAACGAGTGGCCAGGGAGGCTGAGTTGGAAGGAAAGGGTTGGGGCTGGGATGGGAAGGTCAAGATGCCCAAGCTCAAGATGCCCTCTTTTGGGTTGGCCCGAGGGAAGGAAGAAGTTCCGAGCGGCCGTGTTAGCCCTGGGGAAAAACTGGAGGCCATAGCGGGACAGCTTAAGATCCCTGAGGTGGAGTTGGTCACTCTGGGGGCTCAAGAGGGAGAGGAGGCCATCAGCGTAGTCCATCCGTCAGGCCTTCAGGTGTCTGTACCCAAGCAAGCGGGCACAGAGGGCCAGGAGGGGTTGTTGAGGGTGCCTACACTGGGCATCTCGTTGCCCCAGGTGGAACTGGCCAGCTTTGGAGAGGCGGGCACGGGGACGGCGACCCCTCCGGCAGACAGCACAGCAGTTTCCAGAGTCCAGGTGCCACAGGTGACCTTGGAGCTGCCTGGAACCCAGGTGGTGGGTGGTGACCTGTTAGTGGGCGAGGGGGTCTTCAAGATGCCCACAGTGACAGTGCCTCAGCTTGAGCTGGACGTGGGGCTGAATCACGAGGCACAGGCTGGCAAGGCAGCTGCAGATAAGAGCGGGCTGAAGTTGCCCACCGGGGAGGGGGCTGAGCACCAGGACCCGGGTCCCGAGCGCACCTTCCACCTCTCCATGCCAGATGTGGAGCTCTCACCGCCTGCTGTGGGCACTCACGCTGAGTACAAGGTGGCAGAGGGGGAAGGGGACGCGGGACACAAGCTCAAGGTTCGGCTGCCGCGGTTTGGCCTGGTGCGGGCCAAAGAGGGCGTTTCGGAGGGGGACAGGGCCAAGAGCCCAAAGCTCAGGCTGCCTCGAGTGGGCTTCAGCCAAGGTGAACAGGCCCTTGAGGAAGGGTCCCCCAGCCCTGAAGAGGAGGAAGAGGGGGGTGGAGAAGGGGCCTCAGGACGCAGGGGCCGAGTCAGAGTCAGATTGCCCCGAGTAGGCCTGGCTGCACCTTCTAAAGCCTCCAGAGGACAAGGCGGTGAAACAGCCTCCAAGTCTCCAGTTGGGGAGAAGTCACCCAAATTCCGTTTCCCTCGGGTCTCCCTGAGCCCCAAGGCCCGGAGTGTGAGTGGAGACAGGGAAGAGGGAGGATTCAGGGTCCGGCTGCCCAGTGTGGGGTTTTCTGAGGCAGGAGCTCCAGGCCCCACCAGGATGGAAGGGGCCCAGGCTGCTGCCATCTAAAGCCCAGAGCAGATAGGGGCTCACTTCCTGCCTTCCCATCCTCCTGTTTCTCCCCCCACCCCAATTTTGTGTGTGAAGTAACTAGCACTAACCCTCAGAGGGCGACTGGTGGCGGGCAGAGGCTGGAGGCCTACCACTCTCTTCATTGGCAAAAGTGCCTGTATATCGTCAAGTCTTGTGAATAAAAATAATCCAAAAATAGCCACGTGTCCTGGTCTTGGCATGTGTGCGTGTGTGTGTGTGTGTGTGTGTGTGTGAATGAGAGAGAGGGAGGGAGATAGGTCTCCCTGTATAACCTGGAATGGCCCTAGAATGTACTATGTAGCCCTAAACTGGCCTCCAATTCAAAGTCATGCCTCGGCCTCTTTAGCATTAGTGTTGTCTGTGTGTACTACCACACCTGGCCATGTGTGTGTGGTGGGGGCGGGAGAGGGTGGATACAGGGAAGGGAGTCCCTGGGAAGGTGGCTCACAGCCACAGAAGACTGAGGTGGTGGGCTGGAGCGATGGCTTAGCAGTTAAGGCGTTTGCCTGCAAAGCCAAAGGATCCTGGTTTGATTCTCCAGGACCCACGTAAGCCAGACGCACAAGGGGGCACATGCATCTGGAGTTCATATGCAGTGGGTGGAGACCCTGGTGTGCCCATTCTCTCTTCTTTTCCTCTTTTTCTGTCTCTCTCTCTCTCAAATAAATAAAATAAAATATTACAAGAAGAAGAAAGCCGGGCATGGTGGTGCACGCCTTTAATCTCAGCACTTGGGAGGCAGAGGTAGGATGATTGCTATGAGTTCAAGGCCACCCTGAGGCTACAGAGTTAATTCCAGGTCAACCTGGACCAGAGTGAGACCCTACCTCGAAAAACAAAAAAAAAAAAGGAAGAAATCAGGTGGTCTGAGAGGAGGCAGAGTGACCTTGGGGTAGGCAGGCTCTGGCAAGCTCCCAGAGGCCTTTGAGGAGGTCTCAGGGGTATTTCCAGCAGGGGCTCCTCTGCATGGCAATCTGTTGTCCTGGGGGACCCAAGGCTACCTTTCTGCCTTTCTGTAGCCCACCAGACTTACTGTTCTTGGTGCATGTAGGGCCTTAGGCATGGTAGGTAAGCGTCTACCACTGAGCCACATCCTTAGCCCTTCTCCTCTTGTTTCTGAGGTAGGGTCTCACTCTAGCCCAGGCTGGCTTCGAACTCTGTGATCTTCTGATCTCAGCCTCCCAAGTGAAGGCTGGGACTAAAAGCATGAGCCACCATGCCTGGATGTTTTTAACGTTTTCTTTTCTTTTTTTTTTTTTTGTTTGTTTGTTTTTCGAGGTAGGGTCTCACTCTGGCCCAGGATGACCTGGAATTAACTGTAGTCTCAGGGTGGCCTTGAACTCACGGGAGATCCTCTTACCTCTGCCTCCCGAGTGCTGGGATTAAAGGCATGAGCCACTGTGCTTGGCTAAAACAATATTTTTATTTATTTATTTGAGACAGGGCAGGGAGAGAGAGAAAGAGGCAGACAGAATGGAGAGCTGCCTCTAGCTGCTGCAAAGAAACTCCAGACACATGCACCACCTTGTGCATGTGCATCAGGCTTTATGTGCTGGGGTGTCAAACCTGGGCTCTTTGGCTTTGCAGGCAACTGCCTTAACTGCTAAGCCATCTCTCCAGCCCTTTATATTTGTTTTATTTTATTATTATTATTATTATTATTTTCAAGATAGGGACTCACTCTAGCCCAGGCTGACCTGCAATTCACTTATGTAGTCTCAGGATGTCTTCAAACTCACAGTGATCCTCCTACCTCTGCCTGCCCAAGTGCTGAGCTTAAAGGTGTGCGCCACCACGCCTGGACGCCAACCCTTTTTGAACATTTTATTTTGAGACAGGGCCTAAGTTGCCCATGCTGGCCTTGAACTGCTGTCTTCCTGCCTTGGGCTTCTGGAGCCTGTACTATCCCGCTCCTGCTCCACTGTGACTCCCCTTTCCTGTCTGGCTGGTTTGACTGCCATGGCGACCTTGGGCCCCACCCCGGAAGGCTCCTCCTGGTCACTCTTTGGAACCACTCTTTGGAGCCTCCACTCCAAGCATTGCTTTGTAGGACTAGGTCCCAGAATCTGGGACCTCCACTCCTGGACAGGATGGGCCACCCATGCCACTGTGTCATCCTCACTGGTATCTAGGCTTCCCACGCCCCATGTCCGTCTGCAATACCCAATCCAGCCTTGTCTCCTTCCCGCTCCTTTTGGTTTTTCAAGGTAGGGTCTCACACCAGTCCAGGCTGATCTGGGATTCACTATGTAGACTCAGGGTGGCCTCGAACTCCCCGCAATCCTCCTACCTCTGTCTCCTGAGAGCTGGGATTAAAGGCGTGTGCCACCACGCCCGACACCTCCCACTCTTTTCATACCTCCCCCTTCTATTTCAGAAGATAAGGGGGTACTAGGACCCCATTCACATCAGTATCTGCTCCCTTCCAGCCAGATCTCCTACTTAGAGGTCACTGCCCCTTTGTGCCCACCACATTTGAAGAGTTACGTACACTCTCATACTACATGGAGTAACACCCCGGGCGTGCCTCCAGCGTTTGGGGCCCTCCTTCCGTGTCTGTTGCCCTCAGCCCCTGGCCCCCCACCACCACCGGGCTTTTTCCTCTGAGGGTTTTGTCTTGCTTGTTTTTGGTTTTTTGAGGTAGGGTCTCACTCTGGCCCAGGCTGACCTGGAATTGACTGTAGTCCCAGGGTGGCCTCAAACTCACAGTAATCCGACCTTTTTTTCCCCCCTCATCCTGACTTCTTAAGCAAACTTCAAGCTCCCCAGTGATAGGCCTTCTCTCCCTTTCTCACTCCTCCCCTGTCCCCTTGGCCCTCTGGACTTCTCCCAGGTCAGTTATCTGCCCCACAGCCTTCCTGAGCTGTTTCAGCTCAGCGTTGAAGACTCCCAGACACGCCTTCTGCCCTTTGGAGAATCAGAGGTCCCCTGCAGCTTCCTGGGAGAGGTTGTACAGGAGGATGCAGGGGGTCAGAGACTGTCTGTGGCCACCAGCTGAGAGACACAGAGAGAGAATGGGCACACCAGGGCCTCCAGCCATTGCAATGAACTCCAGAAACATGCGCCCCCCCCCCTTGTGCATCTGGCTTATGTGGGTCCTGGGGAATTGAGCCTCGAACTGGGGTCCTTAGGATTCACAGGCTGCTTAAACGCTAAGCCATTTCTCCAGGCCCAGACTTCTTAATGTACACCCAGGACCTCTTACATCCTGGCTCATGCCCTAGCCACAACTTACGGCTTCCACAGGCCAAGACAGGTGTCTTTCCTCTTCCTTTTCTTTCTTTCTTTCATTTGCAAACACAGAAAGAGAAAGAGAGACAATGGGCACACCAGGGCCTCTAGCCACTTTGTGCATCCAGCTTTACGGGGGTGCTGGGGAGTCAAACCTGGGTCTTTAGGCTTTGCAGGCAAGTGCTTTAACCACTGAGCAACCTCTCTTCTTAAAAAAAAAATATTTTTTTTGAGGTAGGGTTTCACTCTAGCTCAGGCTGACCTGGAATTCACTATGCAGTCTCAGGGTGGCCTCGAACTCACGGCGATCCTCCTACCTCTGCCTACTGAGTGCTGGGATTAAAGGCATGCACCATCACACCTGGCTACCCTCTCTTTTTTTTTTTTCTTTAATTATTTGAGAGAGAAAGAGGCAAACAGAGAGCATGGGCGTGGCAAAGCCTCTAGCCACTGCAGAGGAACTCCAGACACATGCATCACCTTGTGCATCTGGCTTTACCTGGGTATTAGGGAATTGAACCCAGATCCCTAAGCTTTGCAGGCAAAGCGCCTCAACCACTGAGTCAGTCTCCAGCCCCCAAGGCAGGTGTTTTCTGAACATGAACACATACACACACACACACACACACGCTCACACACATCTCCCCATCTAAGAACATGTCTCTCCTCATCCTACATGCTTGTAGGTATGTCACCATTCATGAGCTCCCCATTGTCAGAGTCCCTCTCGGTCCACCCTGTCAGGCCTCTCCAGTGTTCCGCCAGTGGGTGGGGGAGGGGACCTGGCCTGGCACCCCACCCCCCATTTCAGCCTGGGACTCGCGTCTCCAACAACAGAATCTGAGCCACTCAGCAACGCTGGAACCCATTCAGGGGGGCTGAGCCCCCTCATCCCAAGCCAGGAGGGCTTTGGGGGAGGGGTACAGCCCCTGGCAAACTCACGGTGTGGCTGAGGGGGTCAAGGGGTGTCAGGGAGGCAGGGGCCAATCTCACAGGGAGAGACACGAGCGTGGCTCTTTTTCCCCCACTGGGGTGTCCACGAGGCCATCAAGGAAGAGGGCGGCCTTGGCAGTGGCCCGGGAGTGGAGGCCTGGTGGTGACCAGTGGTCAGGGCACTATGGCCACCATCCAATCGGAGACTGACTGTTATGACATCATTGAAGTGATGGGCAAAGGCACCTTTGGGGAGGTGGCCAAGGGCTGGCGATGGAGCACGGGGGAGATGGTGGCCATCAAGATCCTGTCGAACGACGCCTACCGCAGCCGCATCATCAAGAACGAGCTGAAGCTGCTGCGCTGTTTGCGGGGCCTGGACCCCGACGAGGCCCACGTCATCCGCTTCCTCGAGTTCTTCCACGACGCCCTCAAGTTCTACCTGGTCTTTGAGCTGCTGGAGCAAAACCTCTTTGAGTTCCAGAAGGAGAACAACTTTGCGCCCCTGCCCGCCCGCCACATCCGCACGGTCACGCTGCAGGTCCTGAGGGCCCTGGCCCGGCTCAAGGAGCTGGCCATCATCCACGCCGACCTCAAGCCCGAGAACATCATGCTGGTGGACCAGACCCGCTGCCCCTTCAGGGTCAAGGTGAGTGTGGCTGCCTGGACACTGTCAACACTCGGGCCTCCAACGTCCTGCTCCCTAGGCTTCTGTTTTCTTCAGACTGCCTCTCTCCACTACTGGCCCCCAACCGCCTATCGCCTCATCCAATTTTTTTTCCCCTTTTTTTTTTTGGTTTTTCAAGGCATGGTCTCACTCCCGCTCAGGCTGACCCTATGTAGCCTCAGGGTGGCCTCGAACTCATGACTATCCTCCTACCTCTGCCTCCCAAGAGCGCTGGGATTAAAGACGTGTGCCGCCACACCCAGCTCTTGTTTTTTGTTTTGTTTTGTTTTGTTTTGGTTTTCTGAAGACAAGGGCTAGGGGCTGGGGAGATGGCTCATCGGGTAAAGGCGCTTGTTTGCAAAGCCTGCTGGCCTGGGTTCAATTCCCCAGCGCTCACAGGAAGCTGGAATCTACGTGGCACACACATCTGTCATCCCACACAATAACAAGTGGAGCCAGGAGGATCTGAAGCCTACCAAAGAGCTAGTCTGACATTCCCTTACTGTCTAGCAGAGTCCGTGTCTTAAGGAAGGTGGAGCACAGACATGTCAAAGCTGTCCTCTGAAAGCAGAGTGTGGTTTCGCACACCTTTAATCTCAGCACTTGGGAGGCACAGGTAGGAGGATTGCCCGTGAGTTCAAGGCCACGCCATAACTACATAGTGAATTCCAGGTCACCCTGGGCTAAAAAAATAAATCCTCTGACCTCCATACACATGCACATGTACACACACAGAGAGACAAATCAAAGAAAAGAAAAAAAATAATAAGCCAGATATGGTGGCACACGCCTTTAATCCCAGCTTTCGGGAGGAAGGTAGAGGTAGGAGGCTTGCTGTGAATTCGAGGCCACCCTGAGACTACATAGTGACTACATAGTGAATTCCAGGTCAGCCCGGCTAACGTGAGACTCTACCTCAATATATATATATATATATATATATATATATATATATATATATATATATATATATATATATATGCACACACACACAAACAAACAAACAAAAACACAGCATCTCATGTAGCCTAGGCTGGTTTGGAACTTGCTGTATCGCCAAGGCTGGCCTCAGACTAGCAATCCTCCTGCATTCATTCCGAGTACTGGGATTACACAGGAGTGAGAAGAAGAGAGAAACCAGAGGAAGAGATTGTGGGGTGTTAATCAGGGGCGGAAGGTGGTGATGGTTGAAAATGTACACACTGTGGTCGGTGGGGGTTGGGGGGCTTGCTCAGACAGGGATGTTTAAAGGGAATTCTGAAGGTGGCAGCCACATTGACATCTTGGAGAAAGACCACCCAGGTAGACAGTCCAGCCAGGGCCAAGGCCACGAGGTGGGAATGTGCTGAGTGTATGTGGTCTCGTGGCGCTGAGAAAGCCCGTGGAGCTGAGGCTGAACAAATGGGGTGAGGAGGGAGGAAGGGAGTTTGAGCAGGTGGGGGCTTGCTTAGGGTCTCTTATGCACAGCAACAACTTTGGTTTTATTGTGGAAGTTGGAGCCTTGTATGCATTCCTTTTGTTTTTGTTTTGTTTTCTGAGGTAGGATCTCACTCTAGCTCAGGCTGACCTGGAATTCAGTATGTATTCTCAGAGTGGCCTTGAACTCATGGTGGTCCCCCCAAGTGCTGGGATTAAAGGCATGAGCCACCGCACCTGGCTCTAGATGCATTTTTTTTTTTTTGTTTTTTGAGGTAGGGTCTCACTCTGGCTCAGGCTGACCTGGAATTCACTATGTAGTCTCAGGATGGCCTTGAACTCTCGGCGATCCTCCTACCTCTGCCTCCCAAGTGCTGGGATTAAAGGCGTGCGCCACCACGCCCGGCTTCAAGATGCATTTTTTATTTATTTTCTAACATTTTAATTTATTTATCTGCAAGCAGAGACAAAGAAAGAGTGTGGACATATGAGGAACTCCTGGTTCATGCATCACTTTGTGCATCTGGGTACTAGGGAATCGAACCCAGGCCTAAAGGTTTTGCAAGCAAGCACCTTTACTTAAAGTGCTGAGCCATCTCCCTAACCTTGCAATCTATTTATTTATTTAAGAGATAGATAGATGATAGTTAGAGAGAAAACGGGTGTACCAGGGCATCTTGCCACTGCAAATGAACACCAGACGTATGTGCCACTTGTGCATCTGGCTTTCCATAGGTACTGGGGAATAGAACCCAGGCTATCAGGTTTTGGAATCAAGAGCCTTTAACCACTGAGCAATCTCTACAGCCCGCCCCCCCCTTTTTCTAATTTTTACATTTCTTTTTATCTGAGACAGAAAAAGAGGGAGAGAGGGAAAGAGAAAGAGAGAGAATGGGCCTCCAGCAACTGCAAATGAATTCCAGATGCATGTGCCATCTTGTGCATCTGGCCTACATGGATCTTGGGGAATTGAAACTGGGTCCCTTGGCTTCACAGACAAGTGTCTTAACCACTGAGTCATCTCTCCAGCCCCTTGTTTATATTTATTTATTTATTTATTTATTTATTTATTTATTTATGTATTTGAGAGTGATGGACAGAAAGAGAAAGAGGCAGAGAGAGAGAGAGAGAGAGAGAGTGAGAGAAAGAGAGAATGGGTTCGCCAGGGCCTCCAGCCACTGCCAATGAACTCCAGACGCGTGCGCCCCCTTGTACATCTGGCTAATGTGGGTCCTGGGGAATTGAGCTTTGAACCAGGGTCCTTAGGCTTCACAGGCAAGCACTTAACCACTAAGCCATCTCTCCAGCCCCCCTTGCTTGTTTTTTGAGATAGGGCTTCATGAAGCCTGGGCTAGCCTCAATCTTGTTATATAGCCAAGGCTGATCTTGAATTCCTGCCTCCAACTCCCCCCCCCCAACCAGAAGGAGTTCCTGAGTTCAGACCCTTGTAGGGCTAGGATCCGCAATCCCAGCACGCATCCACCACAAGGAGGGAGCTGGAGACAGGAGAATATCTTCCTAGGAACTCTCTGGCCAGCCAGCTTGGCAAATGCAGTGGCCCGTAATGAGACCCTGACTCAAACAAGGCGGGAGACTGACACTGGAGGTTGACCTTTGATCTCCACACACGCACGGGCATGAGTAAACCTGTGCTCACATACATGAGCACCCCGCACCCCCCAAACAAAAAAGAACTCAAGTGAGACCAAAGTCTGTGGCCTGGACAAGAGCAAAGCAGTTGGCACTATTATGTCCCACTGTGGTCTGGCCTGCCAGCAGACATCTGCTATTCCTGACCCTGTGAGGGTACCGGGAGCTGCCTCCTCTGCCCCGACCACCGTCGCCCCCCCACCGCCGCCCCTCCAGGCCTTCTGCCTGCGCCTCCCCGACCCCCACCCTCTCTTGGTGCCTTCTCCGTGAGAGTGGGGTCCTCTGCGTGTGGATCTCTCAAGACCTAGGGATGGCCCGAGGACAAGGGTGGGCCTCGCCCAGCACGGGCTGAATGTTTGTCAGAGATACAGAGGCAGGAAAAGACAGGCCATTTTGCCCTGAGAGACGGAAGAGCAGAAAGAGACTTCCACAGCAGGGAGGATCGCTGTGAGTTCGAGGCCAGCCCAGAACTAGAGTGAGACAGCATCTGGGCTGGCACTGGCGCCCCCACCGGGTTCACAGAAGGGACAAATTCCACAAATGTTGGCCCAATGCCCACTTGTCACTTAATCTCCCAGGGACCCAGGCCCCAGAGGTCTGCAGGCAGACGGTTTCACCGCATGGCCTTCTGCGCATGGAAAGAGAGTGAGGGGTTGGCTGAGCGCCAAAGCCAGGGAAGCCAAGGCCTCCCCCATGCAAGGACTCAGTGTGACGCGGGCACAGAGCGCCACCTGGTGGAGCGCAGGGACGACGCCTTTGGCCACTGGCCATACAGGTACCCATGCTCACCAAGTGCCCGTCACATGCCAGCGGCCTGCTGGGCGTTGACAGTGTCTGGTAGAGAATAGACCTTCAGGGCGGTGCCTTCCAGGTGGATGGGACATGGAAACGTGAGAGAGGTCATCTGTGAAGATTCGGTTATAAAGAAAACCAGAGGCGGGCGTGGTGGCGCACGCCTTTAGTCCCAGCACTCGGGAGGCAGAGGTAGGAGGATCGCCGTGAGTTCGAGGCCACCCTGACACTACGGAGTGAATTCCGGGTCAGCCTGGGCTAGAGAGTGACCCTACATAAAAAAGTGGGGGGGGGGAGCTGGGCTGGAGAGATGGCTTAGTGGTTAAGGCACTTGCCTGCAAAGCCAAAGGACCTCGGTTCAATTCCTCAGGACCCACATAAACCAGATGCACAAGGTGGCGAATGCATCTGGAGTTCGTTTGCAGTGGCTAGAGGCCCTGGAGTGCCCATTTTCTCTCTCTCTCTCTCTCTCCCTCCCTCTCTCTAACAAAATAAATACAGTAAAAAAAAGAAGAAGAAGGACCAGAGAGGAAGAGGGAGGGAAGTAAGGAGGGTGGGGGATGTGGTGACTCAGGCCTATAAACTCTGCTATACAGGAAGCTGAGGCAGAAGAATCATGAATTCAAGGCCAATAAAGACCCGGTCTCAAAATAAAAATTAAAAGCAGGGCTGGAGAGATGGCTTAGCGGTTAACTGCTCGCCTGTGAAGCCTAAGGACCCTGGTTCGAGGCTCGGTTCCCCAGGTCCCACGTTAGCCAGATGCACAAGGGGGCGCACGCGTCTGGAGTTCGTTTGCAGAGGCTGGAAGCCCTGGCGCGTCCATTCTCTCTCTCTCCCTCTATCTGCCTTTCTCTCTGTGTCTGTCGCTCTCAAATAAATAAATAAATAAATTGTTTTTTAAAAAATTAAAAGCAAGGCAAGGTCGCTCACACATAGAAGCAGGAGGATCAGGAGTTCAAGGCCATTCTGGGCTACATATTGAGTTTGAGGATCTCTCTCAAACCATAGCTCAGCCAAGCTTGGTGGTGCACGCCTTTAATCCCAGCATTCGGGAGGCAGAGCTAGGGGCATCTTTGTGAGTTTGACGCCAGTCTAGGACTACAGAGTGAGTTCCAGGTCAGCCTGGGCTAGAGCGAGAAATGAAACAAAACAAGAAGTAATAAAATAAAATACAAATACAAAAGGCCAGGTGTGGCGGTGCACGCCTTGAATCCCAGCACTCGGGAGGCAGAGGTAGGAGGATCGCGGTGAGTTCGAGGCCATCCCAAGATGACATAGTGAATTCCAGGTCAGCCTGGGCTAGAGTGAGACCTTACCTCGACAAACAAAAACGAAACAACAGCAAAAAAGCATGATTTGCTGATAGCCGTGGTAACAAGGGGTGACCTTGACCTTTATAGAAATAAGTTCTAGTGCAAGGATTCACAGGGCCAGGCCCATGGCACAGACAGGGACCTGCAGAGGGGAGGACTGCCCGGTACCAAACCACCGAAGGAGCGGGCCCCAGCCCGGCCACCCTCACTAGTCCCCTGGTCCATCTGTCTCCCATCTCAAGCCCCCTTCCCCCCTACACAGGTGATCGACTTTGGCTCGGCCAGCATTTTCAACGAGGTGCGCTACGTGAAGGAGCCTTACATCCAGTCCCGCTTCTACCGGGCCCCCGAGATTCTGTTGGGGCTGCCCTTCTGTGAGAAGGTGGACGTGTGGTCTCTGGGCTGCGTCATGGCGGAGCTGCACTTGGGCTGGCCCCTCTACCCGGGCAACAACGAGTACGACCAGGTGCGTTACATCTGCGAGACCCAGGGCCTGCCCAAGCCCCACCTGCTGAACGCTGCCTGCAAGGCCCACCGCTTCTTCAAGCGCAGCTCCCGCCCAGACGCTGCCAACCCCTGGCAGCTGAAGTCCTCAGCCGACTACCTGGCAGAGACCAAGGTAAAGAGGCAGGTGGGGGCGGAGGTGGTCGGGGCAGGGGGGCGTCAGGGGGGCTGCTGTAGCCACAATCAAGGTTAGACCTCAGGGAGGGCCAGGAGTTTCGGGGTCAGCTGGGAAGGTTATCACAGCCAGAAAGATCTTGAGTGTTTTGGGGGAAGCTAGGGATGTGGCTCAGTTAGAGTGCCTTCCTGGCATGCATGAAGCCCTGGGTTTGATCACCAGTCCTGCATAAACTGGGTAGGGTGGCACACCCTTAGAACCCCAGCTTTTAATAGGTGGAGGCAGGAGGACAGGAGCTCTAGGTCACATTCAAGTACCCTAGGGAGTTAAAGCCAGGCTATATTAGGTCCTGCCTGAAGAGAGAGAGAGAGAAATTATTCAGATAGATAGATAGGTGTGGGTGAGACCAAAGGTGTGACTGGAATCTGAGGGTTAGCTTCGGGGGCTGTCGTGACAGGCCTCTTGTGCGTGTGGCAGCCAAGGGAAATGGAAGTTTGGGGATCAGAAGAAACTTCTCACGATGGTTAGCAAGAAGAATGTGGGTTGAGCCAGGTGCTGTTCTCATCTGTAATCCCGGAATTTAGGAGGCTGAGGTAGAAGAAACCGGAGGATCACCCTGTTTGGTCCCAGCTTGACATTTTCAGTCTGAAGCCGGGTGTGGCGGCACACGCCTTTAATCCCAGCACTGGGGAGGCAGAGGTAGGATAATTGCCATAAATGAGTTCGAGGCCACCCTGAGACTACACAGTGAATTTCAGGTCAGCCTGGGCTGGAGTGAGACCCTACCTCGGGAAAAAAAAAAAAAGCCAGGCATGGTGGCGCACACCCAGCACTCAGAAAGCAGAGGTAGGAGGATCCCCGTGAGTTTGAGGCCAACCTGAGAGACTACCTAGTGAATTCCAGGTCAGCCTGGGCTAGAAGGAGAAGAAGAAGTTTGAGGCCAGCCTGGGCTACATTAGACCCTGTCTCACCTGGCTCAACAGCTGGGCGTCTTTAATTCCAGCACTGGAGAGGCAGAGGTAGGAGAATCGGTGTGAATTCGAGGCCAGCCTGAGACTACAGAGTGAATTCCAGGTTAGCTTGGGCTAGAGTAAGACCCTATCTCAAAAAACCAAAAATTGGGCTGGAGAGATGGCTTAGCAGTTAAGCGCTTGCCTGTGAAGCCTAAGGACCCCGGTTCAAGGCTCGGTTCCCCAGGTCCCACGTTAGCCAGATGCACAAGGGGGCGCACGCATCTGGAGTTCGTTTGCAGAGGCTGGAAGCCCTGGCGCGCCCATTCTCTCTCTCTCTCCCTCTATCTGTCTTTCTCCCTGTGTCTGTCGCTCTCAAATAAATAAATAAAAAATGAACAAAAAAAATAAATAAATAAAAAAAACCAAAAATTAAGCAAACAAACAACAACAACAGAAAATAAAAGAAAAAAAAAAAACAGGTCAGCCTGGGCTAGAGAGACCCTATCTCAAAATTAAAAAAAAAAAAAGCGGAAACAAAACAACAAAGTGGGGCCTGGGTGATTCTAGGGAGGGTTGGCGGTTTACGGCAAGCCCCTCTGCTAGTCAGCTTCCGGCAGGGTCTGGGGATCCGGGTGAGACAAGAGTATTGGGTGTCCTTCCTGTAGCCACAAGACAGCTGCAGAGCAAAGCAGGTAAGTGGGGATCCGTGTGAGGACCATCCGCGGACCTTCATAACAGCAAGAGCTCCAGGTCAATCAGGGGCAGATGTGAAAGCCGGAGAGGGGGTTGCATTGTGGCTGCCCTAGCAGGAGCACCCAGAGCCCCTAACCCTGGACATGTAACCCCCTGGCGCCCTCCACGCCCCTACAGGTGCGCCCGCTGGAGCGCCGCAAGTACGTGCTCAAGTCCTTGGACCAGATTGAGACGGTGAATGGCGGTGTGGCTGTGAGCCGGCTGGCCTTCCCAGACCAGGAGCTGCTGGCTGAGCACACCGACCTCAAGAGCATGGTGGAGCTGATCAAGCGCATGCTGACGTGGGAGTCCCACGAGCGCATCAGCCCCAGCGCGGCCCTGCGTCACCCCTTTGTGTCCATGCAGCAGTTACGCAGTGCCCACGAAGCCACCCATTACTACCAGATGTCCCTGCGCAGCTGCCGCCTGTCACTGCAGATGGACGGCAAGCCCTCTCTGCCCGTTGTGGTGGCTGCGGAAGACGGGCCCCCCTATTACCGCCTGGCAGAGGAGGAGGAGGAAGCTGCGGGCGTGGGCCGTGCGGCGGGCAGCGGGCCCTTCCCAGAGGAGAAGGCTCCTTGCATGCAGAGAGCCATCGACCAGCTGGATGACCTGAGCCTGCAGGAGGCCAGGCGAGGGCTGTGGAGTGACACCCGGACTGACATGGTCTCCAACCTGCTGGCTCCACTCAAGGCAGCTGCCGCTGGCCACCGGGTCCCGGACTTGTGTCCAGAGCCCATCTTGGCCATTTATGGCAGCCGCCTGGCTGCCCGCCACAAGTCTCGCAAGCCACCCGCGGGCTCCAAGTCTGACTCCAACTTCAGCAACCTCATCCGCCTGAGTCAGGCCTCGCCGGAGGACGCGGGGCCCTGCCGGGGCGGCGGCTGGGAAAAAGGAGAAGGTCGGGGTGCCTCCACAGAGCCATCTGCCGTCCTGCAGCGGGAGAGGGATAGACCCAGCATCAAAGACAGGGCCATGGACACTGAGGTAAGATGGGTGCAAGGGCAGCAAGCCCAGCATGGGCCAGGGTCTTCCCAAGTACTCACCCTAGTGGGACACAGGTGATGAACAGAGCCACACCCACCACTCAGCTGTACCGCAGGGATGGGGTCAGCGTACATTAACCCACACCCAGGCCCTAATGGACAGGGTCACAAGGCTTAGCACACACCAATACCCCAGGGACAGGGCGAGGCACACAATACTAACTGACCTTCAGGCTGGGACCAAAAGGCACCAACCAGCGATGGCCCTGTACGAAGTGGGTAAGAGGCTGAGTGTGGTGGCACATGCTTGTAATCCCAGAATTTGGGAGGCTGAGTCAGGAGCATGGCTGTAAGTTCACGTCTGGCCTGGGTTACACAGCAAAACCCAGTCTTACAAAAAGGGAGGGGAAAGCCGGGCGTGGTGGCGCACGCCTTTAACCCCAGCACTTGGAGGCCGAGGTGGGAGGATCGCTGTGAGTTCAAGGCCACCCCGAGACTACACAGTGAATTCCAGGTCAGCCTGGGCTAGAGTGAGACCTTACCTTGAAAAAAAAAAAGGAGGGGGCTCAAAGTTTGGTAGCACACACCTTTAATTCCAGACCCTACTTCAGAGGGTGGGTGGGGAAAGAGAGGGCTGGGGAGATTTTCCTCAGAGGCAGAACACTTGTCTAGTATCCACAGTGAGGGGCTGGGGGCATGGCTCAGAGGTAGAGCACTTGTCTAGATCCACAGTGAGGGGCTGGGGGCGTGGCTCTGAGGCAGAGCACTTGTCTAGACTCCACAGTGAGGGGCTGGGGGCGTGGCTCAGAGGTAGAGCACTTGTCTAGGATCCACAGTGAGGGGCTGGGGGCGTGGCTCAGAGGTAGAGCACTTGTCTAGAGTCCACAGTGAGGGCTGGGGGCGTGGCTCAGAGGTAGATCACTTGTCTAGATCCACAGTGAGGGGCTGGGGGCGTGGCTCAGAGGTAGAGCACTTGTCTAGAGTCCACAGTGAGGGGCTGGGGACGTGGCTCAGAGGTAAAGCACTTGTCTAGATCCACAGTGAGGGGCTGGGGACGTGGCTCAGAGGTAGAGCACTTGTCTGGAATCCTAGCATGCAGAGAGCCATCAACCAGCTGGATGACCTGAGCCTGCAGGAGGCCAGGCGAGGGCTGTGGAGTGACACCGGATTGACATGGTCTCCAACCTGCTGGCTCCACTCAAGGTAGCTGCCGCTGGCCACTGGCTCCCTGACTTGTGTCCAGAGCCCATCTTGGCCATTTATGGCAGTGTGGGTGTGGGCTGGGGCTGCAGGTGTGGTCAGCAGTCATGCTTGTCAAGCACCATCAAGGCCTTCATTGCAGTCCCCAGTATAGTCTACAAGGACAAAACCCACACAAGGGAGAGCTTGCTCACTCTTGCCAGCACCTATGCCTCTTGCTAATTCTCGTGTTCTCCCTTCATAGCGGTCAGGCCCTGAGCTCTTTGACCCCAGCGGCTGTCCTGGAGAGTGGCTGAGCAAGCCAGAATGGACCCTGGATGGAGTCCGGGGACCGCGGGCTCCGGGGCTCCCACCCCGGCAATCCCACACACATGGGCCACCTCGGGCCACCAGCTTTCTGCAGCATGTTAGTGGGCACCACTGATGGGGGCCCCACCCCTCCCTGTTCCTGGGGGTTGCGCTAGCTGGGCTGGCATTTTTCTCTAGACCGGAGTGGCTCCTCAGAGCTATCCCTACATCCGCAGATTATTGTTACAGATAAGTTATCCAGAAAGTCCCCATTTCCCACCCCGCCCATGCCTGGCAGATACCTGTACTTTCCTCATCACATGTTGGAGGCCTTTTAGGGTCCGGCCTGTGGCCCTTTGGCCAGGGATTCAGAAAAAGGGCTACGCGTGCCCTGGGCCCTCCTGCCTCTGCGTATTTCAATAAAGAGCTGTTTGGAAACCCTGCCTCCTGCCTGCTCCCGCTTCTCTGAGTCAGCGCTAGCCAGAGCGGGCAGGTTTGCTGGCAACCAGGGACCTGCCTCTGCCATGCTGTGGTGGCTTGCAAGTAGTTTTGGGCACACTAGCCAGTCCCCTAAATGCACTAGGAAGTGTAGTGTGGTGGCGTGAGCTTGCAATCCCAGCACCTGGGAAGCTGAGCCAGGAGGGCAACAAGCTGGAGACCAGCCTGGACTACACAGAGTCCTTTTCCCAAACAATGAAAAGAAAACCGACAGAAACAAAACCGGAAGTGGGGCATGGTGGCACACGCCTTTAATCACAGCATTTGGGAGGCAGAGGTAGGATCACTGTGAGTTCAAGGCCACCCTGAGAATATAGATTCCAGATCAGCCTGGACCAGAGTGAAAGACCGTACCTCGAGAGAGAGAGAGAGAGAGAGAGAAAAGAAAAAAAAACGGGCTGGAGAGGCAGATTTAGCATTTGAGGGGCTTGCCTGCAAAGCAAGGACCCATGTTCAACTCTCCAGACCCCACGTAAGCCAGATGCACAAGGTGACACAAGCTGGAATTCGACTGCAATGGCTGCAGTGTTTGGAGTCCCTGGTGCATCAATTCTTTCTTGCTTGCTTGCTCTCTCTCCTTATAAAAATGAGAAAAGAGCCGAGCGTGGTGGCGCACGCCTTTAATCCCTGCACTCGGGAGGTAGAGGTAGGAGGATCACCATGAGGTCGAGGCCACCCTGAGACTACATTGTGAATTCCAGGTCAGTCAGCCTGAGCTAGAAGTGAAACCCAACCTCCAAAAACTGAAAACAACAACAAAAACAACCAAAAAGAAAACAAAAAGTGCTTGGCATCTTGAGACTCCACTCTCAGAACATTCTTGTGTTAAGCACCCATTCATGCTCCCAGCACATCCTCCCTATGGGGCAGGCTGGCATGCACCGACCCATGCTGGAGATGGGCCACGTGGAAACCTAGTTCACGTTCATGGTGTTCACACATGCTCACCCCTGTGCCCACACTGGCAAGCAGCGAGGGTTCTGTTTGCACTACTCTTGGGCTCAGTGTGTGGCACACAACCTCCCATGCTGGCTTGTGCGTGCCCAGTCCATGCCAGCCTTGGAGTTGCATTCTGCAACATGAAGATGTTCCCCACCAGAGGTCCATGCCACCTGTTCCCTACTCCAACACGCCATGTCACACCATTAAGTCAGGCATAGGCTGTACAGACAATTATTTACTTATTATAATCATGGGCCCTTTTTGCCCTAGAAAGGAGGGGTGGGGTTGGACCAGAGGTTTGAGCCCAGCATGCTCCCCCACTTCTTTGGGCCTGATCCCTCCCAGATGCTAGGTCTGGGGGCCATAGCATCAGGCCGGTGGGGATGGAGGTAGCAGCAGGAGTGTGGGGTCCGGGGGGGAGCCTGTGGATCCACAAGGGGGCAGACAGAAGCGAGAGCATGGGGGGGGAGGGGACAGGGACCCAGCACATCCAGGTCCCTGAGAGGGCTCACAGGCTTCAGCTTGTCCCCAAGGCCAGGCCTCAGAGCAGGTGACAGGCATTGCCCATGCTGTCAGCAGAGGCGTCCAGGTCATGGCTGTAAGGGGAGCCCCAATCCCTCAGGAAAACGGCCTCCAGCTGGCTGCGCAGGCCACCGTTCCCATTCTGCGTCACCAGCAGGGAGGTCCCCGCAGTCTCGGTGAAATAACTTCCAGACCAGTTGGAGGTTCCTGGGGAGGAGGGGGCAGAGAGTGAGGGTCCCGTGAGGTGGCCCTGGGCCTCCCTTGTTCTGTATCCCCAAGGTGGCTCAGGGAACACTCACCGATGTAGGTGGCACGTTCAGTCACCATGTACTTGTTGTGGTTGACGCGGGCGTAGGGGATGCGTGCCTGGGCTTCATCGGCAGGGACCACGAAGAGTTTCTGCAGGGGACGTGATAAGGATGAGCATGAGGGGGGGGGCACCCCAGGACAGGGGGGTGAGTGTGCAAGCTAGTGTGCAGAATGGGGAGTCCAGTTGCTGCCCTAGGATCCTTGAAACCCAGTGTTGCTTGTCCTCAGTGAACTCCACCTGAGGGTGTGTACAGTGTTCACCCAAAAATGGACCTTTCATGTGGCTCTTTCTCTAGAAATACTCTCTTGGGTTCTGTTTTTTTTGTTTTTTTTTTTTTTTTTTGGTAGGGTCTCCCTCTAGTCCAGGCTTACCTGAAATTCTCTATGTAGTCTCAGGGTGGCCTTGAACTCACAGTGACCTTCCTAGCTCGGCCTCCCAAGTGCTGGGACTAAAGGCATGTGGTGGTTTGATTCAGGTGTCCCCCATAAACTTAGGTGTTCTGAACACTAGGTTCCCAGCAGATGGTCGTTTGGGAATTAATGCCTCCTGCAGGCAGTGTTCTGTTGGGGACTGGTTATGGGTGCTATAGCCTATTTCCCTTGCCAACAGTGTTTGGCACACTCTCCTGTTGCTATTGTCTATCTTATGTTGGCCAGGAGGTGATGTCCACCCTCTGCTCATGCCATCATTTTCTCCTGCCATGATGGGGCCTCCCCTTGAGCCTGTAAGCCAAAATAAACCTTTTTTCCCACAAGCGGCTCTTGACTGGGTGATTTCTGCCAGCAATGCGAACCTGACTGCAACAATATGTACCATTACACTAAGCTTAATTTTTTTTTTAATTTTTATTTATTTATTTGAGAGAGGGGGGCAGATAGAGAATGGGTGGACCAGGGCCTTTAGGCACTGCAAACAAACTCCAGACGCATGCACCACCATGGGTATTTGGGGTCTGGGGAATTGAACCTGGGTCCTCAGGCTTCACAGGCAAGCATCTTACCTGTTAAGTCATCTCTCCAGCCCTAAAGTTCTATTTAAAAAAACTTATTGCCGGGCGTGGTCATGCACTCCTTTAATCCCAGCACTTGGGAGGCAGAAGTAGGAGGATTGCTGTAAGCTGGAGGCCATCCTGAGAATACACAGTGAATTCCAGACCAGCCTGATCTAGAGTGAGACCCTACCTCAAAAAACAAACAAATTATATGTGTGTGTGTGTGTGTGTATGTTTATTTATTTATTTGAGACAGAAAGAAAGAGAGAGAGAGAAATACGGATGTGCCAGGGCCTCTTGCCACTGCAAATGAACTCCAGACACATGTGCCACTTTGTACATCTGGCTTTACATGGGCACTGGGGAATTGAAGCTGGGCTGTCAAACTTTGAAAACAGTGCTTTGAACCTCTGGACAGTCTCTTCAGCCCATCTAAAGTTCTTCCGCAGTGGCAGAAAGCCCTGGGATCCCTATGCTTCCTTTCAAATAACCAAACAGCGGCTGGAGGGAGCTTAGTAGTTTAAGCATTTGCCTGTGAACCCTAAGGATCCAGGCCCGACTCCCCTGAACCTACGGAAGGCAGACGCACGAGGTGGCACATGCATCTGGAGTTTGTTTGCAATGGCTAGAGGCCCTGTTGTGTCCATTCTCTCACTCTTTCAAAAACCTTAAAAAACAACAACAACAAAACTAAACAGGGCTGGAGAGATGGCTTAGCAGTTAAGGCATTTGCCTGCGAAGCCAAAGGATCTAGCTTTGATTCCCCAGGACTCATGTTAGCCAGATACACAAGGGGGGGGGGGGCGCATGCGTCTGGAGTTCGTTTGTAGTGGCTGGTGGCCTGGCGTGCCCATTCTCTCTCTCTCTCTGCTTGAAAATAAATAAATAAAACAAACCAAACAAAGGAAGAGTCTAGGAAGGCGTAGGTGCAATCTCCATGCCAGCTCCGCCCTGCCCCCACTGTGGGCTCTCTACCCGAACCTCTCCAGCCCAGCTATAAATTTCTCTGCCTGTTCCCCCAGATCTGGTCATGATCAACAGCAGCACCCCCTCACAGAACTCACTGTGGGCTAATTAATTCATTAATTTAGTGTGTGGGTGTACCACTGCAAACTGAATGCTAGGCACTTGTGCCACTTTCTGCTTCTGGCTTTATGTGGGTGCCTGGGGAATTGAACCCAGGCAGGCAGGCTTTGTAAGCAGCCACTTTTTTGTTTTTTTGTTTTGTTTTGAGGCAGGGTCTCACTCTAGCTCAGGTGGACCTGGAATTCACTATGTAGTCTCAGGGTGGCCTCAAACTCACAGCGATCCTCCTACCTCCTCCTCCCGAGTGCTGGGATTAAAGGCGTGCACCACCACGCCCGGCAAGCACGCACTATTAACAGCTGAGCCATGTCCCCAGTCCCTAGGGTTATCCTTGTCATCACCCTTGAGCTGGGGGGGGGGTAGGTGAGAGCTTTGTCCCAGGATTTCTAGAGCTTCCATTGTGTCCAGAAACCAGGGGCTGATGCTCAGAGGCTACGTACCACTTGGATGTCAGAATGGGTGTGGTTGTCACGCAGGGCAGCCAGGGAGAGCAAGAAGGACCGCATGGATGGCTCAGAGTGTCCCCAGCAGCTGATGAGCAGGCGCACCTTGACACCCCTCTCGTAGGCAGCCCGTCGCAGCCCATCATCAATGGCCGGCCAGAACCTAGGGTGTAGCAGAATAGGGGCTCAGCATGAGGGGGCCTCATCCTCAGCTTTGGGGAACTAAGCCTGAGCCCTGTGTTGGCTTCAGCACCTCCAAACCTTGGAGGACCCCATCACTGGCTCCTGACTCCTTCCATCCCTCACCGCCTGTTTCTGGCTACCATTCCTGTGCCCAAACTCACGCCCTCACCTTTCTGCCTCAGCCTTCCAAATGCTGGGATTACAGGTCTGCGCGCACCATACTTGGCTTCCTCCTTTTATTATTATTTTTTAAGTTTTAAAAAATATTTTATTTGTTTGGTTGAGAGGGGAACAGGCAGATAGAATGGGCACGCCAGGGCCTCCAGCCACTGCAAATGAAAGACAACGTGTCCCCTTGTGCATCTGGCTAACGTCGGCCCTGGGGAATCAAACATGGGTCCTTAGGCTTTGCAGGCAAATGCCTTAACTGCTAAGCCATTTCCCCAGCCCCCTCCCATTTTTTTAAATTAAATTAATTTATTTGTTCATCAGAGAGATAGAGAGAGAAAATAGGAGCACCAGGGCTTCCAGTCACTGCAAACAAACTCCAGACCACCTTACGTGTGTACTGGGGAATCGAAACCTGAGTCCTTTGGCTTTGCAGGCAAGCACCTTAACTGCTAAGCCATCTCTCCAGCCCCTTCCTATTTTTTTAAATTTTGTTTTGTTTTTCGAAGTAGAGTCTTGCTCTAGCCCAAGCTGACCTGGGACTCACTATGTAGTTTTAGGCTGGTCTCCAACTCACAACGATCCTCCTACCTCTGCCTCCTAAATGCTGGGATTAAAGGCATGCAGCAACTATGCCCGGCTTAAATATTTTATTTTTATTTGTTTGAGAGAGAAAGAAGCAGATAGAGAATGGGCGCACCAGGGCCACCAGCCACTCCAAACAAATTCCAGATGCATATGCCACCTTGTGTATCTGGCTTACATGGGTCCTGGGGAATCAAACCTGGGTCCTTTGGCTTTGCAGGCAAGTGCCTTAACTGCTAAGCCATCCCTCCAGAGTCGTCCTCCTACTTTATCTATCTAATCCTATACTACCTTCCTTGAGCCTCCTAACCCAACCACTGGCTTCTTGTG
Source organism: Jaculus jaculus (assembly GCF_020740685.1). Lineage (NCBI taxonomy): Eukaryota > Metazoa > Chordata > Mammalia > Rodentia > Dipodidae > Jaculus > Jaculus jaculus. The sequence goes on along the minus strand of NC_059115.1, from coordinate 1,336,587 downwards.
TGGCTCTGGGGATTGAATTTAGCACTTCAAGCATGCTAGGGCAAGCACTCATACAATGAGTGACAGACTCAGCTCTTATTATTTTAAAACAAAAACATTCTAGGGAGCTGGGCATGGTGGCACATACCTTTAATCCCAGCACTTGGGAGGCAGAGGTGGGAGGATCGCCATGAGTTCAAAGCTACCTTGAGACTACAGAGTAAATTCCAGGTCAGCCTGAGCTAGAGTGAGATCCTATCTTGGAAAACAAAACAAAACAAAAACAAAGACATTTTGGGCCACCCAGAGGTGACATAGTGAATTCCAGGTCAGCCCGGGGTTGGGGTGAGACCCTACCTCGAAAAACAAAATGAAACAAAACTTTGGGGGACTGGTGAGATGGCTCAGTGGTTAAGGCACTTGCTGCAAAGCCTAAGGACCAGTGTTCCATTCCCCAGGACCCATGTAAGACCAGACATACAAAGTGGCCCTAGCATGTCATTTTCTCTCTCTCTTTTTGTTTGTACTTTTTTTTTTTTTTTTTTTTTTTGGTTTTTCGAGGTAGGGTCTCACTCTAGCCCAGGCTGACCTAGAATTCACTATGGAGTCTCAGGGTGGCCTCGAACTCATGGCAATCCTCCTACCTCTGCCTCCCAAGTGCTGGAATTAAAGGCATGTTCCACCAAGTCCAGCTTTCTCTTTTTAAAACTCAGGCTGGTAGTTTTGCAAGCAAGTATCTCTAACCACTGAGATATTTAGTGTTTTTTTTTTTTTTGTTGTTGTTGTTTGTTTTTTCTTTTTCAGACAGGAGCAGATATAGCCTCAAACTCAATATGTAGCAGATAATGGCTTTGACTTACTTTTTTTTCCCCCCCATGGTAAGATCTTACTCTAGCTCAGACTGACCTGGAATTCGCTTTGTAGTCCCAGGGTGGTCTCAAACTCACCGTGATCCTCCTTCCTCTGCCTCCCAGTGCTGGATTAAATGCGTGTGCCACCACACCCAGCTTCTGCTTTTTTAATTAGCCAGGGTCGCATGTGGCTCAGGCTGCCTGAAATTCATTCATTATGTATCAGAGGATGACCTTGAATGACTGAGCCTCCTGCCAGGGCTTGGTGCATGCCAGGCACTCTATAAACTGAAGGACGTCCCTCGCACCCATGACTTTCCTTCCGCCTGTATCCTTGCCTCAGTTCCCTGCCTGCTCTTGAAGCCCCCTCCCCCTCCTCTTCTCGTTCGCACGCCTCATCCCCAGGCCTGCCTGTGGCCAGCATACCTGCGTGGGTGGGAGAACTCCATAGTCGGCAGGTAGTTCATGACGGCAATGTAAACAAAGCTCCGAGCACTGTCCACCACGTTGAGCAGAGCCTTCAGGTCTGGGGTGCGGCCACTTGGACACAGCGGTGGGGGTGCACTCTGGGGGTGAGGGGACAGTCAACACAAGTGCCCTGCCAGGGGCATCTCATCACAGTGGACCCTGTGTACGGACAGTTCACCATGAGCCAGATCCTGTGGATCTCACCATACCCTCGGCATCAGTGAAAGAGAAGGATAATTGCCACGTCCTTGTCACAGGTGTAAAAACAGGCTTAGAGGGGCTGGAGGGATGGCTCAGTAGTTAAGGTGCTTGCCAGCAGAGCCTTATGACGCGGGTTCGATTCCCCAGTATCCGTGGAAAGCCAGAGGCACAAAGTGGCGCATTTTCTGGAGTTCATTTTTAGCCCATTCTCTCTCTCTCTCTCTCTGCTAGGCATGGTGGTGCATACCTTTAATCCCAGCACTCGGGAGGCAGAGAGAAGAGGATCTCCATGAGTTCGAGGGCAGCCTGAGACTACATAGCGAATTCTAGGTCAGCCTGAGCTAGAGTGAGACCTTACCTTAAAAAAAAAAAAACAAAAAAACACACATTTATTTGAGAGGAAGATAGTGGGAAGGGGAAAGGGAGGAAGATAATGAGTGTGCCAGGCCCTCCAATCCCTGCAAATGAACTCCAGAAGCATGCATCAACTTAGGCATCTGGCTTCCATTGGTCCTGGGGAATTGAACCTGGGTGCTTGGGTTTCACAGGCAAGTGCCTTAACTGCTAAGTCATTTCTTCAGCCCCACGTTTTGTTGTTTTGAGACAGGGTCTCGCTTAGCTTATGCTGGTCTTGAATTTTCTGTGTAAGAGAACTTGAACACCTGATCCTCCTGCTTCCAACTCCCAAGTGCTGGGACCACAGGTATGTGCCACTGCGCCTGCCCTCCTGGGTGAAAATGCCAGCATGGAAACCATGCAGCCAGGTGCATGTTGTCTTCCTCCCTCCCTCCCTCCCTTCCCTCTCTCTTTCCTTCTCTCCCTCCCTCCCTTCTCCTTTACGCCATTGCTTCCTCTCTTGAGGTAGGGTCTCACTCTAGCCCAGGCTGACCAGCAACTCAACTCACACTGTAGCTCAGGCTGGGCTTGAACTCAGTGATCCTCCTCCCTCAGCCTCCTGAGTGCCAGGATTAAAGATGTGAACCACCATCATTGGCTTTTGTGTGTGTCTGTGTCAGTCTCATGTAGCTGAGGCTGGCCTTAAACTTCTGGCCCTCCTGCATCTGTCTCCCTCACTGCTGAGAGGGAGTTAGCACACTGGCTGGTGAGCTGTGCTCCACTGACACATTTCTTTCTTTCTTTTTTTCTTTTCTTTTTTTTTTTTTTTTTTTTTTTGAGGTAGGGTCTCACTCTAGCTCAGGCTGACCTGGAATTCACTGTGTAGTCTCAGGGTGGCCTCGAACTCTCAGTGATTCTCTTATCTCTGCCTCACGAGTGCTGGGATTAAAGGCGTCCAGCACATGTTTCTTTCTTTGCTGACAGCAGAACCCAAGCAGGCCAACCTCTCGTGTTAGGGCAATGCCAAGCCCTTGGCCCAGAGTTCCTTCAAAATGCTCCTCGGGACAGAGGAAGAAACAAGGACCCTGGAAAGAGGAAGTGGTCATGGGGGAACGAAGCCTTTATTTCCACAGGATACCACTGTCACAAATCACCCAGTGAATGTTGCTTCCCTGTCCCCACAACACAGGGCTTTCTAAGGTCCCTTGGGGGCTTGGCTGCGGGTGGGGGAGGGAGGAGGAGGGGAGGGAGGAGTCCAAGTGGTCCTGCCCAAGTACAGAAAATGACAACAGATAAAAACAGTTTCTGGGGGCTGGAGAGATGGCTTAGCGGTTAAGAACTTGCCTGTGAAGCCTAAGGACCCCAGTTCAAGGCTCTATTCCCCAGGACCCACGTTAGCCAGATGTACAAAGGGGGCGCATGCGTCTGGAGTTTGTTTGCAGTGGCTGGAGGCCCTGGCGCGCCCATTCACTCTATCTCCCTCTTTCTCTGTCTGTCACTCTCAAATAAATAAATAAATAATAATTAAAAAAAAAACAGTTTCTGTAGAGTCAGCGCTGGCCAGGAGTGGAGGTGCTGAAAAACCTTAAAATTATGTAAAGCTTTTCTTTTCTTTTCTTTTCTTTTCTTTTTGTTTTTCCACATAGGGTCTCACTCTAGCTTAGGCTGACCTGGAATTGACTGTGTAGTCTCAGGGTGGCCTTGAACTCCTGGCGATCCTCCTAGATCTACCTCCTGAGTGCTGGGATTAAAGACGTGCACCACCACACCCGGCTTAAATTTTTCTTTTCTTTTTTCTTTTTCTTTTCTTTCTTTCTTTTTTTTTTTAGAGGTTAGGTCTCATTCTAGCCCAGGTTGACCTGGAATTCACTATGTAGTCTCTGGGTGGCCTTGAACTCCTGGCGTTCCTCCTTCCCTTGTCTCCCAAGTGTTGGAATTAAAGGCGTACATAAAATTTTTGTTAATGTGTTTTCCTATAATCCCATGACTCAGGAGGTCATAGGAGGATGGTGAGCCAGCCTGGGCTACAAGAGTCCCTGTCTCAAAAACAGGCACAATCCTAGTACTTGGGTAGCAGAAGTAGGAGGATTACCATTTCAGGTCAGCCTGAGCTAGAATGAAACCCTAACCTTGAAAAACCAAAACAACAACAAAATCAGCCAGGCGTGGTGGTGGATCCTAGCACTTGGGAGGCAGAGGTAAGAGGATCACTATGCGTTCCAGGCCACCCTGAGACTCCATAGTGAACTGCAGGTCAGCCTGGTCTAGAGTGAGACCCTACCTCGAAAAACAAAAACAAAACAAAATCAGGCTGGACGTGGTGATGCATATCTTTAATCCCAGCACTCAGGAGGCAAAGGTAGAAGGGAGGCCAGCCAGACTACAGAGTGAGTTCTACCAGGTCATCCTGGGTTAGAGTGAGACGCTGCTTTGAAAACAGCAAAACAGAACAAAACAACAACAAAAAACTCCAAATCATTACTATACTGAAGGCTATAAGTCAGCCAAGGTCAGCTTTGCTTTCCAAAAGCAAATGGCTGCAATTTGCTATGCGTGGCTTTGAGCTTGGGAATGTGGCTGGTGAGGATGTCAAAGCAGACAGCGTACCAAACCTAAGTTTTAGTTCACTCGATGGAGAGTGCCACTGTGGCTAAACTGGACCTCACCAAGGGCTTAAGGTACCTAAGCTTACCTGTGCCTCCCCCAGAAGTTAGAAATATTGGGATATCCAACTTTACAGATGAAACTCAGGCCTGCAGAGGCCGAGACAGCCCAGGCTTCTTCCCAAGCACAGTGATCACCGCCAAGGACCAGAGGTCCAGACACCCCTCCCACCATCAGGCTAATGACTGGTGACACGTGGCCAGGAGCGCGTGGGGCCCTGCTTCCCCCAGACTCACCGCAAGGTAGGCCAGGGCTGGGGTGCCATTGAGGCAGATCTCCATGGGCGTCTCTTGATTGTAGCGGGTGTCATAGGGCCGGGGCCAGGTGGACGGAATGGAGCTGCCTGCCTGGCCCAGGAACCAGTAGGCCTCAAAGATCTTGGTCAAGTCTCGAGCCAGGCAGCTGCAGTTGTACATGACCACACCCAGCTCCTTGACCTGCCAGAGAGGAGTGCTGAGCTGGGGGGTGGGGGGGGGGACGGGGACCACAGCTTGGTGCTCACAGATGACAGGGACATTCCTAGTCTCTCTATGCTTCAGTCCCCTAGTCCATCCCGAACACCTCATGTCCTAAAAATTTGTAAGTGTGAACTTGACTTCAAGCTTTCAAGAAAACCGTTTAGTTACTGCACAGCCCCAGCGGTGTTTCCGTTCTATTTGTTTCTGTGGTTCTTGGCATGGAACCTAAGGCCTCACAATTTGCTGGGCAAGGGGCTCCACTGCTGAGCCGCTGTCCCTTCCAGGCCTTCACTGGGCTCTAGGCAAGGACTCTAAGGCTAAGCTACAGCCCCAGCCCTAAAGCGTGGCCTCGAACTCACAGCGATCCTCCTACCTCTGCCTCCCTAGTGCTGGGACTAAAGGTGTGCGGGGTTGTTATCTCCTTTTTTTTTTTTTTTTTTAAATTTATTTATTTGAGAGCAACAGACACAGAGAGAAAGACAGATAGAGGGAAAGAGAGAGGGAATGGGCACGCCAGGGCTTCCAGCCTCTGCAAACGAACTCCAGACGCGTGCGCCCCCTTGTGCATCTGGCTAACGTGGGACCTGGGGAACCGAGCCTCGAACCAGGGTCCTTAGGCTTCACAGGCAAGCGCTTAACCGCTAAGCCATCTCTCCAGCCCTGTTATCTCCTTTTATGAAGATAACCTCAGGTTGGGTCCAATGTCTAGCCCCATCTCACTCCAGTCCTCTGCTTGTTTCTTCCTCGTACTGGCCCTGAGTCCTCAGGGTTGTCACTGCCTGGGGAGGACGGACAGGCTTCAAAATAAACTGGACATTCAGGAAGCCTACCTGTTACTCCTGCGTTCCCAGCAGCCCCCAGGTCAGAGATGGGCTTAGGAAAGACACCCAGAGGGACTGGAGAGATGGTTTAGCAGTTAAGGCGCTTGCCTGCAAAAAAGTCTCAGGACCCATGTTCAACTCTCCAGGTCCCACATAAGCCTGATGCACAAGGTGACACATGCACACGAGAGGGCGCCTGCATCTGGAATTTGACTGCAGTGGCTGGAGGCCCTGGTATGCCAATTATCTCTCTCTCTCTCTCTCTCATAAAAAAAAGTTAAAAAACAACAACAACAACAAAAAGACACCCAGGCTCTACTTCATGCAGGCTAAGTTTGTGGACATGGTCCCGAGTGTCCATTACCCTGGAAGCTGCCATTAAGGCTCAGAAGGATCCATAGACTGAGACTAACTGCTGTACTGATGATGACTGGGGAGGCCAGGGAGAAGGCAGAAGCAGTCCAGTGGGGAAGGAGGATAGGATGTAAGCAGACCTGGGTCAGGGAGCGCCAGTCCATGTTGGCACTGCCCAGGTAGAAGTGGGTCTGGTCCACCACCCAGAACTTGGTGTGCAGGACACCATGGGTCAGCTTCTGCATGTCCACCATGCGGACCTGGGCACCTGTGACCAACAAGGGCAGCAGTCAGGTGCCAGCTGCAGCAACCCCAGGCCCATTCCCCCGCAACTTCCCCCAGCTCACCGCTCTGCAGCAGAGTCTGCAGGTCAGCCTGGGGCTGGGGTCCGTTGGGCTTGCTCACAGCGATTCGAACCTTCACACCTCGGGGAGCCAGGGCCTGGAGCTGCCGGAGGACTTCCTCTCCCTGTGGGAAAAGAACAGCTGTGGAGGGGCTGGAGCACCTCATCCCCAAGACACCCCTGTGTGGTTCTCTTGAGAACAAACAGGCCGGGGGGCGTAGCTCGGCGGGTTGAAAGTCTACCTAGCATGCATAAAGACCTGATTTCAGGGCTGGAGAGATGGCTTAGTGGTTAAGGTGCTTGCCTGTGAAGCCTAAGGACTCAGGTTTGATTCCCCAGAACCCATGTAAGCCAGGTGCATATTGTGGCACGTGCATCTGCAGTTGGTTTGCAGTGGTGAGAGGCCCTGGATCATCCTTTTTTTTTTCTCTCTCTCACTAGAATAAATTAAAATAAAATATTTCAAAAATATTTTAAAAAGCCGGGTGTGGTGGTGCACGCCTTTAATCCCAGCACTCGGGAGGCAGAGGTAGGAGGATCGCCACAAGTTCGAGGCCATCCTGAGACTCCATAGTGAATTTCACATCAGCCTGAGCTAGAGTGAGACCCTACCTTGAAAACAAAACAAACAAACAAAAAGACCTGATTTTAATCCATGGTACCACACACACAGGGCACAGTGGTACACAAGTGTAATCCCAGCAGTTGGGTGGTAGAGGCAGAAGTTCAAGGTCATCATTAACTACTTAGTGAGGGGCTGGAGAGAGGGCTTAGCGGTTAAGGGCTTGCCTGTGAAGTCTAAGGACCCCGGTTCGAGGCTCGGTTCCCCAGGACCCACATAAGCCAGATGCACAAGGTGGTGCATGCATCTGGAATTCGTTTGTAGTGGCTGGAGGCCCTAGCATGCCCCTTCTCTCTCGCTCTCTCTCAAATAAATGAATAATTAAAAAAAAAACTACTTAGTGAGTATAAGGTCAGCCTGAGCTATATGACAATGTTTCAAAAAAAAAAAAAATGAGGGCTGGAAAGATGGTTTAGTAGTTAAGGCACTTGTCTGAGAAGCCTAAGGACCCAGGTTCGATTCCCTAATACTGATGTAAGCCAGATGCACATGGTGACCCACATGTCTAAAGTTCATTTTCAGTGGCTAGAGGGCCTGTGTGGCCATTCTCTCCCCCCACCTTTCTGCCTCTTCCAAACTCCCTCTATCTAATAAATTAATAGTATTCAGGTTTGATTCCCCAGGATCCACATAAGCCAGATGCACAAGGTAGCACATGTGTCTGGAGTTCATCTGCACCAGCTGGAGACCCTGGCACACCCATTCGCTCTCCTTAATAAATAAATATATATATAGGGCCAGAGAGATGGTTTAGTGGTTAAGGCACTTGCTTGCAAAGCCTGATGACCCAGGTTCGATTCCCCAGTACCTATGTAAAGCCAGATGCACCAAGTGGCACATTCATTTGGAGTTTGTTTACAGGAGTTACAGGCTCTGATGTGCTCATTTTGTGTGTGTGTCTCTCTCTCTGCTTGCAAATAAATACATGAAAATATTTAAAAAAGAGTGAAAGGGGAGCTGAGGAGATGGTTCAGCAGTTACAGGCATGTGCTTGTAAAGACTGCTGGTTCGGGTTCGATTACTTAGTACCCACATAAAGCCAGATGCACAAAGTGGTGCATGCATCTGTGGTTTGTTTGCAATGACAAGGGGCTCTGGCATGCCCATACCCACTCTGTCATTAAAAAAAAAATTAAATAGAAGAAGTGAACTGGGCATGGTGTCACACGCCTTTAATCCCTGCACTCTGGAGGCAGAGGTAGGAGGATCGCTGTGAATTCAAGGCCAGCTTTGAGACTACATAGTTCCAGGTCAGCCTGGGCTAAAGTAATACCTTACCTTGAAAAAACAAAAAACAAACAAAAGGAATGAAAAGGTGTGGAGGTGCATGCCTTTAATCCCCCAGCACTCAGGAGGCAGAGAGGTAGGAGCATCACTGTGAGTTTGAGGCCAGCCTGAGACTACAAAGTGAATTCTAGATCAGACTAGGCTACAGGGAGAACCTATCTCAAAAACAAACAAAAAAAGGTGAGAAGGATTTTTAATCTTTGTACATTAGAGTTAAAATTCTAAGATTAAATGATAAAAAATCCTTATGTGTTTTATTATTATAATTTTAAGCTTTTTTTTTTTTTCAGTTTTTCGAGGTAGGATCTTATGTTAGCTCAGGCTGACCTGGCATTCACTCTGTAGTCTCAGGCTGGCCTCAAACTCACGGCGATCCTCCTACCTTTGCCTCCCCAGTGAGAGTGCTGGTATCAAAGATGTGCGCCACCACGTCCTGCCTTTTTTTTTTTAAGATTTATTTTTATTTATTTATTTATAAGAGACAGGGGCGGGGGAATAGAGATAGAGAGAATGGGTGTGCCAGGGCTTCTAGCCACTGCAAACGAACTCGAGATGTATGCACCACCATGTGCATCTGACTTATGTGGGACCTGGTGAATCGATCCGGGGTCCTTAGGCTTCGCAGGCATGCACCCTGCTTTTGCGTGTGTGTGTATATGTGTGCGTGTGTGCGCGCGCGCACGCACGCACACGCATGTGCTGTGGATGAACCTCAAAGTGCCAGGGTCTTGTATGTGCTAGGCTAATATTCTACCATTGAGCTCCTGTGGAGGTCAGAGAGCTGCTTCGAGGTGTTGGCTGTCTTCTTCCAATTTGTGTTGAGAGGGAGACTCTTGTTTGCTGCTAGCTGACTAGCTGGTCCCTGAGCTGCAGGATCCCTCTGACTCTGCCTCTCATTGCTGCAGGTGGAGGGGTTAAAGATACGTGGGCTGCTGTATATGTATGTTACAGATACGTGTGCTGGGGGTCTGAACTCCATATGGCTAAAGATAGGTGTCTTTGGGGTGGAGAGATGGCTTAGTGGTTAAGTGCTTGCCTGTGAAGCCTGAGAACCCTGGTTCGAGGCTCGATTCCCCATGACCCACATTAGCTTGTTGTACAAGGGGCACAGGCATCTAGAGTCGCTCTCAAATAAATAAACAAAAATAAATTAAAAAAAAATAGGTGTCTTTGAGCTGGGCATGGTGGCATGCGTCGTCTTTAATCCCAGTACTCCAGAGGCAGAGGTAGGAGGGTTGCCGTGTGTTCAAGGTCACTCTGAAAATACAGTGAATTCCAGGTTAGCCTGGGCTAGAGTGAAACCCTACCTGGAAAAAACAAACAAAACAACCACAAAAAGATAGGTTTCTTTAACCACCCAATCATTTCCCTAGCCCTAGATTTTTTTTTTTTTAAGACACAGTATCATGTAGCTCAGGCTGGAATAGAACTTCTTTTATTAACTTTTTGGGCTTTTTTTCCCCCCAAGATTTCAAGTTTTACTCTAGCCCAGGCTGACCTGGCACTCATTCTGTAGTTCCAGGCTAGCCTTGAACACATGGCAATCCTCCTACCTCTGCCTCCTGTATGCTAGGATTAAAGGCATGAGCCCCCATGCCCAGCTAGCCTAGAACTTCTAATTGATCATCTTGACTCAGTCTCCTCAGTGCTATGATTCCAGGCAGATACAACTACCCCTGTTTTAACGAGGGGGGGGGAAATATATATATACATATATGTATATGTATAATTTTTGTGTGTGTGAGTTTTCAAGATAGGGTCTCACCCTAGCCCAGGCTGACCTGGAATTCACTATGCAGTTTCAGAATGGCCTCGAATTCATAGTGATCCTCCTACCTCTGCCTCCTGAGTGCTAGGATTAAAGGCATGCGCCGCCACGTCTGGCTAGTTTTTTTTTCGTTTTTGGTGCATGTGTACATATATGCATGTGTTCATGTATGTGAGTATGTGCACACTGTGCCACAGCAGTGTCAGTGGCCTTCCACACTGAGGCTGGATCTCTCCTTTACCACTGCATTCACCAGGCAGCTTCCAGAGGATTCTCTGCCTTTGCCTCCCTGCCTGGCCCAGTATTGGGATTACAGATACGTGCTACCACGTCCAGCTTTATGTGAGTTCCAGGAACCCGAACTCAGGTCCTCGTGCTTGCACGGTGCTTGATCCACTGAGCCATCTCCCCAGGCAATGAACAAACATCCTAAACAGCAAATACTCACAGAGGGACAATTCCTTGCCGGGCACTGATTAGCCCACTCCATCCTCACACTCTGGAGCCATGCCAAGCAGGTACAGGTGCTGTCTGCTGTCTGCACTTTACAGGTAAGGCCACTGAAGCCTGAGAGCAGAAGCTGTAACCTGCCTATGGTCACACAGCTCGGAGCTTGAGGCTGGGCTCTTACTTGCTTGTCTCTTCCATGTCTTTGGGCGAAGGGGTCGAAGGAACTTCTGCTAGCCTCATCCCTCATAACCCAACTGGCTCCTTGACACTCACAGGCCTCCAGATGACCATGATGAAAATGCTCTCGGCTAGCCACAGACACAAAATGGCTTAGATATCCATGAACTCACAGTGCCTGACACTACCTACACGAGACCATCATTAATAGGAGGAAAAGATCATGACATCAAAATAAGAGAGACTGATTGTGAGGAGGAGGGGATATGATTCAGAATGGAGTTTCAAAGGGGAAAGTGGGGGGAGGAAGGGAATTACCATGGGATATTGTTTACAATCACGGAAGTTGTTAATTAAAAAAAAAGCCCTCAGTTCCAGAGTGCCTGTGAAGACAGCTGCTACAGAAACACCTGTGGCTCGTGCCCACCTGTTGCCAGGGCTGCAGAGGAAAACCCCTCCACTCCAGTCCATCCCCACCATTCCCACTGCCAGCCCGGGGCAAGGCTGCCAAGTACCTGCTGGGCAGAGGGCTCCTGTGTGCGGGTGTCATTGTTGGTAAGGGTCCAGTAGAAGGACGCAATGTCCAGGCTGCTGTGAGCGCCAGCGAGCAGGCCCAGCCAGGCCTGGTTAGTGGAAGGGTTGCTCACGGTGGCATTGGGAAACTCCAGACCCTCAGGAATGCTCTCGACCAACACTGCTCTGGAGGGATGGGGGAGAGGGGCATTTGTCAGAGATGACAGGCTGAGATCGGCGGGCTTACCTGCGGGGGCGGTAGAGGCTGTGTATCTCATTGGTCTGTCTAGAAGACTGGAAGGGTGTGCTGCGCATGTGTGTTTGAGTCCACAGATGTGGATCAAGGATGCTGTGCGTGTCTGATCACAGACACGCACAAAAGCTGATGACGCTGTGGCTGCCATGGAAACAGCATGTGGCGGGGGGGGGGAGCAGAGGGGGTGGGCATGGACTTGGGTGTCTGCAACGCCCTCGTTTCAGCACTGGGTGCGGCTGAGGGCAGGCCCTGCTCTGTGTGCATGGTTAAGCGGCCCTGGTCTGGCAGGGGCCCTGCATCCCCACCACCCCCTCTTTCCCACTTACTCGCAGGGGTCATAGCAAGGGGCTGGCCGCTGGTTGGGCCCAAAGAGATGCAGGTCTCCGTATTCCCATAGGAACAGCTGAGTCATCAGGGCGCCAAAGCCCACCACGGCCAGGATGAGGACCAGAAGGACCCAGCGGGCTTTCTGTGGGGAAGATGGGCTGTTCAGCCTACCCAAGTGGGGACAGGGCCATGGTCCCCAAAGCAGTAGCAAGAGGAGCAGAAAACGCCTACCTTCTCCGCAGCCTTCCATGCCTCGATTTCATTCATAGGCAGTTCACTGGCAGGATCCTCAGCGGGGACCTTCAGCTGGGGGATCCAAGACGAGGATTGAATGGGTGGGGGTGACAGGGGCCCCTCCATTGCACCCAGCTCCTCCCCACTGGCCCCCAGCAACCCACCTACCTCCTGGTACATCAGTTTGGGCTTCATCTTGCCTGGCAGCTGGGGGGACACGCAGAGCCTGGGCAGGGAGGTGGGTGTGTCAGGTTCTGAAACCGGGGAACAAAAGCGGGCAGTGTCTGGGGGTTGTTCTGGACTTTTGAGGTACATTCCAGAAAGTGGGTCCGTCTTGGGCTTATGGAGACCACTGGGTCTCCCTTGCTCATGATCACGGGGGCTCTTGGACCTGTGCCACCAATCCGAAAAGGAGGAAGCTGGTGGCTGGTCAGCAGCAGGGCTTTCGAAATGCCCCCACGGTCCCATCCCTCCGCATCGCCCAGCCTCGGTGGAGGCGTGTGACCCTGCTGGTCACTGGTCATTCGCACCAGACCTGATTCTCTACTCCTCCTCCGGAGCTCTATTCTGCACACTTCCAAAAGCACAGCCCTGCAAGGAGGTCACCGGAGACTCTAAGCTCGGTCGGTGGGGGTTGGGAGGGGGCATTTCCAGGTGGCTCGTCCCTAACCCTAACCCACTCCCCTCAGGTAACCCAGCAAACCTGAGCCTCGCAGCCCAGACCCACCGGGAACTCCCCATCAGCCCTCGGCCTATCCTCCCCAGCACCTCCACTTCCTCCACACCGGCCCCCAACCCCGAGCCCCAAGGACCTCGGCCTTACTCCGCGGACGCTTGCTGCTACCTCGGCGGGGGCCCCAGCTTCTGCCCCAACAGGCTGAGCAGGGGGTGGAGGAAAAAGAGGGGGCGGGAACTGCCGGAACCCCGCCCATTGCAGCGGGGAGTCTGCGCAGCGCGCGCAGGCGCATAGCGCCACGGATCCGGGGTGACTGTGGCCGGGACGGGGGTTGGGGGTGCGGAATCTGCCCAGAGATACGGGGAGCACAGGCCTGGGGGTTGATGGGCTTGGGCATATCCCCCCATCCCCCAAGAGGGGCAGGGTTCCATTAAGGAAAAGAAACCCCAGACCTTTTTTTTTTAAAATTATCATTATTTTTCCATATTGAGGATGCTTGCGCCATGGCACGTGTTGCCGAGCCAGAGCTGGATGCATGAAATGAATCATGAAACGGGGGGGGTGGGGTGGGCAGAACTGGATACATGAAATGAATCATGAAAGGGGGAGATCAAGGCTGAGCGGCGAGCTCAGCAGACGAACAGCCCACGCAGTGGGACGGGAGGGGAAGAGCGGGGGTTGGAGGAGCCGGTGCCTCTTCTGTTGGGGACTCTGGATTAGTGTTTCTTTCCTTGAAACCAACTGATACTTTGATAAGGATTAAAAAAAAAAAAAAAAAAAAAAACTCTTAAAAATTGAGAGCCAGGCTGGGCATGGTGGTGCACGCCTTTAATCCCAGCACTAGGGAGGCAGAGGTAGGAGGATCGCTATGAGTTTGAGGCCACCCTGAGACTACAGAATGAATTCCAGGTCAGTCTCAGCTAGAGTGAGACCTTACCTGGGAAAAAAAAAAAAAAAAAAAAAAAAAATTGAGAGCCAGGCTTCTGGGCCCTGTCTTATATTTCCCAAGCATGCTTTTAAAATTTCTTATTTAGGGGCTATAGAGATGGCTTAGCTGTTAAGGCATATGCCCTGCGAAGCCTAAGGAACTAGGTTCGATTCTCCAGGTCCCACATAACCTAGATGCACATGGTGGTGCACGTGTCTAGAGTTCATTTGTAATGGCTAGAGGCCCTGGCATGCCAATTCTCTCTTTCCCGTTGTCTGTAATAAATAAATAAAAATAAATCTTAAAAATTTTAGTATGTTATTTTTTTTTTCTGGCTTTTCAAGGTAGGGTCTTACTCCAGTCCCAAGGACCCAGGTTCAACCCTCCAGGTCCCATGTAAGCCAGATGCACAAGGTGGTGCATGTGTCTGGAGTTCATTTGCAGCTTCTGGAGTTTGTTTGCAGTAGCTAGAGGCACTGGCACGCCTATTCTCTCTTTTGCCCCCTCTCTGTCTCTAATAAACTCACATGGAATTCACTATGTAGTCTCTGGCCTCAAACTCACGACAATCCACCTACCTCTACCTCCCAAGCACTGAGATTAAAGGTGTGTGCCACCATGCTCAGCATTTTTGTTTTGAGGCAGGGTCTCACTGTAGCCCAGGCTGGCCTTGAACTGATGGTGATCCTCCTGCCTCAGCCTTCTGAGATATTGGAGTGACCTAATATTGATCAACTGTTGATTTTTTGGGGGGGGGAGCGGAGTGACAGGGTCTCACACAGTCCAGGATGATCCAAGCAGGATTTAAAGTTCCAAACAAGCAACCTTCACTTCTTTCCTCAACCACTGCCCCTAAACACACAGGAAGTCAAGATGCATGCAAAAAATGTATGCTACCTACACAAACGTATCAGAGGTGGCTGCCATCTTTTTTCTTTCTTTCTTTCTTTCTTTTTTTTTTTTTGAGGTAGGGTCTCATTTATGCCTAGTCTGGCCTCAAACTCATGACAAACCTCTTACTGCTGCCTCTCAAGTGCTGGAATTAATGGTGTGTGCCATGATGTCTTTCCTTTTTTTATTTTTGTTTTTTTGAGGTAGGGTCTCACTTTAGCTCCAGCTGATCTGGAAGTCACTATATAGTTTCAGGGTGGCTTCGAACTCCTAGTGATCCTCCTACCTCTGCCTCCCAAGTGCTGGGATTAGATACGTGTGCCACCATGCCTGGCTTTCATGTGGGTTTTTGAAGTAGGGTCTCACTCTAGCCCAGGCTGATCTGGAATTCGTTATGTAGGTTCAGGGGCCTTGAATTCACAGTGATCCTGCTACTTCTGCCTCCCAAGTGTGGGGATCAAAGGCGTGTGTCACCATGCCTGGCTACAAGAAAGGAAATTTGTACCATAGGTGATATCTTCTTTGATACCAGCTAACTTTAATAACATCCAGCGTTTATTCCTTTTATTTTTTAAAGATTTAAAAAATTTTATTTATTTATTTGAGAGCAACAGACAGAGAGTGTGTCTGTGTGTGTGTGTGTGAGAGAGAGAAAGAGAGAAAGAGAGAGAGAGAATGGGTGCACTAGGGTCTTCAGCCGCTGCAAACTGCTGGCTTAGGTGGGTCCTGGGGAATCCAGCCTCAAACCGGGGTCCTTAGGCTTCACAGGCAAGCGCTTAGCCATCACTCCAGCCTCTAAAAAAATTAATTTTATTGAGATAGTATCTCTGGCATGGGAGTACACCCCTTTAATCCTAGCACTTGAGAAGCTGAGGTGGGAGGATCACTATGAGTTCAAGGCCAGCCTGAGACTACACAGTGAGACAGCGTCTCACAGTAGACGAGGAACTCAACATGTCACCCAGGGTGGTCTCAAACTGCTGGCAGTTGTCTTGTCTGATCCTCTCAGGTGCTGGAATTGTAGTTGTAAGCCTCCATGCTCTGCCTCTTACTATTTAACTGATCATTAGTCAATTAATTTATTGACAGGGTATTGCTGCACAGCCAAGTGTGGCCTCCAATTTGCAGTCCTCCTGCCTCACCTTCTGGAGTGTTGACATTCCAGGTGAGAACCACCGTACCTGTATTACCTGACAAAAGGAGATATGCATTACTTTTTAAAAATATCTTAAGAGAAAGAGGTAGAAAGGATGGATGTGAGCTAGCTCTTTTCTTAAGTATTTTTACTGGGTTGGAGAGAGGGCTTAATGGCTAAGGTGCTTGCCTGTGAAGCCTTAAGGACCCAGGTTCAACTCTCCAGGTCCCATGTAAGCCAGATGCACATGGTGGCGCATGCGTCTGGAGTTTGTTTGCAGCGGCTAGAGACCCTGGCACATCCCTTCTCTCTCTTTCCCCTTCTCTGCCTCTAATAAATAAATTAAAAAATATATATCACAGTAACAACAACAAAAAGAATGGATGCTCCACCTTGTGCATCTGGCTTATGTGAGTACTGGGGTATCGTAACTGGGTCCTTAGGCTTCACATGCTAAGCTGTGTCTCCAGCCACACCCCCCTTTTTTTTTGGTGTGTGATGTGTGTAGGTGCATGTGTGCCAAGGTGCATGTGTGCAGGTCTAAGGACGACTTCGGATACCTTCCACCTAGCTTATGGCAGATTCTCTCCTTGTTGACTTCCGGCTGTCTGGCCTGCGAGCTTCTCCTGTTTCTGTCTTCCTTATTGCCTTAGGCATGCTGGGATTACAGCCTCTAGATCTACAACATTCAGTTTTTAAAAATAAGTTTATTTTATTTTTATTTACTTATTAGAGGGAGAGAGAGCAAATGGACACACCAGGGCCTCCAGGCACTGCAAATGAACTACAGAGGCATGTGGCCCTGTGCATCTGGCTTACGTGGGACGTGGAGAATCGAACCAGGGTCTTTAGGCTTGGCAGCCTTAACCGCTAAGCCATCTCTTCAGCCCAGTATCCAGGTTCAATTCCCCAGTACCCACATAAGCCAGATGCACAAGGTGGCATGTGTCTAGAGTTCGTCTGCAGCAGCTGAAGGCCCTGCCGCACACATTCTCTCTCTCTCAACCTCTTTCTGTCTCTCCAATAAATAAAATAATTTAAAAATGTATATTAAAATATATATTTAAAATTTTTGTTTATTTATTTTTGTTATTATTTATTTATTTGAGAGCAACAGAGAGAGAAAGGGCAGAGAGAAGGAGAGAATGGGTGCACCGGGGCTTCTAGTCACTGCAAACAAACTCCAGATGCATGCGCCACCTTGTGCATCTGGCTTACATGGGTACTGGGGAATCGAGCCTTGAACCAGGGTCCTTAGACTTCACAGGCAAGTGCTTAACCACTAGGCCATCTCTCCAACCATATATTATTTTTTTAAAGAAATAAACATATTTTTATTTTGTTTTGTTTTTCGAAGTAGGGTCTCACTGTGGCTTAGGTTGACCTGGAATTCACTATGTAGTCTCAGGGTGGCCTCGAACTCTCAGTGATCCTCCTACCTCTGCCTCCTGAGTGCTGGGATTAAAGGTGTGCATTACCATGCCCGGCAAAATAAGCATTATTCTTAAAGAAACAAAATAAACAAATAGCTCATGTCTGCATCAGATTTATTTCTCCATCCTAGTGCTGAGCACATACAGGTTTTCCGGAAGCAGAAGAAATCAAGAGGAATGGGGAACTCTGAGGAAACGTATGAGACACCTCTCAAGAACCAGTGGCCCTTGTGTCACACACAATGATACAAAGCTCACTGATGCTGGCAGGTCAGCCTGAGAGAAGGAGGGGGCTCAGAGAATGGTAGGAGTTGAAAGTGGACCCTGACTCTTGGGAGGGCAGAGGCAGGAGGACTGCTGCAAATTGGAGGCAGCCTAGACTACGTATACAAATAAATTATTCCTGTTACAAGGGGCTGGGCATGGTGGAACACCCTTGTGGTCTCAGACCTCCAGGGCTATCTTTGGCTACATAGGCATGAGCCTAATGTCTCAAAAACAAACAGGGTCTGGTGGCGTAGGCCTGTAATTCCAGCACTCTGGAAGTGACGGGGAGGAGTATCAGAAGTTCAAAGTCAACCTCAGGGACACAGTTTAAGGCCAGCCTGAACTACCTGAGACCTCGCGTCCCATGTTACAAAAAGCAAAGGCAGGCTGGAAGATGGCTCAGCGGTTAAGGTGCATGCCTGCGGAGCCTAAGGACCCCGGTTCAATTCTCTAGGTCCCATGTAAGCCAGATGCACATAGTGGCACATGGGTCTGGAGTTCATTTGCAGTGGCTAGCAGCCCTGGTGTGCCCATTCTCCCTTTCTCCCTCTCTCTGTCTCTAATAAATAAATAAAAGTAAAAATCTTAAAAAAAAAAAAAAAAAGAAAAAAGAAAAGAAAAGGTAGGTATGCTGGGGAGGCAGAGACAGGACTCCTAGGGTTCCTTGGTCAGCCAGTCTAGCTTAACTGGTGAGCTCTAGGCCAATGAGAGACCCTGTCTCCAAATGAGGTTGATGGTGTTCCCTGAGGAATGACACCTCATGTTGTTCTCTGGCCTCCACATGCATGTGTCCCCCTGCCTCAAGTACATTAAAAAATGCAGGAAGCCTCGAGAGATGGCTTAGCAGTTAAGGCACTTGCCTCCAAAATCAAAGGACCCAGGTTTTTTATTTCCCAGGACCCACATAAGCCAGATGCACAAGGTGGCACAGGTGTCTGGAGTTTGACTGCAGTGGGTGGATGCCCTGTGTGGTGGTTTGATTCAGGTGTCCACCATAAACTTAGGTGTTCTGAATGCTAGGTTCTCAGCTAATGGAGATTTGGGAATTAATGGCTTCTGGAAGTAGTGTATTGTTGGGGGTGGGCTTATGGGTGTTATAGCCAGTTCCCCTTTGTTAGTGTTTGGCACGCTCTCCTGTTCCCGTTGCCCACCCTCTGCTCATGCCATCGTTTTCCCTGCGACGTGGAGCTTCCCCTCGAGCCTGTAAGCCTCTTTTTCCCACAAGCTACTCTTGGCTGGATGATTTCTACCAGCAATGCGAACCTGACTGCAACAGTACAGTGGTACCGAGGAGTGGGGTTGCTGCTAGACACCTGTGTGGCTATGTTCTTTTGGAGCTCATTTTCAAGAAGAATGTGGAAGGATTTGAAACCTTGGCCTAAGAGTGCCTTGCAGTGCTGTAAGTACAGCTTGATGGACTATTCTGGTCAGAGTTGAAAGTAAGAACTATGGACTGTGAGGTTTGGCTTATGAGGGTGAGAAAGAGCTTTGCTTAGACCGGGCTAGCAGTTTGTGTGGGAAGATTGCTGTTATGCCTGTGTCCTGAGAAGTTGTGCAGTGTTGCTTTGCATAGAAATGAACTGGAGTGAGCAGAGGGATATGGCATGCACACACATACACGCACACACTCTCTCTCTCTGGGTGAACTGCTGCCCATTCATCTGCAGTTGAGAGATTACAACCTTTGAGACTGGGCCAGCTGACCTGCACTGAGGCAACAGGAAGAATGTAGGCTCTTCTGGGGAGGCCTGAGTGCTCAAGGAGTCCTGTTCTTCAAAGTCTGCTTTATTCCCCCCTGGATTAACAAATTGGCACCCTACCTGGTATTTTGGGGTATAAGAAGTGCAGGAAAGAGAGGGTCATTGAGTTTGCAACATGGTCTTGTGTTTTGGAAATGGCCATGGGCACTGTGAAGCAGGTTTGCTGGATGCCTGCATGGAGACCCAGGGGAGATGCTGGGACCACGAGATGGCTGCTAAGGAATGCGCCGGCCCCGATGAAGTTTTCCAGGACTGTGAGTAGCTGGAGGGGCAGAATTGGAATGCCAGAGACTCGTTGCTGGCTAGAATTATTGGGCTTGGAGACTTGTCTCTGGCTAGAGTTGGTGGACCTGGAGCTACAGTGTTTGATGTTTGCCCTGTTTAAATCTTGTATTGGTCAAATATGTCTTTGCTTATGCCCAATGCCATCTTGTGCACTGTGAGTGTTCATTCTGTGCCATTATGGCATTTTGGGTTTTTTTTTTTTTTTTTTTTGGTATTATGACTCAGTTAAAAGACCTTGGTCTATGGGGACGTATGAACATCACTGGGATTGATAACAACTATGGGGACTTTTAAAGTTGGATGAATGCACTGCATTTTACATCATGTATAGTTATCAGTTTATAGGAGCCAGGGTCAGAATTTTCAGGTGACCCCATAAACTTAGGTGTTCTGAATGTTAGTCTCCCCAGCTGATAGCAATTGGAAATTAACACCTCCTGAAGGGAGTGCATTGTTAGGGGTGGGCTTATAGGTATTATAGCCTGTCCTCTTGCCAGTGTTTGGCCCACTCTCCTGTTGCTATTGTCCACCTTATGTTGGCCAGGAGGTGATGTCCACCCTCTGCTCATGCCATCGGTTTCCTCTGCCATCATGGAGCTTCTCCTTGAGTCTGTAAGCCAAAATAAACCTTTTTCCCACAGGCTGCTCTTGGTTGGGTGATTTCTACAAGCGATGTGAACCTGACTGCAACACCCTGGCACACCCATTTCTCTCTCTGTGTGTGTCTCTCTCTCTCTCAAATGAATAAAAAAATAATATTAAAAAAAGAGAGAACTGTTCTATGCTTGCTTACTTCAGGTCTGTAGGTACTGGTGTATCAAACCTAGGTCATCAGTCTTTGCAAGCAAGCATCTTTAGCTGCTCAGCCGTCTCAGCCTGTGAGTGTCACCTGCTCTCTCAGTCCTAGGACTTGGCCCGGATCCCCGTACCAGTATACCTGAACACCTGGGGAACTCTCTCAGCCCTGCGCTGCCACTTCTCTAGGTTCCCAGCTTTTACCTGAACCTTCCCATCCCCCAGCCACGTAAATTAACTTGCCCCTCCCCTGCTGAAATGCTCTTTGTGACTCCCTACTGGCCTCAAAACAGTATCAGTCCACTGTACTCTCAGGTCCTCAAAGGATCTTCCCCCAGCAACCATGATGACTTTTTCTCTTACTATGTTTTACACCTCAAGTGCCTTTCAGTTCCTTGAACCAAAACCACACAAATGCTATCAAACCCACTCATGGTATCTCCTGCCCTGCACTCCCAATGCCTCTGGGTCTTATCATAGGGTCTCGCTTTAGCCCAGGCTGACGTGGAATTCACTATGCAGTCTCCGGCTGGCCTTCAACTCACAGTGATGCTGGGATTAAAAGCGTGCGCCACCATGCCCTGCTCTTTTTTTCCCTCTTTCTAATAAATAATTTTTTTTTTTTTTTGAAAAAGAAATGCTGGGCTGGAGAGATTGGTTAGTGGTTAAGGCACTTGCCTGCAAAGCCAAAGGACCGGGGTTCATATCCCCAGGACCCATGTAAGCCAGCTGCACAAGGTGGTGCATGTGTCTGGTGTTCTTTTGCAGCAGCTGGAGGCCCTAGCATGCCTATCCTATCTGCCTCTTTTTTTCTCTCTCTCAAATAAATATGTTAAAAAATAATTAAAAATGCATAGCTTAAGTTGTTTTGCATATCCAGGTAGGTGCGTTGACTGACGGGGGAGGGGAAGTTAAGCACAAGGTTAAGGTCATGCAGCTCTTTAATTACTACCTGTAAAACGAGGAATGGAGCCAGTGTGTTCTAGCGTCAGACTCACATGGCTCTAAACTCTAAAACACTGCCCAAGTCAAACCTAGGTATGCTGGCACACACCTGTCATCCAACACTTGGCAAAGTGGAGGCATGAGGAGCAGGGGTCCAAAGTCATTCTTGGCTACAAAGTGAGTTTTCTTTCTTCTTCTTCTTCTTCTTTTTTTTTTTTTTTTGGTTGTTTATTTTTATTTATTTATTTGAGAGCAACAGAGAGAAAGACACACAGAGAGAATGAGAATGGGCATGCCAGGGCCTCCAGCCACTGCAAAAGAACTCCAGTTGCATAAGCTACCTTGTACATCTGGCTAATGAGGGTCCTGTGGGTCCTGGGGAATCAAGCCTCGAACAGGGGTCCTTAGGCTTCACAGTCAAGTGCTTAACCGCTAAGCCATCTCTCCAGTCCCCAAAGTGAGTTTTGTTTTGATTTTTGGTGTTTCAAGGTAGGGTTTCACTCTAGCTAAGGCTTACCTGGAATTCACTCTTTAGTCTCAGGGTGGCTTTGAACTCACAGGAGATCCTCCTACCTCTGCCTCCCACGTGCTGGGATGAAAGGCATGCACCACCACACCTGGCTGACAGAGTTTTAAGGTCAGTCTGGGTTATAGGAGACCTTGTTGCCGCAAGTCTTTATATCTCTGTATTCCAGAGGCTGAGCCAGGAGGATCAGCCCATGTAAGTCTTTTTCTTTCTTTATTTTTTTCTAAAATATTTTTTGTTCATTTATTTATTTATTTATTTGAGAGCGACAGACACAGAAAGACAGATAGAGGGAGGGAGAGAGAGTGGGCACACCAGGGCTTCCAGCCACTGCAAACGAACTCCAGACGCGTGTTCCCCCTTGTGCACCTGGCTAACGTGGGACCTGGGGAACTGAGCCTCGAACCGGGGTCCTTAGGCTTCTCAGGCGAGCGCTTAACCGCTAAGCCATCTCTCCAGCCCTACTTTTTATTTTTATTGAGAGGGAGAGAGTGTGAGCGAGAATGGGTGCCCCAGGGGCCCCCACCACTGCAAATGAACTCCAAATGCACCACCTCGTACATTTGGCTTATGTGGATCCTGGGGGAACTGAACCTGGGTCCTTTAGCTTTGCAGGCAAATGCGTTAACCAGTAAGCCATCTCTACCCCTGTGGTGTAAGTCTTACCTCATTATACCCGATTCTAGAAGTTTAGAAGTTGAAAATGGGCTTGGTGGCACACACCTTTAATCCCAGCACTTGGGAGGCCAGAGGTAGGAAAATCACTGAGTTCGAGGCCACCCTGAGATTACATAGTGAATTCCAGGTCAGCCTGGGCTAGAGTGAAACTCTACCTTGGGGGCAGGGGAGAAGTTGAGACATCTGGGTCTAAGTAATCTAAAGTCTCCAGCTCCTCAGCACCCGTTGCCTTTCACAGTGCTAGTTGAATGCTCTCATCTTTCTTTGTTTCTTTCTCTTTTTTTGGCAGGGAAGATGTGGCAGTTAGGGTCACTTAATCCAGTAAAACCAAGACAGAAAGTAGTTACAGAAGATAGCTTTGTGACCTCTGGTGGGTCACCACTCCAGGTTCCTGACAATGTTTAAAGGTGACAGTGACATGGAGGTCAACATGGAGGTCACGGGGATGGTATGGTGGTTGTAGCAAGAGTGTTGTGACGATGATGATGGTTGAGATGAGCGCAGCTCAGGGCAGGGAGGGAGTACAAGCCTGAGGTGAAGGACCAGACCGGGCTGTAGCTACGTTAGCCTATGTCACAAGAAACAATTCTCCAGATACGGCTCCAGAGAGGTGTTGTACTCCTGTCACGGATGGGAGGCACAGACGGGAGGATTGTGAATTCTAGGCCAGTCCCTAGTTCGAAACGCTAGCAACAATTTCTCAGTGTCTTCACACCCCTCCCTCATACTGGTATCTTTGTGTGCATTTTTGTTACTTTTGTTGTGGTTGTTGTTTTCAAGATAGGTTCTCATGTAGCCCAGGCTGGCCCACACCTCCTTATGTAGCTGATGAGGGCCTTGAACTCTCATCCTCCTGCCTCCATCTCCCAAGCGCAGAGATTACAGGCATGCACCAGCCATGTTGTGTTGTTTCAAATGAGGAGGCTGGGAGTGGAGGGCTGTGTTTTAGTGGCCAAGGTTACCAGCAGGTTTTGGGGTGGAGCTGAGAGCCTAGCATCCCCTAGGCAGTGAGCTACCAAAACGTGAGACATGGGCTCACAAAGGGAAGAGGAGCCACTGTAAGGCTGGGTGACTCCTTAAGAGAAAATCTCGTGCCATGATACATGTCACAGGGAGGGATGGAGGCAATGTGAGGGCAAACTAAACGTAGGGTATGAGATTTAGGAGAAATAAGGATTGTATGAAGGCGAAATGGGTGACATAAAGCAGTAACGATTTAGACAATGTAAGGGCAAACTGAAAGTAGGGTATGAGATTTAGGAGAAATGAGGATTGTATGAAGGAGAAATGGGTGACATAAAGCAATAACGATTTAGAAGGGGATAGGTGTGGTGGCAAACACCTGTAACCCCAGCAGTAGAGGCTGAGGCAGGAGGACCCAACGTTCAGGGACAGCCTGGGCTGCATAGTGAGTTTCAGGCCAGTCTGGACTACATGAAATTCTCATTAAAAAAAAAAAAAAAAAAAAAAAGGGGTGGGGTAGCTAGCCGGGTGTGGTGGCGCACTAGGGAGGCAGAGGTAGGAGGATCGCCATGAGTTCGAAGCCACCCTGAGACTACATAGTGAATTCCAGGTCAGCCTGAGCTAGAATGAGAACCTACTTCCGAAACCCCTTCCCCAAAAGGCGGGGGGGAGGGGCAGGAGAAATGGCTTAGCAGTTAAGGTGCTTGATTGCAAAGCCAAATGACCCAGGTTCAATTCCCCAGGACCCACGTAAGCCAGATGTTTACATGGTGGTGCATGCATCTGGAGCTCGTTTGCAGTGGCTAGAAGCTCTGGTGCACCCATTTTATCTGCCACTTTCTCTCTCAAATAAATAAATAAAAATTAAAAACCAAATAAGGGATGAAATCCCAGCACTTGGAAGGCTGATGTGGGAGGATTTCCACGAGTTCGAGGTCAGTCTGGGCTAGAGTAAGGACCTGCCTCAATAAGTTAAAAATAAAAAAGGAGGGGGGGTGAGGAGAAACTGGCAATGAAGCCTTAGAGCGAACGAACACGAAGAAAAAGAGCTCGTAGCGACACAGGCAAGATGATGGCGACCCGACGAGGAGTGGTGATGACTTGACGTGGGATTCGCCCCAGCAGAAGGAACAGGTCACATACGAGGGATGCATTACAGAGGGGTGACACAGGGAGGGCAGCCGAGGCGCCGGCGCGCTCACCTCACACGGTACCTGCTCACGGACTTCCACGTCTACTCTCCCCGGGACCCAGCCCCGCGCGCTACCCGGCCAGCCCGAAGCCCCGCCTTCCTGCACCACCTATGCGCAGGCGCACACGGGTCAGACTGCGGGCAGCAGGTCTGTGCGTTTCTGATTGGCTGCGCCCGTGGAGGAAGGGGGTGGGAAAGAGCGCCTAGTCACGTGACGCCGCCCGCCGGCTGGCGCGGTCTCGTCTCGTTGGTAGCGGCCTCGCGGGCTAGAGAGGTGGGGAGAGGCGTTCAGCTCTGTTTCCGGTACTGAGGGCGGGACTTCCTGGGCGGCGAGCCTAAGGCGGGGAGGGGGGAGTGTCTGACAGTTGGCGCGTCCGGGTGAGAGAGAGAGAGAGAGAGAGAGAGAGAGAGAGAAAGAAAAGAGATAGGAGCGGGAAGGAGGAAGGGAGGGAAGGAGGGCGTCGCCTGCGGGTCAGGTGAGGTTCGGGCCGGGCTGGTGGCGGCGGGACGAGGTCCGGGGAGGTTGGGAGGACATGGACTGGGGAAGCGGTTCGGCCGACGTACGGGTCCCGACAGGCGAATTCTTTGGTCTCGGAGCCTCCGTTTCCTCCTCTGCAGAATGGAGCTCCGAAGCCGGCCGTAGCTGCTGCTTCGTGGGTTCGGACTGGACGTCAGCTGTTGTGCACGTCGCGGCTGCGCGGGAGAGATGACGGCTGGGTTCAGATCCCCCCACCCCCGTTCCCCGTGTCGCGCCGGGTCTGTGCCTTTTACCTCTTTGATCCGTATTTTTGTTCTTTTCATTCTTTCTTTCGTTTTCTGACGTAGGGTCTCGCTGTAGCCTAAGCTGACCTGGAATTCACTATGTAGTCTCAGGGTGGCCTCGAACTCACAGCGATCCTCCTGCTTCTGCCTCCCAAGTGCTGGGATTAAAGGCCTGCGCCACCACGCCCGGCTTATTTTTTTTTAAATTAATTTATTATTTACTAGAGAAAGCGAGAGAGCATAGGTTCACCACGGCCTCCAGCCACTGCAAACAAACTCCAGACACATGCACCACCATGTGCATCTGACGTGGGACCTGGAGAATCCAACCTGGGTTGTTAGGCTCATCTCTCTAGCCACGAATTTGTTCTTTAAAAATCTGAAACGGGACGCTCAGAGGTTCTCTGAGGATGATGGTGAACTTCCCATCTCACCACCTCCACCTCCCAAAGGCTGAGATTATAGGCATGCGCCACCGGATCAGGTTTATGTGGTGCTGGGTTCAAAGTCAGGTCCCCCTTGTGCATGCTATGCAAGCACACAATTCCTCCTCCTCCTCCTCCTCCTCTTCCTTCTTTTTCGAGGTAGGGTTTCACTCTAGCCCAGGATGACCTGGAATTCACTATGTAGTCCCAGAGTGGCTTCGAAATCATGGGGATCCTCCTACCTCTGCCTCTCCAGTGCTGGGATTAAAGGAGTGTACCATTACACCTGGCTTGATTTTTTTTTTTAAGAGATATTTTTTAGGATTAGAGAGATGGCTCAGCTGGTAAAGGTGCTTTCTAGCAAAGCCGGATGGATGGATGGATGGATAGATAGATAGATAGATTCTATAGATATAGATTGGGTTCTAATCTATAGATAGATAGATTCTATATATAGATAGATAGACAGACAGACTGGGCTCTAATATATAGATAGATAGATTTGATAGATAGATAGATAGATAGATAGATAGATTGATTGATTCTATAGATATAGACTGGGTTCTAATCTATAGATAGATAGATTCTATAGATAGATAGATAGATAGATAGATATAGACTGGGTTCTAATCTATAGATAGATAGATTCTATAGATAGATAGATAGATAGACAGACAGACAGACAGACAGGGCTCTAATATATAGATAGATTCGATAGATAGATAGATAGATAGATAGATAGATAGATAGATAGATGATAGATAGACAGATAGATAGATCGAATGAACCAACCAACCAACCAACCACATAAGGTAGTACATGTATCTGGAGTTTGTTTACAGTGGCAAGGGGCCCTGGTGCATCCATTTATTCCCTCTCTCCTTCCAAATAAATTAAAAAATTTTATTTGTGCATGTGTGTGTGTGAGAGAGAGAGAGAGAGAGAGAGAGAGGGAGAGAGAGAGGGAGAATATGAATGGACGTACTAGGGCTTCTTGCTGGTACAAACTCTAGACCTTTGTGCCACTTTGTGCATCTGTCTTTCGTGGGTACTGGGGAATTGAACCCAAGCTATCAGGCTTTAAAAGCAAGCACCTTTAAACTGGAGGGCCATCTCCTCAGCCCCAGTTTGTTTCTTTCCTATTTATTTATTTATTTTGATTTTCGAGGTAGGGTCTTACTGCAGTCCAGGTTGACCTGGAATTCACTGTGTAGTTTCAGGATGGCCTTGCACTAGCAGTGATCCTCCTACCTCTTCCCAAGTGCTGGGACTAAAGGCACACCCTAGTTTCTTTATAGAACTTTCAGTTGCCAAGGCTGGCCTCAAATTAATGGTGATCCTCCTGTCTACTTCCTGAGTGCTGGGGTTATATAACTATGAGCCACTACACCTGAGTTACATTGAGAGCTGATACTCCCTAAATCACAGGTTCCTTGCATAGATTCTCCCATCCAAGTACTAACTAGCCCAACTCTGCTCAGCTTCCCAGATGGGTGCATTCTGGGTGGTATGACCATAGATTGCTTGGCCGACTCTGATGGAATGTACTTGTAGTTTCTTTTTTAATTAACACATTTGAGAGAGAGAGAGAACTAAAGGCAGAGTGAGTTTAGGGGCCCCAGGCCCACCTGCCAATGCAAATAAACTCCACATACATGTACCACTTTGTGCATATAGGTCTACCTGGGTACTGGGGAGTCAAACTTGGCTTTGCAAGCAAGCATCCTTAACTGCTGAGCCATCTCTCCATCCCTGCATGTGAAGTTTTTAGTATAACAAGAGTTCAGGTGTTTTTATTTTTTTATTTTATTTTATTTTATTTTTGAAGCAGGGTCTTACTCTAGCTTAGGCTGATCTGGAATTCACTATGTAGTCTCAGGGTGGCCTTGAACTCACCTGTAATCCTCCTACCTCTGCCTCCTGAGTGCTGGTATTAAAGGCATGTACCACTCTGCCCAGTGAGTTTAGTAGTTTGGATTGGAATAATGATTCTAAGGGTTGGAGGAAAAGAGCAAGAAGAAAAATAGAACCGAAGCCTGAAAATGCATATCCTGCCACTTGCTGTTGTGACATTGTGGAGTCCTATAGTATAGATGTTTCTTTCTTTTGAAAATGATTGTTTATATTAAACTCATTTGAAAGAGAGAGAAAGAAAGAGGATGGGCATGTCAGGGCCTTCTGTCACCAAGTAAACTCCAGACGCATGCGCTGCTTGGTGCACCTGGCTTTATGTGAGTGCTGGGGAATTGAACCTAGGCCATTAGGCTTTATAAGCAAGTGCCTTTAACTACTGAGCCATCTCTTCAGCCCCTTGACTTTTTTTTTTTTTTTTTTGAGGTAAGGTCTCACTTTTGCTTTTGCTTATCTGGAACTCACTAGCTCCAGGCTGGCCTCTCATAGTGATCCTCATATCTCTCTCACCCTTTGAAGTGCTGGGATTAAAGGTGTGTGCCACCACATCTGGCCCCTTGATTTGGTTTTGAGGCAGGGTTCTCACTCTAGGCTAACTCACTTTGTAGTTCAGGCTAGCCACACTGGCTTTTTTTTTTCCCTTTGGTTTTTCGAGGTAGGGTTTTATTCTAGCCCAGGCTGACCTGGAATTCACTATGTAGTCTCAGGATGGCCTTGAGCTCACAGTGATCCTCCTGAGTGCTGGGATTAAAGTTGTGTGCCTAGTTTACATAGGTATATAACCCAAGCTGTCTTTGAATTCATGGTGATCCTTCTGCCAACTTTAGGATTCAAGTCTAAGGGTATAGCATATGGAGTCTGGAATTTCAACTATTGAGAAAATTTCAGCTTGGTGTGGCACATGCTTTTAATCCCAGCATTCAGGAGATAGAGGTAGGAGGATTGCTGTGAGCTCAAGACTACATAATGAATTCCATGTCAGCCTGGGCTAGAGTGAGACTGTATCTCTGGGGGAAAAAAAAGGTGGAGAAATGCAGATTAATGTGGCTGTGACTTCTGCCACAGAGGGGAGGGATACTTAAAGGACTCTGGTAAACCGTACCTGAGACTTCCCAGGACAGCATTGGTCTGACCCTAGTTCAAGGTCTATCCTGCTCTTATTGTATGATCTTGGGGCTGACATTGTCATCTTCTTTTTTGTTTGTTTTCTTCCCTGTTTTGCTCAGGCTCGTTTTATCATAAGCAGCTGAGATGTCCTCAGTTCCTGGCATTCAGTAGACCCTCCTGAGGAGACCTGCTCATGGGCATCAGGATCAGGGACAACTTATTTCCAAGGTGCAGTAAGGTCAGTTGCTGGATGGCACACTTGGAAAATGACTGTTCCTTACTGAGGCAGGTTTTTTGTTTGTTTGTTTGTTTTTTTTTTTTTTAATTTATTTATTTATTTATTTGAGAGCGACAGACACAGAGAGAAAGACAGATAGAGGGAGAGAGAGAGAATGGGTGCGCCAGGGCTTCCAACCTCTGCAAACGAACTCCAAACGCGTGCACCCCCTTGTGCATCTGGCTAACGTGGGACCTGGGGAACCGAGCCTCGAACCGGGGTCCTTAGGCTTCACAGGCAAGCGCTTAACCGCTAAGCCATCTCTCCAGCCCTTGTTTGTTTTCTTTTGTTTTTGTAGGTAGGATCTCGCTCTAGCCCAGGCTGACCTGGAGTTCACTATGTAGTCTCAGGGTGGCCTTGAACTCATGCTGGTCATCCTCCTCTGCCTTCTGAGTGTATGAAACTAAGACTAGTAATAATCTCCCTCATCAGGTGGTTGTGAGGCATCTGTTGCTTAGCTGGGCCTTGGCACATGACGTATTGTTCTGTCTTTAGGGCTTTGCTCATCAGCCTGTTGAAATGTCAGCCCATCCTTCCTAGGCACTCCATGTTTTCACCACAACACTGACTTGAGATTGTCTGTCTGTCTGTCTCCTCTGCCCCCTGCTGCTTGCTTTGCCACATGGTTTTGTTTCTTAGGTGTCCCTAAGTTCTTTCCTCAGAGGAGGAGGAGAGAAACTGTGGTATCTGGACTTTTTTCTTTCTTCCCTCTTTCTTTTCTTCTTTTTTTTTTTTTTTTTGGTTTTTCAAGGTAGGGTACCACTTTAGCCCAGACTGACCTGGAATCCTAGAATGCATTATATAGTCTCAGGCTGGCCTCAAACTCACAGTGATCCTTCTGCCTCTGCCTCCCCAGTGCTGGGATTAAAGGTGTGCATCACCATGCCCAGCTTTTTTTCTTCTTTCTTCCTTACTTCCTTTGTTTGCTGGGTATAGAAACCTGAGCCTTGCACATGCAAAGGCCCTACTACTGAACTATATCCAGCTAAATATTTCTTTTATATATTTTATTTATGAGAGAAAGAGACTGAAAAGGAGAGAGAGAATGTGAGAAAGTAAGTATGGGCACACCAGGGCCTCCTGCAAACAGACTCCAGATGCATGCCCCACTTTGTGCATCTAAATTCACATGGGTATTGGGGAATCAAACCTGGGCCATCGGGCTTTGCAAGTAAGTGCTTGCCTTTAACCACTGAGGCATTTCTCCAGCCCCTTTAAAAAAATTACCATGGGATATTGTTTACAATTATGGAAGTTGTCACTAAAAAAATTAAAATTAAAAAAATTATTTATTTGAGAGAAAGGCAGATAGAGAATGGGCACACCAGGGCCTCCAGCCACTGTAGATGAACTCTAGATACATGAGCCCCCTTGTGCATCTGGCTTATGTGGGTCCTGGGGAATTGAACCTGGTTCTTTGGCTTTGCAGGCAAGTGCCTTAACTGCTAAGCCATCTCTCCAGCCCTTTTTGTTCTGTTTTGAGACAGGGTCTCCTGTAGCCCAGGCTGGCTGCAAGCTCGTATAGCTGAGTCCGTTCTTGAACTCTTCTATTCCTGCCTCTGCCTCCCCTGTGCTGGGACTGCAGGTGTGCACCACCTTGCCTGGCTTTTCCTTTTAAACACTGGAATTTGAACGCACATATGGATCTCTGTTGTGTGGGTGCATGCACCATGGTACTCATACTTTGCCTCTGGTTTTACATGAGTGTTGGAGAACTGAATCACGGGTTGGCAGGCTTTGCAAGCAAAAGTATTTAACTGCAGAGCTATCTCCCCAGCTTTGAGACAGGATATTATTTTGTCGACCAGGCTGGCCTTTGACACACAACCCTCCTGCCTCAGTCTCGCAGTGTTGTCAGTGAGTCTCAGTGGTGGTGATGCTGGGTACATATGGTAGGAGCCTCAGGCAGGAGGCATCTCTTTGTCCTCTCTGGCTCTCATTCCAGCCAGAACTTTGGGGTGTGTGGGTACAGAGCTGTGTCTGCTTGCTGTCCCTGCGCTGCCTCCCAGGCAGAAGCCGCCATTGTGGCAGGTCTGTCCCAGGCTGAGTCTTGCCAGCTGCCACAGGCTATTCCTGGGTGGTGAGCCCCAGGGCCAGGAATGCTGTAGCTGGCAGGCAGGCAGATAGCGCCGGAGAGGCCACGCTCACATTTGTAGTGGGGGCCACTCATGGGTCCTCTCCCTTTCTTCTCTCTTCCAGGCTCCAGAGAGTAGGGCCAAGTCCCAGAGGACAATGGTCTCGGTGACCATGGGTGAGTCTGCCTTCTCTGGGGGCCCCTTTCCCTGCTGTCTTATGGGACCTGGTCTTGGTCTGGGGCGGCAGAGGGGAGGGAAAGCCAGGGCACTGGCAGGAGCAGCTGTGCTCTGAAGTGGGGGTGGGGGTGGAGCTGGGCCAGGCTGTCTGATCTTCCTGACTTTGCCCTGGAGAATTTGGTAGATCCTCCTTCCCCACCATGAGACGACATGACATCACTGTGTCCTGGAGGAAGGAGATACTGCTCATCAGTGCTTGGGCAGTTTTCAGCAGATGTTGAATGTTGAGATTACCTTGATACTTGTTCCAGATTCATTCTCTCTCTCCTCTTTTTTAAAAATTATTATTATTATTATTATTTTATTTGCTGAGGCAGGGTCTCAGTCTAGCCCAGGCTGACCTAGAACTTACTCTGTAGCCCAGTCTGGCTTCAAACTCATGGTGATCCTCCTACCCCAGCCTCCCGAGTGCTGGGATAAAGATGTGCACCACCATGCCTGGCCCTAAGTTTTTTAAAGCTCTGTCTTTATTTATTTTATTTTAGGTTTTCCAGGTAGGATCTCACTCTTAGCTCAGGGCAATCTGGAGTTCACTCAGGGTGGCCTTTAACAAAGGCTTGTGTCACCATGCCTGGCTTGGCCTTTTTTTTTTTTTTTAAATGTGTGTGTGTGTGTGTGTGTGTGTGTGTGTGTGTATGTGAGAGAGAGAGAGAGAGAGAAAATGAACTAGTGTGCTAGGGCCTCCAGCCACTGTAATCGAACTCCAGATGCACCTTGTGCACTTTGCTCACTCTGCATCTGATTTACATGGAACCTGCAGAGTTGAACATGGGTCCTCAGGCTTTGCAGGCAAGCACCTTAACCACTAAGCTGGCTCTCCAGCCCTCTGTCTTTTTTGATTTCGAAGATACAAAACTCAGGTGGTGGCTTAGGAAAATGTGGACATTTATTGCACCTATAGAAAAGTCCAGAAAACATTTACATGGCAGGTGTTAAAAGCAGTTAGAAAGCAAGTTTGGGTTTGGGTTTTGAATTCACATAAGCAAAAGTCTTTTATGTGTCCCTTTGTGTGTGACTTTATGTAGCAAAGTGGTCACCTGAGTGGCCATGTGTGCCTGTTGGTTTTTGTTTCTCACTGCTGGGCAGTACTCACTGTGTGAGTGACACTTTGCTTGTGGATGCTTCTGTCAAGGACACTGCTTTGTTCTGGGTTTAAGCTCTGATAGAGACTCTTCTCTTGAGTGTAGTTTTTTTGCTTGTGTAGTATGTGACTATGTGTGTGGTGTGTACATGTATGTGCAGATGAGCTTGCATGCATTAAGTGGTCATAGAAGAGTGCCTGTTGTTCATGTGTGATATTTCTCTCTCTGAATGCAGAACTGTGTTTTTTGGCAGTCCCAGAAATTCTCTGGTCTATGTTTTCCATAGAATTGGGCTCACAGATGTGAATGGCCACACCCAGCTATTTAAGTGGGTGTCTATGGACTCAAACTTAGGGAGTTTCAGGTGCTTTCTTTTTTTTTTTTCGGGGTAGGGTCTCAATCTAGTCCATGCTGATCTGGAATTCACTCTGTATTCTCAGGATGGCCTCAAACTCACAGCGCTCCTCCTACCTCTGTCTCCTGAGTGCTGGGATCAAAGGCGTGTGCCACCACACCTAACATTTCAGGCCCTCTTGCTTGCAGTGTTTTGAGGTAGGGTTTCACTCTAGCCCAGGCTGACCTGGAATTCGCTATGTAGTCTCAGGGTGGCCTTGAACTCACAGTGATCTTCCTACCTCACTGGTTTTTCTTCTTTAAATGACAAGGTCTTGCTTTGTATCCTTGGTTGACCTTGAACTTGCTGTATAGACCAGGCTGGTCTCAAACATGAGGTAAACCTACTGTCCCTACTTTCCTAGAGCTGGGGTTGGTAGCAGTGAGCCGCTATGTGTATGTACTAGCTATCTCACTGATTCTAAGAAACATGGCCACACAGTATAATCTTTCTCAAGAGTGGATACATTTTGGTTAGTTTGCTTTGAAACAGGGCCTTATTCTAGCCCAGGATGACCTGGAACTCATGTAGCCCAAACTGGCCTTAAACTCACTATTATAGTGCTCAGGCCTTAGCCTCTGAGTGTTGGAATTATAGGTGTGAGTCACTATGCCTGGTCTTGCTTAGCAGCTTATGACAACTCAGTTGGCCACACATTTCCCTTCCTGGTAATACATAATGTGATGGTGTGTGCCACATGGTGTCTTGAACAGTGGGCTTCAGTGATTCCACAGTTAGAACCACAGGCTTCTTTGGACATGGGTGATGCAAGCCTATAATCCAAGAACTGGGGAGGTTCAGGCGAAGAGTCATCCTCAACTGTTCAGTGATTTTAAAAAATAAGGGGCTGGAGAGATGGCTCAGCGGTTAAAGGTGTTTGCTTGTAAAGCCTGGTGGCCCAGGCTCGATACCTCAGGTTCGCGATCCCAGTACCCTTGTAAATCCAGATGCACAATGCATCTGGAGTTTGTTTGCAGGAGCAACAGGCCCTGGTGGGCTTTTTAAATTTGATTTTTAATTTTCTTTTTTTATACTATATTTTTTTTATTTGAGAGAGAGATAAAGAGGCAAAGAGGGAGAGAACGGATGTGGCAGGGCCTTAAGTGGCTGCAAATGAGCTACAGATCCATGTGCCACCTTGTGCATCTGGCTTATACGGGTACTAGGCAATTGAACCTGGGTCCTGAGAGAGAATGCATGTGTGCTTGAGAGAGTATTGGCCTGCCAGGGCATCTGGCTACTACAGTCAAACTCCTGACACATGCACCCCCTTGTGTGCACCTGTCACATTGTGTGTCTGGCTTATGTGGATTCTGGGGAGTTGAACCTGGGTCCTTAGGTTTTGCAGGCAAGTGCCTTAACCATCATTAAGCCATCTCTCCAGCCCCCCTCCCTTCTTTTTTGGTTTTACGAAGTAGGGTTTCACTCTAGCTTAGGCTGACCTGGAATTCACTCTATAGTCTCAGGATGACCTCGAACTCAAGGTGATCCTCCTGAGGGCTGGCCTTAAGGCCTGCACCCCCATGCCTGCTGAGCCCTTTATTTTGATTTATGTAGTGTGTGTGGTTGAGCATGCTGTAAGGTGCGTGTGCGTGTGTGCGTGTGTGGAAGTAGAAGGTGCCTGTGCTCGTCCACCGCACTGGCACGGGCTCTCGCAGGTACAGACAGACACTAGTCTAGCTGGACCGTCAACTTCCAATTCCCTGGTTCCACCTTCCATTGCTGTAGACACTTTGGGACCACCGGTGCATGTGCCACGTTGCAACTGACTTTATGTGGGTGCTCAGGAGGCTTACTCAGGTCAGCAGGCTTTTTTTGTTTTTTTTGTTTTTCAAGGTGGGGGTTTTGCTCTGGCCCAGGCTGACCTGGAATTCACTATGTAGTCTCAGGGTGGTCTCGAACTCATGGCAATCCTCCTACCTCTGCCTCCCAAGTGCTGGGATTAAAAGTGTGCACCACCACACCTGGCTAGAGGTCAGGTCGGCAAGCGTTGTAAGCAAGTGCCTTTAACTGCTGAAATATCTCCCTAGCCCCTGGGCTTTTAGTTTGTGGGAAATACTGCTCTTGTGGTTCTATGTGTAACGAGCTCTTCCAACCCTCAGCCACTTCCGAGTGGATCCAGTTCTTTAAGGAAGCCGGCATCCCTCCAGGGCCTGCTGTTAACTACGCTGTGATGTTCGTGGACAATCGGTGAGGCACTGACAGGCCTGGGTCAGGTGGCAGGGGTGGTGGGGGCTGGGCGGCTCACCCACCCTGACTCATTGGGGCCTCACCACCGACCCTCCATACAGGATTCAGAAGAGCATGCTGCTGGATCTCAACAAGGAGATCATGAATGAGCTGGGTGTGACTGTGGTGGGCGACATCATTGCCATCCTCAAGCATGCCAAGGTGGTGCACCGCCAGGTGGGTCCTCTTCCCTCCTCCTTACCTGGGTCTGCCATGGGACTGGGGCGGACAGTCGTGAAGACCAAGGGCAGGTACAGGTGGATTCTGTGCCTGCTTCATCCATTGCCTGCACGACACGGGGCACGTTGCCTGGTTTTCCTGAGCCTGCCTGCCAGCCTTGCATTTGTTTTTTGAGGTAGGGTCTCGCTCTAGCCCAGGCTGACCTGGAATTCACTATGTAGTCTCAGGCTGTCCTCGAACTCACGGCGATCCTCCTACCTCTGCCTCCTGAGTGCTGGGATTAAAGGTGTGCACCACCACGCCCAGCTGAGCTTTCTTTTCTCTGACTCCTCCACACAGCAAGGCAAACCTGTGCTGCGTGGGAGTTGTATGGAGTTAGCACAGTGTAACCTGCCCAGAGTCAGGCCTCCCTTAATCCTCTCTGTATTATTATCATTGCTGGTTCTTACTTCCTCATGACTGCCATCATTTCCAGGACCCTCTTACTCCACAGGCAGAGCTCATGAAGACAAGGGCAGGAGCTTGGCCATTCTGCTGTAGTCCTCTCCTTCTAGTGACCTGCCTGAGTCTTGGCTGCTCATTCACTACTGCCCAGGGTGGCTGTGGTCATCCAGCAGACCGTGATCTGGCACCGAGTGCCACACCTGGCGTGGAGTGGAGTGGAGTGGAGTGGAATGGAGTGGCGTGCACTCAGAGTTATGGTAGCAAGTGCCTGCCAAGCACTGCTGGTGGCCGGCCGGGTGCCGTCTCCATCCTCTGTACACACACCTCTGACCCTCACCCCTGGTGGCCGGCCGGGTGCCATCTCCACCCTCTGTACACACACCTCTGACCCCCACCCCCTTGGACGGACAGGGGGCCTCACTCCCACGCTGTGCTGTCAGCAGTTTACTCTGCCAAGTGATGGCTTCCCAGGCGTTTGGGTCCTTTCTGATAGCTTCCTCTACCTCAGGGGTGTGTCTTCAGCTATGCATCATCTAGGACCCTGCAGAGTGAATGGAAGGATCTCTCAAGTGAAGAGGTGTCAATGAGCAAAAAATCTGTTTCTGCTAGCCTGGTGTGGGGGTGCACGCCTTTAATCCCAACATTTGGGAGGTAGGAGGATCACTGTGAGTTGTAGGCTACCCTGAGACTACATAGTGAATTCCACAAAAAGCTTTCTGTTTTTAAGTTTTGTTTATTTAATTTTCTTTAAAATTTTAAGTAAATTTTGATTTCTAGAAAAGTTCAAGCATAACAGTATAGAAAAATTTAGAACAGTATAGAAAGTTTCCATATCTCTCTTCTAGCCACTGTTACTGCCAATTTCTTAGGTAACCATACTATATTTATTAAAGCTAATAATTAAATATTAGCACCCTCATTCCCTCCCTCCTCCCACACACTTGAGTGGGAGTGGAGCTCAGGAATTCATACTTGCTGGGCAGGTGCTCCACCTCTGAGCCACGCCCCCAGTCCCTCACTATGGACTCTAGACAAGTGCTCTACCTCTGAGCCACGCCCCCAGCCCCTCACTGTGGATCCTAGACAAGTGCTCTACCTCTGAGCCACGACCCCAGCCCCTCACTGTGGATCCTAGACAAGTGCTCTGCCTCTGAGCCACGCCCCCAGCCCCTCACTGTGGACTCTATAGACAAGTGCTCTACCTCTGAGCCACGCCCCCAGCCCCTCACTGTGGATCTAGACAAGAGCTCTACCTCTGAGCCACGCCCCCAGCCCCTCACTGTGGATCCTACACAAGTGCTCTACTTCTGAGCCATGACCCCAAGCCCACACTTGACAGTTCTAATATCTATCTGCCAGGTATGTCGTGGTCTGACCCTCCATTTTGGGAGGGTTATAGGTTGCTTTCTTTTCTCCCAGTGCAAGGTGACTCAGGGTCTCTTCTGTGGCAGTTTCATTCTGACTGACTGAGTACTGAGGTCTGTGGCTCTGTTTGTACTGTTCTAAGCTTGGGCCCTTTTCTCCACAGGACATGTGCAAAGCTGCCACGGAGTCGGCGCCCTGCAGCTCCAGCTCTGTCCCAGGCGAGCTCCGCCGTGGCTCCTCTAGTGGTGAGTCCTGGTGTCTGGACCTTCCTTCCTTATCCCTTTGCTGGAGGAAGCACTGGCTGCTGTCTGCCTTGCGGTCTGCACAGTGCAAGCAGAGCTCTCTGAGGCCTGTGCTGGAAGGGAAAATAGGCCAGGCAGTGAGTGGCTGTGTTTTCATGGCCTCTCCACGTTCATGCTAGGTGTCCTTTTTCTTTTTCTTTTTTTTCAATTTTTATTTATTTGAGAGTGATTGGTGGAGAGGCAGATAGAGAGAGAGAGAATGGGCGAGCCAGGGCCTTCAGTCACAGCAAACAAACTCCAGACACATGCACCACCTTGTGAGTCTGGTTTACTTGGTCCTAGGCACTTGAACTGGGTCCTTTGGTTTTGTAGGCAAGCGCTTTAACTGCTGCCATCTCTCCAGCCCATGTTTTCTTTCATTTATTTATTTGAGAAGGCTAAAGAATGCAACTGGGCACACCAGGGTCTCTTGCTGCTGCAAGCAAACTCCAGACACTTGTGCCACTTTGTGCATCTGGCTTTATGCGGGTGCTAGGGAGTCAAATCCAAGCCTGCAGGCTTTGTGAGCAGATACCTTTAATCTTGGAGGTAACTTCCCAGCCTGTAGGTATCTTTTTCTTTTTTATGTTTTCCTCTTTTGAATTTGAGACAGGGTCTCAGTCTTGCCCAGGCTATCCTAGAATTCATGCTATTATAGCCCAGGCTGACCTCCAACTCATGATGATCCTCCTACCTCAGTCTCCTGAGAACTGACTAGGGCTATATCTTCGAGCCACCACACACCAGGTGAATTTTTTTTTTTTTTCTTTTTGGTTTGTCAAGGAAGGGTCTCTCTTTAGTCCAGGCTGACCTGGGATTCACTACATAGTCTCGGATGACTTGAACTCCCAGTAATCCTCCTACCTCTGCCTCCCAAGTACGGGGATTAAAGGTGTGGACCACCATACCTGGCCTAATTTTTTGGATTTTGAGACAGGATCATGTAGCCCAGGTTGACCTCAAACTTACAATCCTTCTACATCCTACTCTGCATCCTACTGTTGGAATTACAGTTATGCATTACCATACCCGGATTTCTTTATTTTTGTGTTTTTGAGGTATGGTCTCACTCTAGCCCAGGCTGACCTCGAATTCACTGTGTAGTCTCAGGGTGGCCTCCAACTCAAGGCGATCCTCCTACCTCTGCCTCCCAAGTGCTGGGATTAAAGGCGTGTGCCACCATGCCCAGCTCATTTTTTTTTATTTTTGGGTTTTTTGAGGTAGGGTCTCACTCTAGCCCAGGCTGACCTGGAATTCACTATGCAGTCTCAGGCTGCTCTTGAACTCACAGTGATCCTCCTACCCCTGCCTCCCGATTGCTGGGATTAAAATGTGTGTCACCACGCCTGGCGAAAAAAAAAATTGAAAAAACAAAAAAGCCGGGCATGGTGGCACACGCCTTTAATCCCAGCACTTGGGAGGCAGAGGTAGGAGGATTGCCTAGAGTTCGAGGCCAGCCTGAGACTCCATAGTGAATTCCAGGTCAGCCTGAGCTAGACTGAGACCCTACCTCAAAAAGCAAGCCAAAAACAGAGCCAGGCGTGGTGGCGCACGCCTTTAATCCCAGCACTCGGGAGGCAGAGGTAG
This sequence comes from Jaculus jaculus, assembly GCF_020740685.1. Taxonomy (NCBI): domain Eukaryota; kingdom Metazoa; phylum Chordata; class Mammalia; order Rodentia; family Dipodidae; genus Jaculus; species Jaculus jaculus. The sequence continues at coordinate 1,297,648 of NC_059115.1, read as the reverse complement.
GATCGCCGAGAGTTTGAGGCCACCCTGAGACTACATAGTGAATTCCAGGTCAGCCTGAACCAGAGTGAGACCCTACCTCGAAAAACAAAAAACAAACAAACAAAAAAAAGCCAAAAACAAAACAAAACAAAAAAAGTTCTATGGTTGAGTCTCAAGGTGGCCTTAAACTCTTGGCAATCCTCTTACCTCTGCCTCCCAAGTGCTGGAATTAAAGGCGTGTGCCATCACACCTGGCTCTTCTTGGTGTGTTTTAATATGGTCATGTGCTCATGTGGTCCAATTACCATAGATTAAGTTATTTTTCATCTGCATGGTAGTGCCACACCGATGTTTATGGCCAAGGTGCAAAGTAACCTGCCCGTGTGTGTGTGTATACTAAAAATGGACCCAGATGCTACCCGTGGGCGAGGCTCTGGACAGACGTAGCTTGATAGGCTGCTGTTGTACAGTGTCCAGTACCACAGAGCAGGCCCCAGTTGGAACTTAACACCTCACACTAACATGAGCTCAGACAGGAGGATTGCTACAAGTTTGGAATGTGATACTCTGTCTCAGGAGAGAAGAGATGACTTCCAGCCGGGTGGCGATGAGGGTTCTGAAGAGGAGAAGTATATTGTGAGTTAGGGCAATGGCGCTGGTGTGGTAGAGACCTGAATGACTAGACAAAGGGGAAGCTGTTGGTACTCGGGGCATTGCATTCTGGGTAGAAGGAGCGGCACATGTCCACTTGCTGGGGATTATATCCTGGAGGCCAGTATGCTGGAAGTAGTGCCAGGAGAGGAGGGCTGAGCCCCACACGGGCCTGCAAGCTGACGATGGGCTGTGCGGAGAGCCAGTCTTCTAGGGCAGGGAGAGGTGAATGGGTTTCTGGGGAGATGAAGTGACCCTACTCCCAAGCATATCCATCATGGAAATAGACCAGCCACGGGGTGACAGCAGCTGTCCCTTCCCCCTTCCGTCCAGTGCTCGCCCCTCCACCCTGACCCTCATGCTGCTGGCGTCAAGTCTTGCTCCCAGAGTTTCGCCAACTCATATGTTCCCCTTCTTCCCCACAGCTGCCTCCCGGATGATTGCCAACAGTTTGAATCATGACTCCCCACCACACACTCCCTCCAGGCGACCAGACACCAGCACCTCCAAGATCTCTGTCACTGTGTCGAACAAGATGGCCACAAAGAGGGCCAAGGCCTCTGGTGAGGGGACTTGGGCAGGTGGTGGTCAGGGCTTGGGGGGTATGTGGGTGAGCAGAAGGATTTTTGGGATCATGCACTGAAATGTGCAAGGTGCTTCAAGGACCAAAAGGTGTTCAAAGCATTTGGTATTAATTTAATTGCCTCTGGAACTGGTCACGTCACCATGGCTCTGTGGCCACATTACTGGGTCTAGGGTGGTGATACACCAGTTGCAAGGCTGGTGGGAAGCCCTGGAGAAGCACTGAAGCACCTGTCTGGGACAGTTGGCACTCAGTGGCCTGCCCTTCCTTCCTCCCTCCCTTCTTCCCTCCCTCCCTTCCTTTCTTTCCTTTCTTTGACAGAGAGAGAATGGGCGTGCCAGGGCCTTCAGCCACTGCAGAAGAACTCCAGATGCATTCGCCCCCTTGTGCATCTGGCTAATATGGGTCCTGGGGAATCGAACCTGGGTCCTTTGGCTTTGCAGGCAAATGCCTTAACTGCTAAACCATCCCTCTAGCCCCTCCCTCCCTCCCTCCTCCCCCCTTTCTTTTATTGTAGCCCAAACTGGCCTCAAACTCATCATCTGAATGGCCTTGAGCTCCTAACCCTCCTGTCCTTACTTTCCCAGGGCTGGGATTACAGGTTTATATGGTACTGGAGATGGAACCCTGAAGCCTGTGTATGTGAGCCAAGCTCTTTACAAACGAGCTACATTCCCAGCTCGAATCCCTTCCTGCTGCCTGCTGTTCACTGGCCCCTGTGTTCTCCTGGAGCCTGCCTTCTGCTTCTGCTCGGCCCAGGCTGAAAGCCCTTTGTGCGCCTGAGTCTTCTCTCAGCGACACTCTTGTGTCTCTTTTGGAACCATTCACATATCATGTCACAAGGCACCTGTAGAAACTGAGGCCCAAGGTGGGGACTTCATTTTTCTAATGCCCAGTCCCATCCCTTGCTGTCACTGCCATTGCTAGGCCTCACCTTTGCCTGGTGTGTGTGGCAGTGTCTCGACCCGTCTGGCCTTTGACTACTGTACCACGAGTCTGAGAGTTCAGTTAGGAGTGGAGCTTATGCCTGTCCTCCCAGCCCTGGGAGACTGTACCAAAAGGATCGCTGTGAGTTCAAGGCTAGCCTGGCATACAAGTTCCAGGCCAACTAGAGCTATGTGGTGAGACCCTATGTCACAAACCAACAAACAAAAGACTAAAAACAAAACAAAAAGAAAAGAAAGTTTAAAGTGCTGAAATGATTGTGACCTGGGGGAATGGCACTTTAGTTTTTGTTTTTTGTTCTTTTGAATAGGGTCTTGCTTTAGCCCAGGCTGATCTGGAATTCACTATGTGGTCTCAGGGTGGCCTCGAACTCATGGCGATCCTCCTACCTCTGCCTCCTGAGTGCTGGGATTAAAAAGGCATATGCCACCACACCTGGCTGGGAATGGCTCTTTAAACCCTGGACACTTTAAAATCATTTTAAATATTTTATTTATTTATTTGAGAGGAAGAGAGAATGAAAGAGAAAGAGGCAGACAGAAAAAGAATGGTCATGCCAGGGCCTCCAGCCACTGTAAACTCCAGATGCATGTGCCACCAGCTTATGTGGGACCTGGAGAATCAAACGTGGGTCTTTATGCTTCATAGGCAAACACCTTAACTGCTAAGCCATCTCTCCAGCCCTGTTTTTTTTTAAGTTTTTATTTTTATTTATATATTAGAGACAGAGAGGGATTGGGGAGGGTGCAGGGAGATCTTGATTACTTGTTAGAATTGAGCACAGGGCCAGGGTAGATGGCCCAGTGGTTGAGAGGACTTGTTTCTTATGCATGAGGGCCTGGCATGTCTGAAATTCCTCCATAGCCAACATAAACAGCTGGGCATCACCATGAACATCTATAACCCTAGTTTGAGGGGGAGAGAAGAGGGTTGGAGAACAGAGAATTCCTGGGACTTGCTGACTGAAAAAACAGCAGCTCCAGGTTGAGGAAGAGAGACCATCTGAAGGAAAAACACAGAAGAGTAATAAAAATCCACCTCTGCCTTCACATATACATAGGGTGTGCACACTCACATGCATACAGCACATGTAACATACAACAGATCACATACTAGACATACTTTACACACACATGTGCAGAAAAAATAGGTTAAAAAAGTACTCAATAGTTGTGAAAACAGCACCTATGAGATTCTAGAATCTTCTCATTCCATAGTAGGTTCCCCTTCCTGGGGGTTTGGGAGGTGCTGTCTCAAAAAAAAAAGGTCTGGGGCTGGAGAGATGGTTCAGCAGTTAAGGCACTTGCCCACAAAGCCAAGGGACCCAGGTTCAATTCCTTAGTACCCATGTATAGCCAGATGCACAAGGTGGCGCATGTATCTGGAGTTAGTTTGCAGTGGCTAGAGGCCCTGGCACACTTATTCTGTCTATCTGCCTCTTTCTCTCTCTCAAATAAATCAACAAACAAATAAATAAAATACTCACCAATGTGCCCTTTGTCAGGTCCCTGCACCTGCTATAGGCAAATAACCATCCTTGAGGGGTAAGCCTGTGTCTCTCCCCAGCTCTGGCCCACAGGGAAGAGGAGAGCCTGGCTGTTCCTGCCAAGCGGCGTCGGGTCACTGCTGAGATGGAGGGGAAGTACATCATCCACATGCCTAAGGGTACCACCGCCCGCACCCGCAGGATCCTGGCGCAGCAGCAGGCCGCCAAAGGTACTTACTTCTGTGTGGTGGCCCAGGACAGGGGGCAGCAGGACGGTGGGGAGCCCTTGGGCCGAGAGGACAGGCTGTCCTGTCATCCTGCAGTTGATGTGCTGGGCTCTTCTATCTTGTCCTTGGGGGGCAAGCAGAAGGAGTTGGGGTGGCCAGCCTGGACAGTGAGTGACTGGCTGCAGAGGATGAGTGTTTGCAGTGGAACCTGAGCTGTGGTTGCTAAGAGCCAGTGCTACAGCCTGTGCCTGTTGCTGGGGAGGTGGGCTGTGCTGTGGGAGGGGCAGTTTAGAAGAGTCCCTTTTCTGTGGGAGAAGGAGACTCTCCCTCCTTCCTGGACCCCATGGCTGTGAGTCTGTGCAGAGACCACCTTCCCTTGTTCCTTCTCTCCCCAGGATTGGGACGTGACCAGAACCTTGCTTGTGGTAGGTCAGTGTGCTATCACAGAACCAGAACCACATCCTTAGTCCTACCTTTTCTTTTTTAAATTTGTCTTGTTTGTTTTTCAAGGTAGGGGTTCGCTCTAGCCCAGGCTGACCTGGAATTCACTATGTAGTCTCAGAACAGCCTTGAACTCACATGATCCTCCTACCTCTGCATGCGGAGTGCCTGGATTAAAGGCGTGTGCTACTACGCCCGGCTGTAATTTGTCTTTTTTTATTTTGACAATTTTATACTGTATACAATGTATTTTGATCATATTTACTCCCTATAATTGTTGTCATCCCCCCACTCCCACTAATTCTGTTCTCCCTGACTAATCCCCTTACTATTTTCCTATCTTCTGATTATTTTTTTGTGGCTTACTGGATTAAGTTATGGTTACTTCCTGAAGCATGGGCAGCTTACGAGTGGTTCCATGACTGCCTTTCCCCAGGAACCACCAAGTGCCAGTCTTTCCTGCGGGGAGCATGCTCCTGTGCTCCTCTCCCGTCCGTGATGGAATGTTGGTGGGCTCAGTCTTGTGCAGGAAACCATAGAGGCTGGGAGGTCATGAGTGTGATGGCTGGGTCAGGTTCCGAAGACCACGTTCCACAGCGCTCCTGCCCATTTTCCAGCTCTTACATTCTTTCCACCTGCTCTTCCACCATGTTCCCTGAGCCCTGTAGGAGGGGTGACAATAGATGAGATGTCTCATTCAGTGCTGAGCACACAGTTGTCACTTCTGCTGGGTGTGCCTGCATTAACTTCCACACACTGCCTGCCAAAAGAAACTTCTGTAATGGAGTCTGAGAGCAGCACCAATCTATGGGTGTAAGTGTTTAAAAGGTGTCATGGTTTTGTTTTTCTGCTCACACAATACCATCTTCCTGTAAATGTCATCAGGCTCCTGATTCCCACAACAGCTTTCATTTTGTGTGTTTTCTCAAGTAGGGCTTTCTCTAGCTTTGGCTGACTGGAACTCACTCTGTACTCCTAGGCTGGCCTTGAACTCACAGCAGTTCTATCTCAGGCTCCTGAGTGCTGAGATTAAAGGCATATGCCAGCACTACAGTGTGTTTTATTTTTATTTTATTTTTTTCTATTTTTGTATTTTGAGTATTTGATAAGGAGAGAGAGAGAGAAAGACTGGGTGCACCAAGGTCTCCTGCTGCTGCAGATAAACTACAGACATATGTCACCATACATCTGGCTTTATGAGGGTACTGAGGAATCAACCTGAGCTGTCAGGCTTTACAATGCCTTTAACTGCTGAGCCATTTCTCTAGCCTCAATTAGTGTTTTTGTTGTTGTGTTTTGTTTTGAGGTAGGGTCTCACTCTAGTCTCAGGGTGATCCTCCTACCTCTGCCTCCTGAGTGCTGAGGTTAAAAGGCGTGCACCACCACGCTCTGCCTCTTCTGACTCTTTCCAACTCTGTCCCCTCTTCATCTCCCCCTACCCCCAGTGGTAGAGGTAGAGATGAGCAGATCCCTGCATCTTACTGGCCACCTAGTATAGTGTAATTAGGCATGTTCCTGGCTAGTAGAGGGCCTGTGTCCAAATAAAGGTGGATAGTGCCTGAGAAAGAATGGCCCCTAGGTGGTTGTCTTCTGGCTTCACACGTACATGCACATGTGTGCAGGCACACTTGCATATGCTTACATACCCAAAGAAACCTCAAAACAAACTCCCCACTCTGTCCAGCTTGTACAAACATAAGGAAGAACTAGGGGGATGGCTCAGTTGATAACATGATTACCGGATAAGCATGAGGACCTGAGTTCAGATCCCTAGCACTCATGTAAAAGCTGGGTGTAGTGGCAATATGCTCATATTCCTAGTTCTGGGAAGGCAGATGCAGGAGAGTTCCTGGACTAGCTAGCTAGCTAGCTAGCCAATTAGTGAGCTGCAGGTTTAGTTAAAGAACCTGTTTCAAGAAATAAACTGGAGCCAGGCATGGTGGCGATCTTGCGAAGCACAGGTAGGAGGATCACCATGAGTTCGAGGCCCTCCTGAGATTACATAGTGAATTCCAGGTTAGCTTGGGCTAGAGTGAAACCCTACCTCAAAAAAACAAAACCATAAAAATCCTATCAAAAAACAGAATCACACATACATACAAAAGGCAAAAATTTTCATCGGTCTTTCCTCTGTTTGACAGTAGCCAGGTGTGTGAGGTCAGTGGGAGCCAGTAGTGTAACCTGCACCAGCATGAAATGGCCTTGTGAAGGCAGAACTGACTGGAGTCTGGGTTGGCCATATCTTCCCCTTTGGCATCTGCTCTGTGCTCAGCCTGGGCATGGGCACCAAGAACCACTTGGCAAGTGTGGCCTGATGGCATCTCTTCCTTCCCAGGTCTTCACAGGACGTCTGTGTTTGACCGCCTTGGTGCTGAGACCAAGGCAGATACAACAACGGGGAATAAGGTGAGTTGGGGATGGCGGAGTGGCTTGGGCTGGCCTGTTCTTGTCTTCTCCAGTATTGTTCTCTGACAGACATATCTGCCCTGGTGTACCCTGGCCTTTCCAGCCTCAGGCCCCTTCTTGGTCTCAGTGGCCTTCCTGCCTGTCTTCTGACCTTTTCTTGTTTTTGTCCCAGCCCCATCCTGTCCTGTTGCTACTGGACATCTTTGGCCATGTCCCAGTGGATTTCGTCAACCTCACCACAGCTGCCGTCCCTTACTTACTGAGTCTCTTGACTTCATATGTCCTGTCTCTGCCTTCTGACCTGGTATCACATGGCTGCCTCCAAACTTGTCCCCACATTTGCACTATGAGCTGCCACAGGACCTGTTCTTTTTCTTCTCAGTGAGGGTCTCACATAGCTCAGCCTGGCCTCACACTTGCTATATTTCTTTATTTATTTTTTCCTGAGGTCGGTCTCACTATAGTCTCATGGCGGTCCTCCTACCTCTGCCTCCCGAGTGCTGGGGTTAAACGTGACACCACGCCCCGCTGCTGCTGCTGCTACTTTCTTTCTTGTCTGAACATTTTTGACAACTTCATACATATATATGTGTTATGATCATATTCACCTTTCAGAACCCTCTTTTAGCCCCTTCTATTACACTTCCTGTTTTTTTTGTGGGGGGGGGGGGCATTGTGCCTGAGTTAGTATGGGTTGCTGACCACGAGCATGAGTGAGGGTTATTTACTGGAATTTGGGTACCTAACCAGGGGCTCCACCATGAAAGAACATAGCTCCTCTGAGAAGAGTCAGCCCCTCCACATCTGTATGGGATTGTTGGTGGATATAATCTTGTGCAGGAAACCACAGCACTCCTTCCCACCCTCCAGCGCCTCCCGTGCTCTTTCTGCCCCTACTTCTGAATATCCTCAGCTTGGGAGGAGCTGTGCACCCGATTGTCACTTGTTCTCAGCACTTTTCAGCAGCCACGCATGTGTGCGCTAACCTCTGCCTGCCACAGAAAGAAACTTCTGTGAAGGAGGCCGAGAGCAGCACTGATGTGTGGAGGCGACATCAACAGAAGCGAGCTCCACAGCCTGTCCAGTTAGCACGGCAGCGGTACTAGTTTCCTCCTTAGGGCCATGATCTCCCCAGCCATGGGCCTTAGACCAGTTTTATTTACTTATTTAGTGAGACAGAAAGGCAGGTAGAGAATGGGTGCGCCAGGGCCTTTAGCCACTGCAGTTGAATTCCAAATCCATGAGCCCCCTTGTGCATCTGGCTTATGCGGGTCTGAAGACTTGAACCTGGGTCCTTAGACTTGAGGCACGTGCCTTAGCCCCTCAGCCATCTCTCCAGTCCTAGACCGGTTCACAGTCTCAGGCCTGGCCTCCTTCCTGTGGAGCCGGCCTCACGTCCAGCCAGAGTGCTTGTGCCACTGTCGCACCTAGCTTTTTTCTTTCTTGTAATTTCTTTTTGTTTTTTTAAGGTAGGGTTTCACTCTAGCACAGGGTGACTTGGGCTTCACTATGTAGTATCAGGGAGGCATTGAACTCACAGCAATCCTACCTCTGCCTCCCAAGTGCTAGGATTAAAGGCGTCCATTACCATGCCCTGCTGTTTTTGTAATTGAGGATTGGTGCGCCATCTTGTGGGCATGTGCGGCCTTGCATCACCTTTTGCATCTGGCTTATGTGGGATATGGAGAGTCAAACATGGGTCCTTGGGCTTTGCAGGCAAGTGCCTTAATGGCTAAGCCATCTCTCCAGTCCAACACCCAGAGTGATGGTACCACTCTAGATGTTGGGGCTTGAAGATCCAGCCCCATGAAGCATTTATTTAGTGAGTGCTCAGTCAGTATGATCGGCCCTTGCTTCTGCCCCAGGGGCCAGCACATGCCCTTTTCTCTGCTTATCCATCCTCTGCCTGACGTACAGCTGGGCTTCAGCAAAAGTCCCTGGAATTGTGAGATGAGACAAGCTGCCTCTGTTTCTTTCTTTCTTTTTTTCTCCCAATTTTTATTAATATTTTACATGATTATGCCTCTGTTTCTTGTCCTCCAGCCCTCCACTCTCCACATGCCGGGCATAGTGGCCCATGCCTGTCATCTCAGGAGGCTGAGGCAGGGGGATCTTGAGCTTGTGGCCAGCCTGAGCTATGTAGTGAAACTTTGTCTTAACAAAAAAAAAAAAAAGAAAAGAAAGAAAGAAAGAAAGAAAGAAAGAAGGAAAGAAAGAAAAAGAAAAAAGGGGCTGGTGAGATGGTTTAGGAAGAGAACTTGCAGGCAAACATGAGGGGGTGGAGATAGCATTCCTGGGGTTGGATAGTTAGCCATCTTGACTGAAAAGCAGCAGCTCCAGGTTCAGCAAGACTGTGTCTGTCTCAAGGAGAAACACGCAAGATGGACAGAGGATGCTGTCTGAGGCCTCCTCCCCCTCTGACCAGCCACTACCCTTCAGTTTTCAGAGTGCCTGTCAGCGTGCCCAATCCTAGGAAAACTTTCTGAGCCCCTAGGCAAAGTCGGATCTTCCTCTGGCTCCTCAGCCCTGGTGTTCCCCATCAGGAATATCACAGAAATCCCAGCCTACTTCCTAGAGGCCAGTATAGTGCAGTCAGCAACATGACCTCTGACCTTTACAGCCCACAGGAGTTTTCAGCCGCTTGGGGGCCACTCCAGAGGTGGATGAGGATCTGGCTTGGGACAGTGACAACGACAGCAGCAGCTCTGTCTTGCAGTATGCTGGAGTCCTCAAAAAGCTTGGACGGACCCCTGTAAAGGCCAGTCCCCAGCCAGCACTGACCGTCAAAGCCAAGGCCACAAGCTCTGCAGCTGCTGCCACAACCCCAGCCCCTAAGCTGCGGCGCCTAGCGCTTCCGTCTCGACCTGGGCCGGAGAAGCAGACAGAGTCCCTGTCCAAAGTCAGCATCATTCAGAGACTGGGCAAGGCCACCCTTGTGCCTGAGGCCCAGGACAGCCAGGTCACAAGCACCAAGAGTAAGTCCTCAGCTGAAGCCAAGGTCACCATTAAGAGGACTCTGGTGGGGCCCCGGGTCACCAGCTCCAGCGAGGGCCTTGGTGCCCAGATGGACCACGCGGGCACTGTGAGCGTGTTCAAAAGACTGGGCCGCAAGACATTCTAGCCAGCATGGTGGGTGGGGTGCAGCACAGAACAAAGGGCCCCTCCCTGCCAGTTCTAGATGACAGCTAGGTTCCATTTGTCTCCCTCGGGCATTCACACTGGCCCCAAACACTCTGGGACTTGGGCATTTTTCTTGTCTGAGATATTCCTTGTGGCGTGGCCTGGCCTGCTCTCCCTTTCCTGCCCTCTGCTCTTGACAGACCTACCCCTTTTCTACCTCTCCTCAATGCCAAGTGCCCTGCCCCTTCCTTCACACAGCCCTCCTCCATCTTTCAGCAACCTTGCCACCTCACAACCCCTCCCTCTTCTACCCCTGCCCTGCTGTGGTCTCCCTCTCCTTCTTTTCACTCTGTTCATTTCTCCCTCTTCTGTTTTCTGTCCCCGTGGCAAGGCCTGACCGTCCGCTGCGTCCTGCCCGACCCTCCTGCATCTCTGACCTCCCAGCGGCGCCCTCGTCGACGATGGCGTCGAGCCTGTTAACCACCCTTCACTCCCAGGATGGAGGGACCCTCAGACCCTGGGATGCAGCTGGGGCACCTCCGTTTCCTTGCTCTGGCCATCTTTTCTTGGAAAGCCTTTGTGGGTGGTGGGCAAGGGACATTGGGAAGGGAGGCCATTAGTTGGGAGAAAAACACAACAGCTGTTTGAATATATTTCTCTGGCTTCCAAACCATTCCCTCCCCTCCTTCAGTGTGAGTTATGAATGGATGGTTTGTTTTTCCACCAACATAGTGGGGTGGCCAGTGCTCCGTCCCAAAGGACAAACTCCTATACCACTCAGCCCAGCTACCTCCTCAGCACAAGCTCCCGTGGTTTTTCACTGTCTTCCTCCTTGGGTTTCACCTATTCTACCGCTCTGCCTGCTGGTGGCTTTTCTTTTCCTTTTTTTTTTTTTAGATAGGCCATGAACTTCCCATCTTCCTGTCTCCACCTCCCAAGTATGGAGATTACCACTATGCCCTGTTTTAATTTAAAATCAGTGCTGATGGGCATGGTGGCTCACGCCATTAATCCCAGCACTCAGGAGACAGAGGTAGGAGGATTGCTGTGAGTTAGAGGCCAGCCTGGGACTACATAGTGAATTCCAGGTCAGCCTGGGCTAGAGTGAGACCCTACTTCGAAACCCCCCCCCCAAAAAAAAATCAGTGCTGATGGGCTAGCGAGATGGCTGAGTGGTTAATGCGCTTTGCCTGCAAAACCAAAGGACCAAGATTTGATTCCCTAGGACACACATAAGCTAGATGCACAAGGTGACACATGTGTCTGGAGTTTGTTTGCAGTGGCCAGAAGCCCTGGTGTGCCCATTCTCTCTCTAGCTGCCTCTCTCACTCTCTCTCAAATAAATAATTAAAAATTAAAATTAGTGCTGAGGACTGAACCCAGGACTTTGTGCATGCTAAGTAAGCACTCTACCCACAACTACTTCCCTAGACTCTCAAAGTTTTTTTAAATATTTAATTTATTTATTTATGAGAGAGAGAGACAGATAGACAGACAGAAAGAGAGAATGGGAACTCCAGGACCTCTAGCCAGTGCATAGGAACTCCAGATACATGTGCTCCCTTGTGCATCTGGCTTATGTGGGTCCTGGGAAATCGAACCAGGGTCCTTACGCTTCACGGGCAAATGCTGTAACCACTAAGCCATTTCCCCAGTTCCCCTCTTAAATTTTTTTAAAATTTGTTTTGGTTTTTTGAGTAGGGTCTTGCTGTAGCTCAGTCTGATCTAGAATACACTATGTAGTCTCAGGCTGGCTTTGAATATGTGAGGATTCTCCTATCTCTGACACCCAAATGCTGGGATTAAAATTGTGTGCCACCACACCTGGCTCTTTACATGTCTTAGATAGGGTCATCTTATATAACCCAGGCTAGCATTCTTCTGCCATCACCTCCTAAGAGCTGCAATTTTAGGCATGAATTGCCCATGGCCAGCCTCTCTCCAATGAAGGATGTCCTAAGATGGTGCTACCCAAATTGCCAGAGAGGGGAGGGAGGTTCCAGGGCCATGTTAGGTGTGCGTTGGGCACACTTCGAGGTGACACGCTGGCTGAATTGGGAACAAGTTCTCGCAAAGATGAAGTTTAGGAGAACATTCTGGCAAAGGGATAGCCAGAGACAAAGGCCCTATATTGGGGCATAGAGAACCAAAAAAAAAAAAAAAAAAACTGGCTTGTGAGTCAGGGGCCAGTTTGGGTGGTGCATGCATCTGGAGTTCTTTTGCAGTGGCACAGCCATTCTTATTCATTCTCTCTCTCTCTGTGTCTCTCAAATAATAATAAATTAAAAAAAAAAAAAGATTTGAAGCACTAGGGGCTGGGGATGTAGCTCAATTGGAGAGTGCTGTCTGAAGCCTTGGTTTTATCCCCAGCATTGCATAAAACTAAGCATAGTGACACATGCCTGTAATCCCATACACTGTATAAAATGTCTGTGTAAGTTTGGTATGGCATGGTAGGGTACCCTTTCAGTCACAGTCCTGGGGAGGCTGAGGCAGGAGGATCATGAGTTCAAGGCCAGCCTGGGCTACATGGTAAGCTCTTATCTCCAGCATACACACAACAGCAAATAAACAGCACACGCACACTCAAGGGCTCTGAGCGTAGCAGTTGGTAGGTGCTTGCGTAGAGTGCACTAGTCCTGGGTCTGACCGCCAGCACTGAGCAATCTAGTGGTGGCCTTAGCCTGTAATGCCAGCCCTTACTCTCAGACATAGGGGCAGGGTGGTGACAAGCTGAAGTTCATTCCCTGCTGCAAGCAAGCATGGGGCCAGTCTGGCCAACGTGAAATCCTGTTTCAGAAAAACAAAAACGTGGGGCTGGAGAGTTGGCTTAGCGTTTAAGCATTTGCCTGCAAAGCCAAAGGACCTTGGTTTGATTCCCCAGAACCCACATAAGCCAGATGTACAAGGTGGCACATGCATCTGGAATTCATTTGCAGTGGCTGCAGGCCCTGGCGCACCCATTCCCTCTCCTTCTTTCTGTGTCTCTCTCTGCCTCTTTCTCCAAAAAAAAAAACAACAAAAAAACAAACAAACAAACAAAAAAAAAACTATAAGCTAGGAATGATGGTACACATTTTTGATCCCTGCGCTTGGGAGGCAGAGGTAGGATGATCACCATGAGTTCGAAGCCACCTTGAGACTACATTGTGAATTCCCGGTCAGCCTGGGCTAGAAACCTACCTCAAAAAAAAAAAAAAGGGGGGGGAGGGCTAGAGAGATGATTTAGCAGTTAAGGCATTTGCCTGCAAAGCCAAATGACCTAAGTTTGATTCCCCAGGACCCACATTAGCCTTAGCCAGATGCACAAGGGGCCACACGTATCTGGAATTCGTTTGCAGTGGCTGGAGGCCCTGGCGTGCCCATTCTCTCTTTCTTTCTCCTCTTTCTCTGTCAAATAAATAAATGAAATAAAAAAATTAAAACTATAAAAAATGTATTTGTAGCTGCAAGTGATTTTAGTTGTTCTTTTTATTTTATTTATTTATTTATTTATTAGAGAGGTAGGATCTCACTTTAGCTCAGGCTGACCTGGAATTCACTATGTAGTTTCAGGGTGGCCTTGAACTCGTGGTGATCCTCTTATCACTGCTTTCTGAGTGCTGGGATTAAAGGCGTGTGCCACCATGCCCAGTTCTTCCTGCTTTTTTTGTTTTGAGGCAGGGTCTCTCACTGTAGTTCAGGCTGATCTAGAACTCACTGTATAGCCCAAGTTGGTCTCAAGCTCATAGCAATCCTCTTAGCTCAGTCTCCTAAGTACTGGGATTAAAGGCATGAGCCACCACACCTGTTTTGTTTCTTTTAATTTTTATTTATTTGAGAGTTCACTAACAAGCTCAAGGTTCATGTGTCCCTTTATACATCTTGCTTTTTGTGGGTACTGGGAAATTGAACCCCAGCTGACAAGCTTTGCAAGCAATCTGGTGCCTTTAATGGCTGAACCATTTCCCCAGCCTTCTTTTTCTTTTTCCATTTTTATTAACATTTTCCATGATTATAAAAAAATATCCCGGGCTGGAGAGATGGCTTAGCGGTTAAGCGCTTGCCTGTGAAGCCTAAGGACCCCGGTTCGAGGCTCAGTTCCCCAGGTCCCACGTTAGCCAGATGCACAAGGGGGCGCACGCGTCTGGAGTTCGTTTGCAGGGGCTGGAAGCCCTGGCACGCCCATCCTCTCTCTCCCTCTATCTGTCTTTCTCCCTGTGTCTGTCGCTCTCAAATAAATAAAAAAATGAACAACAACAAAAAAAAATATCCCATGGTAATACCCTCCCTTCCCCCACTTTCCCCTTTGAAATTCCATTCTCCATCATATCCCCTTCCCATCTCAATCAGTCTCTCTCTCTCTCTTTTTTGTTTTTTGAGGTAGGATCTCACTCTGGTCCAGGCTGACCTGGAATTCACTATGTAGTCTCAGGGTAGCCTTGGACTCATGGCGATCCTCCTACCTCTGCCTCCCGAGTGCTGGGATTAAAGGAGTGTGCTACCGGCTCAGTCTCTCTTTTATTTTGATGTCATGATCTTTTCCTCCTCTTATGATGGTCTCGTGTAGGTAATGTCAGGCACTATGAGGTCATGGATATCCAGGCCATTTTATGTCTGGAGGAAGCTTAGTTTATGCAATGCTGGGGATAAAACTAAGGCTTCAGGCAGCACTCTACTAACTGAGCTACATCCCCAGCCCCTAGTGCTTCAAATCTTTTTTTTTTTTTAAGTGATATTATTTGAGAGAGAGGGTAGCATTAATATAAGGGTATAAATATTAAGAGAAGTGCTTACTGGGCAGTTTGATAAGCATAGTATATACATTTATCCAGACACCAGCAGATGTTACACCCCTAGGGCTCATGACTACCCCTGTTTTAAGTTTTCAATATCAGGGATGTATTTTCCCCCCATGGAGCGGGCCTCCAGTCCAGTTGAAGGGCAGTTGGTTTCCACCATGATAGATGTGCCACTATTGCACCCATTGGCTCATTTGGCCTGGCTGGTCAATTATAAGGCTTGCAGTGTCCACTGTTGAGTATCTTCACTGGTGGTATTTCGTTCTCCCATTGAACTACATGTAGAATGGCTTCTTCCAGCTTCCAGCCTTATTTTTCTTTCCTTTCTTTTTCCTCTTCTCTCCTCCCTTTTCCTCTCCTCTCCCTCTCTTTTCTTCTTCTTTTTTTTTTTTTTTTCAAGGTAGGGTCTCACCCTGGTGTGGGCTGACCTGGTACTTTGTAGTTCCAAACTGGCCTATGACCCACAGTGATCCTCCTACCGCTTCCTGGGATTAAAAACATGTGAGCCCTACACCTGGCCCTATTTTTCTTTTTCTTTTTATTAATTAATTTAATTTATTGATTGATTTTTCAAGGTAGGGTCTCACTCTAGCTCAGGCTGAGCTGGAATTCACTCTGTAGTCTCAGAGTGGCCTCAAAATCATGGCGATCCTCCTACCTCTGCCTCCCCAGTGCTGGGGATTAAAGCTGTGTGCCACCACGCCCGGCCCTATTTTTCTTTTTTAAAGCAGAGTGGGAGGGTTCCCTTAGGATTTATTTAACCTAGAGCCTTGCACAGGCTAAGCAAGCACTCTGCCACTGAGCTACATGCCCAGCTGTTAGAGTTTTGGTTTTCTTTCTTTTTAAAAATATTTTATTTATTTATTTGAGAGAGAGAGAGAATGGGCACGCCTGGGCCTTTAGTCACTGTAAATGAACTCCAGATGCATGTGCCCCCTTGGGCATCTGGCTTACATGGGTCCTGGAGAATCAAACTGGGATCTGTAGGCTTTGCAGGCAAACACCTTAACTGCTAAGCCATTTCACCAGCCCAGTTCTCTTTTTATGTGCAATTTTATTTTATTTTATTTATTTATTTTTTTTTTGCCTTCCGTGAAAGGGCCTCACTCTGGCCCAGGCTGACCTGGAATTAACTATGTAGTCTCAGGGTGACCTCGAAATCATGACGATTCTCCTACCTCTGACTCCTGAGTGCTGGGAATAAAAGCATGTATCACCACGCCTGGCTTAAAATTTTTTTATTATATTTATTTACTTAGAATAAGAGGCAGATAAATATAGAGAGAATAGATGCATCAGAGCCTCTAGCCACTGCAAATAAACTCCAGACACATATGCCACCTTGTGCCTTTTGCTTTATGTGGGTACTGAGGAATTGAGCCTGGGTCCTTAGGTTTTGTGCCTTAACTGCTGAGTCATCTCTCCAGCCCACAGGCAGGTGTTGTTGGTTTTTTTTTTTTTTTTTTTTTTTGTTCATTTGAGAGAAAGAGAATGGAAGATAGTGAGGTTGGGCATGCTTGGGTCTCCTGCCACTGCAAATGAACTCCAGACCCATGTACCACTTTGTGCATCTGGCTTCATATGGGTACTGATTGAACCAAGGCCAACAGGCTTTATAAGCAAGTGCCCTTAACTGATGAGCCATCTCTCTATCCCAAGAGTTTCTTCTTTATTTATTGAGACTATGTCCCCAGGAAGGCCTTGAATGTTCAATCCGGTGTCAGCCTCTGAAGTGTTGTGATCACAGGCATGCACCAGCACATCATTTACTTTAACTGGTCAGGCAGTGACTCAGCACCAAGCATGAGGTGGGGAGGGCCAGACTTCCACCTCCAGGGTTTTGAGCTCAGGTCTGGGAGTGCTGGCAGTGTCAGACCTCAGAGGGTAACCCTCAGCCGTGCCACTGTGTCAGCGGGTGATGGGTGAGGGGGGTGCTCACACCCTGTGCTGTCCCCTAAGCATCAAAGCTTTGTTTTCCTCATGTTTCCTCTGGTTCTGCTTCTTGGATAATTCAGTGATGTCCAGCATTCATGGGTGATGATTAAGTTACTGTCTTTAAGAGGGCATGGAGTCAGGCCTGGTGGCACAGGACTGTGACTCCAGCTGAGGAGGCTGAGGGTGGAAGGTGTCAAGTTCAAGGCAAGCTGGGGCAACAGTGAGATGATATCTCAAAAATTAAAAAAAAGTGGCCGGTTGTGGTGGTGCATACCTTTGATCCTAGCACTAAGGAGGCAGAGGTAGGAGGATCAATCTGAGTTCAAGGCCAGCTTGGGCTAGAGTGATATATTACCTTGGAAAAAAATAAAAATAAAAATAAAATGGAGCTGGGGAGATGGCTCAGCAGTTAGAAGCACTTGCTTGTAAACCTGATGTCCTGAGTTCAGTTCCCCAGTACCCATGTAAAGCCAGATGCACAAGGTGGCGCATGCGCCGGGAGTTAATTCACAGTGGCAAGAGGTCCTGGCTGTCATTGCTTTTCCTTCTCTCTTTCTCTGTCTCACTGCTTGCAAATAACATATTTGAAAGAATAAGATAACACACAGGGGCGTGGGGGTGGCTTAGCTGACAGAGCACTTGCTGGACAACTTGGTATCCCAGTGTGGGTCACGGATCACTGCCATGCCAAAGTCAAGCTGTGTTGGACTGCTGCTCCCTGTGAGCAGGAAGGGAGGCAGACCCACACTTGCTTGGAAGCTCACAAATGGAGAAGTAAACAAGACTCTGCCTCAAAAGAGGTGAGAGGCCAGGAGAAGCCCAAAAAATGTCCTCTGATCTCCACACATGCACCATAACAAGTGCCCACCCTCAACCAAATAAAAATAAAAATATGGGGCTGGCGAGCTGGCTCAGTGGTTAAGGAGTTTCCCTGCAAAACCCAGGGACTGGAATTTGATTCCCCAGTAGCCACATAAAGCCAGATGTGCAAGGTGGTGCATGCATCTGAATTTCATTTGCAGCAGCCAGAGGCTCTGTAGCACCCATTCTGTCTCTGTCTGCCTGTTGTGGGTGGCATACACCTTTAATGCTAGCACTCAGAAGGCAGAGATAGGATTGCTTTGAGTTTGAGGCAAACCTGAGACTACATAATGAATTCCAGGTCAGACTGGGCTAGAGGTAAACTCTACCTTGACAAAACAAAAATTAAAGAAGTGTAGCCTCTCATAATGTTGAGAAGTTTACTAGCAATAAGGGCAAAAACCAAAACCAGCCATGGGTTATACACTCAACAGAGTTCCAGACCAGCCTGGGCTACAGTCAGTTCCAAGTCAGCCTGGAGCTAATGCCTTAACCACTAAGCAATCTCACCAGCTGAACTTTTTTTTTTATTATTCATTTATTTGAGAAAGAGCAGAGAGAGAGAGAGAGAGAGAGAATGGATGTGTTAGGGCCTTTAGCCACAAACAAATTCCAGACACATGCACCACCTTGTGCATCTGGCTTACGTGGGTCCTGGGGAATTGAACCTGGGTCCTTTGGCTTGGCAGGAAAGTGCCTTAACCCCTAAGCCATCTCTAGCCCCCAGTTGAACTTTTTACCTGAGTTCCCTGGAAGAAATTAGGTTGGGGATGCTGAGATCTAACACTGACCTTCACCTTGTGTCACGAAGTCCTAATCGGCTGTTAGCTGGCAGAGAACTTGAACAGTGAAGGCAGCAATGTGAGAGGCAGGGCTTTCCTGTTTTTGTGTGAGATGAGAAAAATGAAATGTCACACTGAATCACAGACCCGAGGCCACCTGTTTGGACGGTGGTCTTGGGATAAAGTCACCTCTAGACATGTCACCTTCCCTGGTAGTCATATCAGTGGACAGTAAAGCGAGACAGGAACTGTTAGTAGATGGGACAGGCAGCCAGAGCCCAGGACAGCAACGTCCCCTTTCTCACATGCCCAAGCCCCTGAGCTGTGGTGGAAGTTGAGCTTATTTCACAAGTTTGAAACCACTGTGACACAGTCCCTGAACAAAGGAGACACCACTCTCCCTCAGCCTACCAAGTGCTGGCATTCCAGGTGTGAGCACCACACTTGGCAATCTCTCTCATTAAGATAGTAGAATACTTATTTTTTCTTTACCAATATTTTACTTCAAAATGGAATAGTTCAAAAAGTCATTAAGGGCTGGACAGATGGCTTAGTGGTTAGGGCACTTGCCTGCGAAGCCTAAGGACCCAGGTTCAATTCCCCAGGACCCATGTAAGCCAGATGTACATGGTAGCGCATGCATCTGGAGTTCTTTTGCAGTGGCTAGAGGCCCTGGTGCACCTATTGTCCTCCTTTTTCTCTCTCTCAAAAACAAAAACAAAAAACCGAAAAACTAGGCATTTAAAGTGAGGCATGGTGGTGCACACCTTTAATCCCAGCACTCGGGAGGATCACTGAGTTTCAAGGCCAACCAGAGACTACATAGTGAATTCCAGGTCAACCTGGGCTACAGCGAGACCCTACCTTGTAACAGAAAAGTGTGGGCTGGAGAGATAGCTTAGCTGTTAAGGCGCTTGCCTACAAAGCCAAAGGACCCAGGTTTGATTCCCCAGGACCCACATTAGCCAGATGCACAAGGGGGCACATGCATCTCAAGTTGGTTTGCAGTGGCTGGAGGCCCTGGCACACCCATTCTCTCTCTCTCCCTGACTATTTCTTTATTTCTCTCTTAAATAAAATTGAAATAATAAAAAAATAAAAAAGTCATTTAAAGAGATACCTGGGGCTGAAGAGATGGCTTAGTGGTTAAGCACTTGCCTGTGAAGCCTAAGGACCCCAGTTCGAGGCTCAGTTCCCCAGGACCCACGTTAGCCAGATGCACAAGGGTGCGTACACATCTGGAGTTCGTTTGCAGTGGCTGGGGGCCCTGGCATGCCCATTCTTTCTCTCTTTGTCACTCTCAAATAAATAAAAATTTAAAAAATTAAATAAAATAGAGATAATACCTTACCTAGATAAACACAAGGCAAGGAATATTCTGTGCCAGGGCTGTTTTGGGCTTTTGAGACACTGTCTCATGTAGGCCAGGATGACCTTGAGTTCATGTAGCTGTAGATGACTTCCTGGCCCTCCAGCTTCCACTCCCCTCGTGCTTAGGATCCAATTGTGGGCCTTGTACATGCTGGGCAAGCGCTCTGTCCACCGAGCTGCACTTCAGTCCTTGTGAAAGCTAGGCAAACTCTCCACCCACTGAGCTACATTCCAATCTGAGAAATTTTTTCTTAGTTTTCTTTTTTGTTGTTGTTGTTTTTGTTTTTTCCAGGTAGGGTCTTGCTGTAGCATAGGCTGACCTGGAATTCACTATGTAGGTTTAGGATGGCCTTGAACTCAGCGATCCTCCTACGCCTGCCTTCCAAGTGCTGGAATTAAAAGTGTGTGCCATCATGCCTGGCTTTCTTAGTTTTTTGTTTTTTTTTTAATGATATTTATGCATGTAGGGGCATACCAAAACCTCTTGCTGCTGCAAATGAACTCCTGATGAATGAAGGCATTTTGTGCATCTAGCTTTACATGGGTACTGTGGAATTGAACCTGTCCTGGCAGTCTTTGTAAACAAGTGTGTTTGTAAACAAGTGTGTTTAATCACTGAGCCATTTCTTCAGCCCAAGAGGTTTTCTCTTCTTTTTCGAGGTAGGGTCTTTCTCTAGCCCAGGATTGCCTGGAATTCACTATACAGTCCCAGGCTAGCCTCAAATTTACAGCAATCCAGCCCCCAGAGAGGTTTTTGCTTGTGTGTGCTGTTGGTTTGAGACAGGGGCTAGCTATGTAGCCCAGACTGGCTTTGAACTTGTGATGGCCAGCCTCAGCCTCAGCCTCCCACGTGTTTGGAATATAGTTATGTACCATGCCCAACTCACGTATGACATTTAGATGTCATATGAGGGTTTTTTTTATGTGATGGATGTTAGTTAATACGGGCACAAATGTCAGCCACAGAAAGAGGTTGCAAGTCAGTCCACGCAGCTGGACAGCCAGTTCATATGGCGCCACCTTGTGGCAATATAAATACAGGTAAATAACAGATCTATTGGGTTGGTTACTATTATTTTTAGTGCTTAGACCTGTATCAGTATGAATTTTTTCTTTTCTTTCTTTCTTTTTTTTTTGTTTTTTCGAGGTAGGGTCTCACTCTGGTCCAGGCTGACCTGGAATTAACTCTATCATCTCAGGGTGGTCTTGAACTCATGGCGATCCTCCTACCTCTGCCTCCCGAGTGCTGGAATTAAAGGCGTGCGCCACCACGCCTGGCTCATGAAATTTTTCTTAAGCTAGGTGTGGTTGTATAGCACTAGACAGGCTGAGGACATCCTTAGGAAATCCATAATTTTAAAAAAATGATTTATTTATTTGTTGGTGCAAGGGAGAGAGAGAGAAAGGCAGGTAGAGAGAATAAGCAGGTCAGGACCTCCTGCCACTGGAAACAAACTCCAGATGCATCTGCCCCCTTGTGCATCTGGTTTATGTGGCACTGGGGAATCAAACCTGGGTCCTTTGGCTTTGCAGGCAAGCACCTTAACCACTAAGTCATCTCTCCAGCCCCCCCCCTTTTTTTTTGAGGTAGGGTCTCATTCTAGTTCAGGCTGACCTGGAATTCACTATGTAGTCTGTAGTCTCAGGGTAGCTTTGAACTCACAGTGATCCTCCTACCTCTGCCTCCTGAGTGCTAGGACTAAAGGCGGGTGCCACCACACCCAGCCTTCTAGCCCCGTTTTTAAAAATATTTTATTTGTTTATTTGAGAGAGAGTGGGTGTGCCAGGGCCTCCAGCCATTGCAAACGAACTCCAGATGCATGCATCCCCTTGTGCGTTTGGCTTACGTGGGTCCTGGAGAACTGGGATCCTTTGGCTTTGCAGGCAAACACTTTAACTGCTAAGCCATCTTTCCAGCCCCCCCCTTTTTTTTGAGACTGGATCTCCCATTGTCCTGGCTGACCTGCAAACTTCAAGGAGCTTTGTGCATCTGTTTCCCCACTACTAAGACTATAAGCCTGTCCCACCATGCAGTTTCATGCAATGGTCGGGACTGAACCCAGGCTGTCCTGCCCGTTAGGCAAGTATGCTGCCAACTGAGCTACATTATCAGAGGTTTAAATTCTCCCTCCCTCCCTTCCTCCCTCCCTTCCTCCCTCCCTCTCTTTCTTTCTCTGTCATTGGGCCTTGTAAGTTATAGAAGTGTTCTATAGCATTTAAAAATATTTTTTATTTGCAAGCAGAGAGAGAGAATAGGCACACCAGGGCCTCTGGCTACTGCAAATGAACTCAGACATAAGTGTCACTTTGTGCATCTGGCTGTACATGGGTACTGGGGAATCAAACCCGGGTTGTTAGGTTTTGCAGGCAGGCGCCTTAACTGCTGAGCCATTCCTCCTACTTGCCTTTTTTCCCCAGTCTCATGTTACCCAGGCTGTTCTTGCAGTCAACATAACCAAGATTTATCTTTTGGACCTTCTACTGCTACCACCTTAGTGCTGGGGTTATAGGCATGAGTTACTGTGGCCAGGTTTGTTTTGTTTTTGGTCTTTTGAGGTAGGGTCTCCCTCTTGCCCAGGCTGACCTGGAACTCACTATATAGTCTCAGGGTGGCCTCAAACTCAAGGCAATCCTCCTACCTCTGCCTCCCAAGGGCTGGGATTAAAGTCATGTGCCATCATGCCTAGCTGCCAGGTTTTTATTTTTATTTTTTATTTTTTTGGCAAGTGTGTGGTGTGGAGTAGGATATATATGGTATGCTGTATTTGAAGTGTGTGTGCTGTGCCCATGTGTGTGAAGGCCAGAGGAGCACCTTGGGTGCTCTCTTTTGTTGTTCATCTGCATGCTCCTTATAATGGGAGCTTCTGTGTTTGGTCAGCAGATTGAGGTTACAGACACATGCATTGCTTAGCCTTTAAAAAAATTTTTTTTTTTTACATGGGTTCTGGGGAGTTGAAGTCAGCAGTTCAGGCTCTTATGCTTAAGCTGGTTGTGCTCTTAACCACTACACAATCTCTCTAGGTGCCTCCCTCCACACCACACACTTTTTTTTAAAATTATTTATTTATTTATTTGAGAGCGACAGACACAGAGAGAAAGACAGATAGAGGGAGAGAGAGAGAATGGGCGCGCCAGGGCTTCCAGCCTCTGCAAACGAACTCCAGACGCGTGCGCCCCCTTGTGCATCTGGCTAACGTGGGACCTGGGGAACCGAGCCTCGAACCGGGGTCCTTAGGCTTCACAGGCAAGCGCTTAACCGCTAAGCCATCTCTCCAGCCCCACACCACACACTTTGAGACAGGGTCTCACTGGGTTACCCAGACTGGCTTTCAGGTTGTAGCAGTGTTATTGCACCAGCCTTTCAAAGTGCCAGGATTACAGGCATGAGCCACCATACCTGGCTTTATTTTACCTCTTAGAAAAAATATATATTTGACACAGTGAAAGAGGCAGAGAGAGGGAGAGAATTGGGCATGCCAGGGCCTTCAGCCACTGTAAACAAACTCTTACATGGGTCCTGGAGAATCGAACCGGGTTCCTTTGGTTTTGCAGGCAAATGCCTTAACTGCTAAGCCATCTCTCCAGTCCTTTTTTTTACCTTTTGAGACAGTGTCTCTCTTAAAGTTGTCCAGGCTAGTCTGAAACTCACCTGAGGCCCAGGTAGACCTTGTACTTATGATCCTCCAGCACTAGCCTTTCCAGTATTATCACCGTGCTGGGCTTTGAAGACATTATTCCAATTTTTTTTTTTGAGGTAAGGTCTCACTCTAGCTCATGCTGATCTGGAATTCACTATGTAGTCTCAGGGTGGCCTAGAATTCATGGTGATCCTCCTACCTCTGCCTCCCAAGTGCTGGGATTAAAGGTGTGCACCACCATGTACGACTCCAATTTTTTTTTTAATAGATGGGAACCTTTTTAAAAATAGGTATCTTTTTGTGGTGCTGGATATTGAACCCAGGGTTTTGTGTATGCTAAGCAAGCACTCTGCCATTGACCTACTTACAACCCAATCCTCTTTTAAATTATATATATGTATATATATTTTGTTTATTTTTTTGAGGTAGAGTCTCACTCTAGCTCAGGCTGTCCTGGAATCCACTATGTAGTTTCAGGGTGGCCTCGAACTCTTGGAGATCCTCCTACCTCTGCCTCCCCAAGTGCTGAAATTAAAGGCATGTGCCACCACACCCTGCTGTTAATATTTTTATTTATTTGCAAACAGAGAAGAGAGATAGACAGAAAGGGCATTCCAGGGCCTCCAGCCACTGCAGATGAACTCCAGATGCATACACTACTCTCAGACCCTCCTTTAAATATTTATTTGAGGATGGGCACACCAGGGCCTCTACCTGCTGTAAACGAACTCCAGATGCGTACATCACCGTGTGCACTTGTGCATCTGGCTTATATGGGTCCTGGGGAAGTGAACCTGGGTTTAAATAAAAACAAAGTCTTCAAGCCATTTTACGAACGTTTTACATTTTTGTGAATCTGGTTAATGCTATCTCTGGACTTGCTGTGTGGAATATGCGCTGCTAGGATGAGGGGACCCTTGTTCATTCTGCTTGCACCTCTTTCCCTGGGGTAGGCTCTCATTGTAGCACAAGTTGACCTGGAGCTCCCAGTGTCCTTCCTACTTCTGCCCCTTGGTTAAAGGTGTGCATCACCTCTTTTTACAGGCTGCTTGCACTTAAAACATTATTTATTTTAAAATAAATTTTATTTATTTAAGAGTGACAGAGAAAGAGGCAGAGTGTGTGTGTGTGTGAGAGAGAGAGAGAGAGAGAAAATGGGCATGCCAAGGCCTCCAGCCACTGCAAACGAATTCCAGATGCATGTGCCCCCATGTGCATCTGGCTAACGTGGGTCCTGGAGAATTGAGCCTCGAACCGGGGTCCTTAGGCAAGCATTTAACTGCTTAGCCATTTCTCCAGCCCATTTATTTATTTACTTGAGAGAGAGGGAGAGAATGGGCACACCAGGGCCTCCAGCCACTGAAAACAAACTCTAGACACATGTGCCACCTTGTGCATCTGGCTTATGTGGGTCCTGGTGACTCTAGCCAAGGTCCTTTGGCTTTGCAGGCAAACACCTTAACTGCTAAGCCATCTCTCCAGCCCCTTATCTCTTTTTTTTTTTTTTTTCCTGAGGAGATGTCATTTTCATTTTTAGCAAAGGCTCATCTTTGTTTTTCTGTCTTTTTTCTTTCTTTTTAAACCTATTTTGTAAAAAAAAAATATATTTATTTGAGAGCGAGAGATGGCACACTAGGGCATCCAGCCACTGCAAACAGACTCCAGATATATGGGCCATCTTGTGCATCTGGCTTACTTGTGAATCTGGTCTTTAGGCTTCGCAGGTAAGTGTCTTAACCACTCAGCCGTCCCTACAGCCCTGTTTTTCTGAGACATAGTTTCAACAGTGTAGCTCTGGCTGGCCAGGAACTCACTGTACACCATGTTAACCTCGAACTCAGATATGCCTGACTCTGCTTCTCTAGTGCCACCCCTATCCCCTTTTTATTTATCTGTTTGCAAACACAGAGACAGACGGACAGAGACTGGGACCGCCACAGAGCCTCTGCAAACTTACTCCAGATGCGTGTGCCGTTTTGTGAATCTAGCTTTACGCGGGTACTGGGGAACCGAGCTCAGGTTGTTAGATCTTGCAGGCAAGCGCCTTAACCGCCGAACCATCTCTCCAAACCCCCCCCCCTTTTTTTTGGAGTTAGGGTCTCACTCGGCCAGGCTGATCTGGAGCTCATTTGGTAGCTCAGGCTGTCTTTGAACTCAACGATTATAAGCATGAACCATGTCTGGCACCTGTGGCTTCTTTCTTTTTTATCTTGGAGACCTGATTTCATATAGCCCAAGTTGTCCTCGCGCTCGTAGCGTTCTTGCCTAAACTCCCTGAGTTTCGGGACTGCAGACCTACCTTGGGCTCAACCCCGACTGCCACCCTACAACTCTGGCCCTTTAAAGAAGCTTGTGAACCAGGGACGCCAGCGAGAGTTGAGATCAGAGAGTATGTAAATGACCTAGTGAAAGTGGTGTCGAGTCCTCCTACGCTTGCGCGCAGGCCTTTCCCAGCGGCTTGAATGGGGATTTCGCCACACCCCCTCCCCGCTGTTCTATATGCGCAGGCGCGCTCCTGGGGACCCGCCTCCACTCGGATCCCGCGCCTGCGCCCTAGGACTTCCCGGCGCGCAGTCCCGCACTGCGCACGTCAGTTCCTGTTTGTGGTGGGAGGAGGCGGTACTTCCGGAAGGGGGTGGGAGGGGGCGGTGAGCGGCCAGGGGAAGGGGAGAGGGAGGGGCGGGGGGGGCCGCGCCGCGCGGAGCCGTTGGGGCCGTGGCTTGGAGGAGGCGTTGGCCGGGCTGCCCCGCACACACCCGGCGCGGGAGCGGGCTTGCGGGCGAGCGAGCGGGCGCAGCGTGGCCATGGGCGGGGGCAGAGCGCCGCCGGCGAGGCTGGGCGGCCGCCGGTGACAGGTGAGCGCGCCCGCGGCGCGTGTTCCAAGCGCCGCTCACCCCCCCCACGGTGGTCGCGTCCGGAGCCCCCTGCGGGCGCTGGGCCGTACCACCGTGTGCGCTGGCGGGGACCGCGGCCCAGTGCTTCCCGGAACTGAGCGGGGGCGCCGCGGGCCGGGTCGGGGGGGTGCCGGGCGGGCCGTGCCACTGCGTCGCCGGGGGAGCCGGTGCCGGGCCCGGCTGGGTCGTACCACCCGTGGCGCGGCGGGGCGGGGATGGTCGTGGGCTGGGATGCTGACCCGTGTGAGCGATGGGGTGAAGGGGCGCGGAGGGCTGGGGAGGGTCCTCTGTTCCCGTATTTACGGACGGGTTGGGTACCGGGTGCTTTGAACTGTGCACACTCTAGAGCCCACCCGAAGGTGCTTGCGGGCGTCCTTTGGCAAACTTTTTCCGCGGGGTCGGGGGCGGGGGCGGGGGCGGGGGCGGAGCTGTGTCTTGGGAGTCCGAGCGGCTGGCTGTGTTTGGTAGGGGAGGGAGTGCTGTGGATTTGAAGAGCTGTCTACCAGACCTGCTTGTTAACTCTCGAGGAAGGAAGTGTTCAGAGGGACAGCTCCCCCCCCCACCCGAGGGCAACGTGGCTGGGGACATCTTGATCCTTGGGATCCGAGGCCCCATTTCTTGCATTTGGAGGCCTCTTCGGGCTCCATAATGAGCCTTACTCAGCCTGGAGTAATTAGGAATTCCAAGCAGGCTGCTCTTCAGCGGTGTGCACTCGTCCCCTCTCGTTCCTGAGAAGCAGTTGAGAGTTCAGGCGCTGCCTGCTTTGGTGAGCAAGGGCGTGAAGGAGGCCGGCACCAGCACTGCCCACAGCAAGCTTCCCCCATCTTCAGCCCCGAGGCGTTGACCAGCCTGCGGCCTGCCCTGTTTACGGTCCCTACCAGTTGAGTGGTAACAGTTGGCCTCTTGGTGAGACTGCGTACTGTTTTCCCAGCTGCTCCTTTGTGCATAGGCCAAGGGGACTTGGAGGGGGTTGCCCTTCACCCAGCATGGCCTGGCCCAGGGAGGAAGGCTCCTGTCTCTGTGGGGACTGCCACAGTTAGATCTGTCACAGATGCACTTCCTTGTTGTGATCCCTTGGGTGAACGCTTGGAGCAGTCAACCCCTAGAGTGTGTGGCCAGTGTCCCCCCATCTCTAAGCCAGCTTGTGACCTTGGCTTGTCCTGTAACCTTTGCCCTGGGTCTGGATTTCCTGCAGGGCTGGCAACAGTCCGATTGATCAGTTGATCAGGCTGGTGATGTGGTCAATGGGACAGACCCTTACTCTAGTCTGCAGATGTGGCTTCCAGGCTGGTGATGTGGTCAAGGGGACAGACCCTTACTCTAGTCTGCAGATGTGGCTTCCAGGCTAACTGGCATCCATGCCTCATGGTTCCTCGACATAAGTGAGAAATGTCCTGAGTGGTCCCGGGTAGTGAGTGTTCTGTAGGATTTCTTCCGCTAGGGGTTTGCTCCCCTAGTCCTCTATCTAGCCTTCAGAGGTTTGCCTGATGGGACTAACAGGGTTAGTGAAAGCAGTGTTATGGGGTTGACACTGACCTTACCAAGGGCTTTTGGTGTGCCACATACTGTGTCTGTTTCAGGCGAACGTGCTGTGCACCTGTGTTCGAGAGGAGCAGGCCCTGGTGTCATGCTCTTCCTTTTGGTTGAGGAAACTGAGGCACACAGACAAATCCCTCCAGAGCTGGCAGACAGCAAGTTTATTGAGCATCAGCTAACCACATAACAAGTCTTCAGCACACATGGCCCCATTTAATCTCAGAACATACCTACAGTTAGTCTACAGAGTCATGAGAGTGAGATAGGAGTGTGATGCCCATTTTACAGGTAAGGCAAATGAGATACTACACCATGGTGACTTTTGTTTGTGAATGGATGTTCTGTGCACAGCCTGGGATTTGCAGCTTTTTACAATGTTTATTTCCTCTTTTGCAGAGTCAGAAATTGAAGCTTCAGGGGGGAGTTGCCTGCTCCCAGGTTTTACCAGGCACCTTAGAGACCGAAGTGTTTAGACTCAGGTTAATTAGGCCCTGGTGCCACACACTGTGTTCACTACATCCCAGGCTGAAATGGGTCTTTGTCCCCTTACCACTGCCTTCAGTACTTGCTTTTGCCCCCAAGGTGGGGTGCTGAAAACTCTTGTGCCTGTGGCCAGTCCAGTACCTCTGGCCTTGCTAGTGAAGTGTGGGGCACATGTCTTTAATCCCAGCACTTGGGAGGCAGAGGTAGGAGGATTGCTGTGAGTTCAAGGCCACCCAGAAACTACATAGTGAGTTCCAGGTCAGTCTAGGCTAGAGTGAGATCGTAGCTCAAAAAATCGAAAAACAAACAAAAAAAAAGTGAGAGTAGCATTAATATAAGGGTATGAACATTAAGAGAAGGGCTTACTGGGCAGTTTGGTGAGCATAGTATATACCTTTAGACAGCAGCAGACATTACACCCCTAGGGCTCATGACTACCCCTATTGTAGGTTTTCAGTATCAGGGATGTATTCCCTCCCATGGAGCGGGCCTTTAGTCAAATTAAAGGGCATAATAGACATGCCACTATTGCACCTGTTGGCACATTTGGCCTGGCTGGCCAAATTTAAGGCTTGCAGTGTCCACTGTTGAGTATCTTCACTGGTGATATCTCTCTCTCCCATTGAACTGCATGCAGCATGGCTTCTTCCAGCTTTCTGTCAGTTGGTCTACATGGAGGAGGTTTTCAGCTCAGCTCCAGCGGGATTTCTCAGTGACCTCGCAGCCCAAGTATATGGAGTCTTCAGCAATAGGGTCTTACCGTCTATTCCTGGTGGGAAACCAAGGGCCTCGGATATAGCCTGTAATGTTTTGGGGGTGTCAGTGACCTCCCTGACCAACAGCTCACTGGAAGGCATCCTGTCTCTGGCACTGATAATTTTCTAGTAGTAATCTGTGGCTTCTGAGTGTACCATTGTCCAAAAAAGTAGGTTTCCCTGTGACTTATTTATATCCTCTTAGATTTTGATTAGCCCTCTCTCTACCTTTCCTTTACTCAATCTTTTCCCCTGACCTCACTTAGGCCTTTTCACCCCCATTGATCTGTTCTCCTACTTAACATGTTATAATACCATCCTATTAAGTCCTGTCTCCCTTTCTATTCCCTTTATATCTTCTTTCTAGCTTACTGGCCTCTGCTACTGAGTTTTATTCTTACTCACATAGAAGTCCAGTCATATGTAGCTAGGATCCACATCTGAGAGAGAACATGTGACATTTGGCTTTCTGGGCATGGGTTACCTCACTAAGTATAATCCTTTCCAGTTTCATCCATTTTCCTGCAAATTTCATAACTTCCATTTTTCTTTACTGCTGAGTAGAGCTCCATTGTGTAAATATGCCACATCTTCATTATCCACTCATCAGTTGAGGGACATCTAGGCTGGTTCCATTTCCCAGCTATTGTGAATAGACCAGCAATAAACATGGTTGAGCAGGTATCTCTAAGGTACTGAGACAAGTCTTTATGATATATGCCTAGGAGTGCTATGTAGGTGGGTCACTCATTCTTTGCCTCAGTTCTTTGAGGCAGCGTCTCTTGGAACCTAGAGCTCACCAACTCGGCACTGCAGATCAGAGCTCGCGTTGTCTTGCTTGTGCAGCAAGTTCTTTACTCATTGAGCCGTCTGCCCAAGCCCTCAAAATTGTAATTGTTTTTGCCAGGACTCCGAAGGCTATAGCCAGTTTATAGAACCTTGTCAGAGGACATCAGGAGCAGGGCAGAGCTGTCGTTATTACCTTCACCATTTTCCAGATGCAGAGACTGGATGGCGTACACTCAGGTTCACGCTGACAAATCCAGCTCCTGCCCAGAGTCAGCCATGGTGCTTATTTTGTCACAGCTCCTGGAGTGGGAGTGAGCAAGGAGAGGAGAGGCTGGGCATGTGGGCACAGGTGGGAGGAGTGGGCTTGATCCTGAGGGCGTTGCGGAGCCCAGAGCACCTACCATGTGCCTAATACCGCATCAGGGACCCACTGGCCAAAGACCCTATCCTTGTGAAGCTGACACTCACAGGCGACTTAGCGAGGAATGGGATAGCAGCTACGGATGAAATTCATGTGAGGAATGGAGACTGTCTGGGCTTTTAGGTACTGCAGGAAGGCCAGCGAGCCGATCCCAGATGGGCGAGGTTATGCGGTCTGAGAGGAGGATAGCTTTGGGGAGGGCCATCCACAGCGTGGAGGTGTGGAGGGAGACAGTTTGGTGAGGTGGAAGGATGCGCCCAGGAGGCCTGCGTGCCTGGCATAGTGAGCAGGCACAGATGGCCAGGGAATGGGGTGGGCGCTAGACCTTTAGAGCTTATGGAGTCCCAGCAGGAGCAGCCTGGGGCGGCTTTGGGTATTCAAAGGTGTCACGTCAGGCTTGTATGACTGAGTGGGCAGTGTTGAGAGTCACTGCCTAACTCACAGCTGGCTGGGCCAAGGCCCAGGGGTTGCCTCCCTCTGCTGTGGTTTCACACTGTATTCCCCAGGGCCGTGGCTGTGCCCTTTTAGGGAACAAGGAAGGGGCTCAGTGCGCTGGCTTGTTGTCCATCCCTCCCCAGCCCAGATGGCAAGGCACAGTGTGAACGGCAGTCACATGGACGGAACCGGTCCCTGCCAGAGGCTGCCTGTCTCATGCCCAGTCCCACTCTAGAAGGAGCAGGTCTGTGGTAGTGCGTCAGGTTAGGGTTGATGTTATGAAGGCGGCAATAATGGGCTTAGGGGAGGGCGGGGAGGGGGCGCTATCTGATTTTGGCTAGAGTGCTGCAAGGAGCCATGGCAGGTTCTGGGTGAAGATCTTAGGACAGAAGGAGTTTGCTCTGCTTGCCCTGATGTCTCTGAGAGCCCTTGTAACCTGTGCCGGGACCTCAGGTGGAAGAGTAGGGGCCAGATGCCGCACTTGTGCGGTCTGGTTCCAGGGTTCCCTCTAAGCAGAGTGCCTGGGACCCTGAGTGAGGGTGGGGGCATTCTAGTCCTGCCGTTGAGCTTCTGGCATCTGTCGTGTAGTAAGCAGCAGCCCTGGTGAGGATCCATCTGAGGGGCTGTCCTAGATGGAGCAGAGCCTGAGAGCGAACATTCTGGGATCCTGAGAATCTCTTGAGATCAGGGATGGGAAGTAGTGTGTGCTGTGCTTGGTCCTAGCCTGGTCTCCGGAGGAAAGACCAGGACTGCCCCGCTCTGGGCCTCACAGGCTTTCAGAGCTCTGTTCAGAAGGCCCTCAGCCACCAGACCTCTAGGCTGCACGGTGGGGTGGTTCCGTGGCAGGCTCTTCTGGACAGCCAGCCAAGCAGTGAGAGGCCCGGCTAGGGGAGACGGCCTGGGAGCAGGACCGAGAGGGAAGGAGCTAAGCGTGGGAGGGCCGCAGGGTGGGATCTGGGCCTGGTCCTTTGGGGCAGAACCCATTGCCAACTAGGTGCCCACAGCAGGACCCATGTGTGTTTTGGGAATGCTGAGCAAGACCAGCAAGCTGGGCTGGCCAAGGAGAGAGTGCATGTCAGAGGTCCCTGCTGGAAGCTCCTGGAGCTCAGCTGCCTTGGCTGGGAAGTTCATCCTCAGATGCTGTTTCTGAGGGCGAGGCCAGGAATCCAGGCCTCGGTTTGCCACTTCTGGGGCCTTGTCCAGTGGGCTGGGGTGAGTGCTGCTGTCTTGTTCCTTTTCTTGGCCTTCTCCTCACTGCCTGCTCGCTGAACTGCCTCATGACCCAGGCTGGGGCTGCGGTTGGTAGAGAGCTCTGCTCCTGGTGCTGCGAGGGGCCAGGGAGCCACTTGGGGCCTGGGTTCACTTCTGTGAGACTCCTCTGCTGGGCTGAACGCGGGACTGTTGTGGCAGGAGCAGCGTGTTGGGAGCTACTGAACTAGAGAGCCCTGGCCTCCTGGGAGGCTGCTGCACTGCTTGAACTGCCGCTGCTGCTGCAGACGGTCGCTTGAGCAGAGAAGGTCTCTGTGGTGTACACTGGGTACTGGTGGGCTGATTTAGTGGGGTCAGGGTTGGGTGATTGGGGTGTCTGAGAGGGTTTTGCACTGTGCTTCTTGCCTGTGCCCCACACCTCTTAGCACCGTAAACCTGCACGGCACAGGCTGCCGGGAGGGCTCTCAGCTCCTGGGCGTCTCTGGCCTGGAAGATGCACGCCAGGTCCGCTGCTGGTTTTCCCCAGACTGCACTAGCCATGTAGAGCAGGACTCCTGGAACTTTCTGTCCTGCCTCGGCCTCCCCAGTGCTGGCTTTGCAGGTGTGCACCACCATGATGGCCGGTTTTAGTCATCTCTTTCTCCTCCCCTCATTGTGAGTTGTGTGTGTGATTTAAAGGAAAATTATTTGAAAGAGAGACTGATAAAGAGGCATACTCAGAGAGAGAATGGGCATGCTAAGGCCTCTTGCTACTGCAGATGGACTCCAGGTGCATGCACCACTTTGTGCATCTGGCTTTATATGGGGTCTGGGGAATCAAATCCAGGCCATCAGGCTCTGCAACTAAGTGCCTTTAACCACAGAGCAAATCTCTCTAGGCCTGTGTGGGTGATTTTGTATGTGTGTCTGAATGTGCGTGTCAGTGTCTGGTGCCTTCCTTAGCAGCTCCTTGTTCCTTGGGAAGGGCCTTACTGAACCTCGAGTTTCCAAGTTCTGCTAGACCAGCTGGTCAGGGAGCCCCATCTCTGCCTACCCAGTGCTGGGATGGCAGGTGTGCCCTGCCTTGCCCCACATTCGTTTGAGCTTTTTCTTTTCTTTTCTTTTCTTTTCTTTTCTTTTCTTTTCTTTTCTTTTCTTTTCTTTTCTTTTCTTTTCTTTTCTTTTCTTTTCTTTTCTTTTCTTTTCTTTTCTTTTCTTTTCTTTCTTTCTTTCTTTCTTTCTTTCTTTCTTTCTTTCTTTCTTTCTTTCTTTTTTTTGTTTATTTGTTGGTTGTTCTTTTGAGGTAGGGTCTCACTCTAGCTCAGGCTGACCTGGAATTAGCTATGTAGTCTCAGGGTGGCTTTGAACTCACTGCAATCCTCCTAACTCTGCCTCCCAAGTGCTGGGATTAATAGCACCACGCCCGGCTGTTTGAGCTTTTTCTACGGGGAGGGCAGCCCTGGCTGGCCTGCAACTCACTGTGTGACCTGTTCTGGCCTTGAGTTTGTGGTCATCCCCCTGAATGTTGACATAAGGTGTGTACCACCACACCTGGCTGCCTTTACTCATCTCTATCTTCCATTTTGCCAGTGAATTTCGAGTTCCTCCTGCACCATGTGTATCTGGGTACCAGAGAGAGGCAAAGAGAGGGAGCAGCATTGTGGCTCTGCGGGGGAAGCTCCTGGGAGGTGGAGACACGCAAGCTGGGATGAGGAACCTACAGAGCTGAGCTAGACAGGGTTGGGAATTAAAGTTGCACAGAACCGAGGGGGTTGGGGGAGGCCAGGGTCTGTCTTGGCCACTGTGGCATCCTGGTTGCAGCATTGACACACTGGACACCACGCTTGTGGAGTGAGTGAACGCAGCAGCTTGGTTTCTATTTAGCACCCCTCCTCGAATCTGCTAAAGTTCTGGGTCCTAGCTCTGTGCTGGGTGGGGTGGAAACACAGTGGGGACCAGGGCAGACACTCCCCTGCCTCGTGCAGCCTACAGGTTGCCCAGAAGCAAGTAGAAGTGTGCTCTGTGAGGTGAAGGCAAGCTGAGTCATGAGGGTCTGCCCATGCCGTGAGTAGGAATAGTTGAGGAAGGGTTCTTCAAGAATGAGGGTAAGCTGGGTAAACAGCAGGACAGCTAGAGGAAACCATGTGCAAAGGCCCTGGGGTGAGGTGACAGTTTTCAAGCGACTGCTTGAAGGAAAGATGGGGCATATTGACTTGTAGAGGAAGGGCTGAGGCAGGTGGGCCCACAAGCCTTTGCAAGGGTTTTGGTCACGTTCCATGGGCACCTGGAAGAGGCCCTGTGTCCTTTCAGAGCTGTGCTTGCAGCATCCGCTGGTTGCGGCTTGTGCTTTTGGAGTGCATAGCCAGGTACACACTAACCCTTGACATTCTTCCTAGGGGTGCTGTGAGGCCTTGGATAACAGCAAGTTGGGGGATGGTGTGTGTGTTGGGGGGGTGGCAGAGAAGACAAGGAAATCTGTCCTGTGCTTATTCTTGTCCTGCTCCCTCACAGCTGCCCACCTTTCACCCTGCCTTCAGTTCTACCTGTCCTGGTAGACAGATGGGTGACTGGGGGTGGAGTGGAGTGTGGGGGCGGAATGGAGTGTGGGTGTACTCCCAGTGATCCTTCCACCTCTGTCTCTGGAGTTAGGGGTTTAAAGGTGTGTACCACCATGCCTGGCTGAGCCACGATTTTTAAACCCAGCCCTAGTTTCCTATTCTTTACATTTATTTCTTTCCTCACTTCCTTTCTTCCTCACTCCCTCCCTTCCTTCCATCTGTGTGAGAGATTATTAAGTATGGGCATTCCAGCACCTCTTGCTGCTACAGTTGAGCTCCAGACACATGTGCCAGTCTGTGTGTCAGACTTTACAAACAAGCACCTTTCGCTGCTGTACCGTCTCCCCAGCTCCCCCACCCTAGTTTTAAATTTTTTCTTTTTTAACATATTTTATTTTTATTTATTTATTTGAGGGAGACAGAAAGAGAGAGAAAGAGGCAGATAGAGAGACAGAGAATGGGTGTGCCAGGGCCTCCAGCCACTGCAAACGAACTCCAGATGCATGTGCCCCCTTGTGCATCTGGCTAACTTGGGTCCTAGAGAATTGAGCCTCGAATCGGGGTCCTTAGGCTTCACAGGCAAGCGCTTATCCACTAAGCCATCTCTCCAGCCCAAGTTTTTCTTTTTCTTTTGGGGTGTGTGCAGGGGCATGCCTGGCACATGTGTGGGGATCAGAAGATAACCTCAAAGTGTGTTGGTCTTTATCCTTCACTTTATTCGAGACAGGGGTTCTCTTGTTTGCCACTTTGAATACTAGTTAACACCTAAGCTTCAGGACCCTTCTGGCCCTGCCTCTGTTGCTGTGTGTGGGAACCATTGCATCTGGCATCTCCAGCCTTTCGCAGCAAGTGCTTTTACACCATTGAACAATCTCCTCAGCTCCTATTTTCTTTTAACTCGTGAAAGTTTCTTTAGTGGGTGTATGTTCATACATGTAAGTGCACATGTTCCACATTATGCCTATGGAGATAAGGGGACAACTTCTGACCTTTGTATTTTTGTTTTCGAGGTAGGGTCTCACTCTAGTCCAGGATGACCTGGAATTCACTTTGGAGTCTCAGGATGGCCTTGAACTCACAGCAATCCTACCTTTGCCTTCCAAGTGCTGGGATTAAAGGGGTGCGCTACCATACCCAATGACTTCTGACTTGATCTACCTTTCACCTGGTTTTGAGGCAAGGTCTCAAGTTCACTGCTCAGTTCCCAAGTTCTGGGAGAGTCTCCTGTCTCCATCTCCTTTCTTGCCTTAGGCATGCTGGGGTTATAGAAACCCACCACAGCTTCTGGCTTTTCTGTGGGGTCTGGCCATCTGAGTCTGGTACTCAGAGTTGAGCAGCAAGCACCTTATATACTGGGAAATATATATATACTGTTATATACTGCTCCCAGCCTCCCAGCTCCTGTTGTTAACTTTGTGTTTTGAGATAGTCTTGCTAGATTTTTTATGTGGGAGAGAGGGCGAGAGAGAATTGGCACACCAGGACCTCCAGCCACTGCAATCAAATTCCAGATGCATGCGCTACCTGGTGCGTATGCATGACCTTATGCATCCATCACCTTGTACTACTGACTTACATGGGATCTGGGGAGTCAAACATGGGTCCTTAGGCTTTGCAGGCAAGAGCCTTAACCACTAAGCCATCTCTCCAGCCTCATACTGTTATTTCTATGTGTCTGGCTCATAGCCTATTTTCTGATTTGCTAATTTACCCAAGCTGTATTTGAACTTATTGTGTAGTCTAGGCAGGTCTTGTCCTTAGACTCATCTTCTCTCAGCCTATGGGATATCTGGGGTTACAGGTGTGGCCATTGCAAATTTTTTTTTTTTTGGTTTTTCGAGGTAGGGTCTCACTCTGGCCCAGGCTGACCTGAAATTGACTACGTAGTTTCAGGCTGGCCTCGAACTCACGACAGTCCTCCTACCTCTGCCTCCTGAGTGAGTGCTGGGATCAAAGGTGTGCTCCACCATGCCCGCCTGCAAGTTTGTTTTTTTTGAGGTAGGGTCTAGCTGTAGCCCAGGCTGACCTTGAATTCCCTGTGTAGTCTCAGAGTGGCCACGAACTCACAGTGGTCCTCCTACCTCTGCCTCCTGAGTACTGGGATTAAAGGAGTGTGCCACCACGCCCAGCTGCAAGGGTTTTTTATTAAGTACTCACTGTGTGCCCAACACTGTAAGACTGTGGGCATCCAGGGTGCTCAAGAGCCACTCTGTTCCCCACACTGACATTGTAGGGCACAAAGATTGCTGGTCAGCAAGTAAATGTGCAGTGTCAAGCCTGTGGTCCTACAGAGAAAAGCAAGGCTATTGGAGGGAGTGGGAAGTCAAGAAGACCTCTCAAACCAACATGTAGGGGTTGGAGAGGTGGCTTGTTGGTTAAGGCATTTGCCTACAAAGCCAAAGGACCTCAGTTTGATTCCCCAGGGCCCTCGTAAGCACAAGGTGGCAAATGCATCTGGAGTTCATTTGCAATGACTGAAGGCCCTGGCATGCCCATTCTCTCTCCCTTTTTCTCTCTCTTCCTCCCTTTCTCCCTTCCTGTCTCTCTCTCTCAAATAAATAATAAAATATTTAAAAAAAAAACGTGGGCAGAGCTGGGCCGCTGCACCTCTCAGGAGGTAGGCACCACTGCTACAGGGATATTGGTACAGGGAGAGAGCTGGTGCAGGTTTCGTAGGGTCCCGGGGCTCCTTTGGCGAGTTGACATTTTCCCAGAACATCAGAGCAGGGATTTGAGCTGAGGAAGGATAGACTCTGGCTTAGGTAGTCACAGGTCCCAGACTGGAGGGAGTGTGGACATTAATCTAAGCCTCACACCCCTGTAAATGGCAGGAACCATAGTTACCCTGTTTCACAGAACCTAGCCCATTCTGTAGGCTCCCAGGTAGAACAAGGCCCTTCTCTGTTCCCCTCTGCCTGTGAGTATGTAATTACTTCATAGGTCTAAACCCAGAGCTGTGAGATGCAACTTCTGAGCAGCTTCCATTTGGAGAACATTGAGAAAATAGGCCATGAGCCAGACATTTAGAAATAATAATATTGGGCTGGGGAGATGGCTTAGCGGTTAAGGTGCTTGCCTGCGAAGCCTAGGGACCCATGTTCGATCACCAGTTGCACAATGAGGCAAAAGCAAGGTCACACATTCCCACTAGGTGGCATAAGCATTGGAGTTCAGTTGCAGTGGCAGAAGCCCTGGCACCAATTCTCTCTCTGTCTCTCACTAGAATTAAAAAGAAAGGAAGAAAGACAGGAAAAAAAAAGAAGAGATAACAGTATCGACTTAAAGACAATTTACAGTAATTTGTAACTGTTTGCAGTCTAAAGATAGAAAGATAGTCATTGATAACCCTTGTACTCAGTAGCTTATTTATTTATTTATTTATTTTTGAGGTAGAGTCTCGCTCTAGTCCAGGCTGACCTGGAATTCACTATGTACTCTCAGGCTGGCCTTGAACTCATGGCGATCTTCCTACCTCTGCCTTCTGAGTGCTGGGACTAACTAAAGGCATGCACCACCACGCCTGGCTTATTTATTTATTTTATTGACAACTTCCATAATTGTAGACCCATGGTAACTCCCTCCCTTCCCCCACTTTCCCCTTTGAAACTCCACTCTCCATCATACCCTTCCCCCTCTCAATCAGTTTCTCTTTTATTTTTATGTCATCATCTTTTCCTCCTATTATGATGGTCTTGTGTAGGTAGTGTCAGGCGCTGTGAGGTCATGGAAATGCAGGACATTTTGTGTCTGGAGGAGCATGTTGTAAGGAATCCTCCTCTTCCTTTGGCTCTTACATTCTTCCTGTCACGTCTTCAGCAGTGGACCCTGAGCCTTGGAAGGTGTGATAGAGATATTGCAGTGCTGAGCACTCCTGTCACTTCTTCTCAGCACCATGGTGCCTTCTGAGTCATCCCAAGGTCCCTGCTATCTGAAAAGAGAAGTTTCTCTAACCAAAAGTGAGAGTAGCATAAATATATGGGTATGGACATAAGAGAAGTGCTTACTGGACAGTTTGGTGAGCGTAGTATATACATTTAGCCAGACAGCAGCAGACATTACACCCCTAGGGCTCATGACTACCTGTAGCAGACAGTTTCAGGTTTGCTGAGATGAACTTCTAGGCCAGGCACAGTTATAAAGGAAGGCATTTATTGAAGCTTACAGATCGAGGGGGAGTTCCATAATGGCAGAAGAAGCTTGCCTGCCTTCACAGGTCCAAGCAGAGAGATAAGCACAAGCCAAAAGCCAAAACACAGCACAGTACACTTTAGGAAATCCAGCTAGGTACTCTTTAGATTGAAATCTCAAACCCACCACCACACCTTAAGATCTGCCCAGTGAAACCACCTCTAGCCAGGTGGCTGCAGATGCAAACTACAAAGTAATAACACACTGAATATATTGGGGTCCATCTATTCAAACTACCACACTACCCTGTTGTAGGGATAGTTTTCAGTGTCAGGGATGTATTCTCTCCCATGAGCGGGCCTCCAGTCCAATGAGAGAGCAGTTGGTTTCCCCCATAACAGACATGTCACTATTGCATCTGTTGGCACATTTGGCCTGGCTGGCCAAATTTAAGGCTTGCAGTGTCCACTGTTGAATATCTCCACTGGTGATTTCTCTCACTCCCATTGAACTGCATGCAGCATGGCTTTTTCCAGCCTTCTGTCAGCTGGTCTACGTGGAAGTTTTCAGCTCAGCTCCAGCAGGATTTCTCAGTGACCTCACAGCCCAAGTATATGGAGTCTTCAGCAATAGGGTCTTACCATCTCTTCCTGGTGGGAAACCAAGGGTCTCGGCAATGGCCTGTAATGTTTTAGTGTCAGTGACCTCCCTGGCCAACAACTCACTGGAAGGTATCCCATCCCTGACACTGAAAATTTTCTAGTAACAATCTATGGCTTCTGAGTCTTCCATTGTCCAAAAGAGTAGGTTTCCATATGATTTATTTATATCCTCTTAGATTTTGATTTGCTCTCCCTCCACTTTTCCTTTACTCAATCTCTTCCCCTGACCTCACTTAGGCCTTTTCACCCCCATTAATCTGCTCTTCTACTTGCATATATATAATACCATCCTATTAGGTCCCCCCTCCTTCCCTTTCTATTCCCTTTATATCTTCTTTCTAGCTTATTGGCCTCTGCTACTGAGTTTTGTTCCTACTCATGTAGAAGTCCAGTCATTTTGTAGCTAGGATCCACCACATATGAAAGAAACTATTGTTGCTGTTGTTGTTGTTTTTGGAGACAGGGTCTCAGACTGTTGCCCAGGTTGATGTTAAACTCACTGTGTAGCCCAGGCTGGCCTTGAAACCATTTCTTTTCTTTTTTTGCAACAGCTGCTAAACAGAATAAAAACTTTACTAGTACAAGGAGAGCCTCTTGTAGACTGGCTCAGCTTCCTCCCTTTACTATGCAGAGCAGACCACCAGTGTGATTTCACATGTGGCCGGGAGGCATTAGAGCTGGGCTGAAAGCCCCAGATGATGCCAGTGTCTTTCTGAGGGGGATATTTAGACAGGCAGCCTTCCTGAGGAGGTGGGGAGAGCCTTGCTTTGGGAGCTAGGCGACCCTAGTGGAGCTCTTTATTAATAGCTGAACTGCCAAACCTGAGCTCTTGTGCATGGTGACTTCTGTAGAAACAGTAACTGTCATCCAGAGCCCGTGGCCACCAGGAGCATAGTCAGCCCCCATGCAGTTGTGGGTCTTCCTCCGTGTCCTGTGGTCATAACGCTGGTGTGGTCTCCCTGCCTGCTGCCTCCTGCGTGGTGAGCACTTTGCTCCTTTTTTTATATACTTTATTTTTATTTATTTGACAGCATGAAGGAGGCAGAGAGAGAGAATGGGTGTGTGGGCATGGTGGCGCACGCCTTTAATCCCAGCACTTGGGAGGCAGAGGTGGGAGGATCACCATGAGTTTGAGGCCACCCCGAGACTACGTTGTGAATTCTAGTTTGGCCTGAGCTAAAGTGAGATTCTACCTCTAAAAAAGAAAGAAAGAGAGAGAGAGAGAGAGAAAAGAGAGAGAGAATTGGGTGCACCAGGGCTTCTAGACACTGCAAACTCTAAATGCATGTGCCACCTTGTACATCTGGCTTACATGGGTCCTGGGGAATTGAACCAAGGTCTTTTGGTGTTGTAGGCAAGTGCCTTAACTGTGAAGCCATCTCTCCAGTCCTCTGCTCCTTTTTATTGCTGGCATTTCCACTGTGTGCGTATTTTCCTGCTTGCTGATCCTTTTTCTTGTGGCTGGGCTTCTGACCTGCTGTGAGCATGGATGGGGAGGGAGGGACTCACTGAGGGTTTCGTGAATCAGCTTGTGTATGTCCTTGGGGAAACGGATGTGTGAGTTTCTGCTGCGAGACTGGGTGATGAGCAGCCATGTAGAGTTGTCATTGCTCTGACACTTCTCACATGGCCTCACTGTCCTGCACCCTACTAAGAGTTCTTACTCCTCTATAGCTTGCTTCACACTGGTTAGTTTTAAAAGTTTTTGCTGTTGCAGGCAGATGGCTTTAGTCCGTGTTTTTTCATGATCTGTGAGAGTTTGTGTGTTCTGTGATCATTGGGGTGTCCTCTCCTATGAGGTGTTTTGTGCTTGTCACCTTACTTCTCAGGTGGCTCCAGCCCCAGCCTTCCTGCACTCAGATGTGGCACCTTCATCCGCAGCAGGTGGGACCCCACGAGGGCACCCTGCTGTAGGATGTGCTGGATGCCGAGTGGCCAGGACAGGTCCCCATGTGCCACTGGCCCCCTCCTTGTCCTCAGCCTGCAGCTCCTGAGTGAGCAGGCTGTCCTCTTGGCTCTGCTGCCTGGCATTTCATCAGCACAGGACTGCGTCACAGACACCTCTGCTGAGGCGCCACCCTCAGTGGGAGGACAGTCTGGAGCCAGGCTGGACACAGGGGATCTTCTAGCTCCTCCCTCTGCTCCCCCCCCCGCCTGAGCTGCCACTGATTTCTTAGTTCTGAGAAGAGACAGTAAAAAGTGGCTCTGACGCTCTGAGCTGCGGCCAGGCCCTGACCACTCAGCTGGGTGAACCCAGGTAAAAGGCTTCCCCTCGCTGAGCCTCTACTCACCTGGGCACGT
Source organism: Jaculus jaculus (assembly GCF_020740685.1). Taxonomy (NCBI): domain Eukaryota; kingdom Metazoa; phylum Chordata; class Mammalia; order Rodentia; family Dipodidae; genus Jaculus; species Jaculus jaculus. The sequence goes on along the minus strand of NC_059115.1, from coordinate 1,256,292 downwards.
CATGGTCCCTCTGGTGTAGGGTGTTGGGAGCGCCGGCACCATGCCAAGGCTATCCAGTTGGCTGTGGCTCATGGACTCTGGAACCCTGACCATTTTTGGCTCCACCAGGCTGCCTTCACCTGGCTTTGAACAGCAGGCATGTGCAAGGCTGCATATCAGGTGCCAGGTGGGAGCCAAGCCCTCTGCTCACAGCTGGTCCTTTAAGTGCTGTCCACAGCCCTGGTGTTACAGGGTCTGAGGAGTGCCAGGGTGACATTGCTGGGCTAGGAGGGGCAGGGTGGGAGAAAATGGAGATTGTACCTGGGCACTCTTCTCTTCCTTCCTTCCTTAGCTGCCCTTTCTTTGGCTCTGAGGGGTCCACCCCGACTCATTAGGAAGTCTTCTGAACTGAGCTTGTAGCAAGGAAAAGCCCCAGCTCCATCAGCAGGCCACATGGCCCTGGTGGTCTCGCAGGTTCACTCACCCCGCTGCTTTCTGCTGCAGGGCCTGGTGGTCTCACAGGCTCACTCACCCCCCATGCCTTTCTGCTGCAGGGCCTGTGTATTCCCCTGTTGGAAATATATTCTCTTTCTACCCCTCTCTCTCTATTGAGGCAGAGCCTCACTGTAATCCAGACAGGCCTTGAGCTCACCGCTGTGGTCCTACCTCAGCTTCCTGAGACCTGGATTAAAGGCGTGTGCCACCATACCTGGCTTCCCACACTCCTGTCATACTTGGATATTCACAGCATCTGCTCACATGTCCCAGTGCTATGAAGCTAACTCAGCACCTTGTTCCACTGGTTTCCCTTAAGAGGGGGGAGCACTGCTTCTCTGAGGTTCAGAGGAGGAAGAGCATCCAGATGAGGCTGCAAGGCTGGAAAGGCAGAGTTGTGGTGGGATGCCTCTGCCTCTGCTTTCTAGGGCCAGGGCAGCTCACGTGGGCCTCTTGAGTGTGGGGAGGACTTTGTTCTCTATTCCAAGCATACTGGGGAGCTATGATGGGTTTGTGGCAGGGTGGGACGAAGTCAGATGTAGATGGAGTGGGGCCCTTGACAGAAGAGGAGGCCCATCCAAGTCTGCAGGGACCTGTCTGAGTGGGGGAAGTTTCAAAGCAGGTGTGTGGGGGCTGCTGGAGTGAGGCTGGTAGAGGCTAGATCCTGAATGGCCTTGAGCACCAAGTTGAGGATGTGGGCAATTTTTATTTTTTTGTTTCTTTGTTGAGATAGGGTCTCACTCTGGCCCAGGCTGACCTGGAATTCACTGTGTAGTTTCAGGATGGCCTTGAACTCACAGTGATCCTCTTACCTCTGCCTCCCAAGTTCTAGGATTAAAGGCATGTGCCACCATGCTTGGCTGACTTGGGCATTTTTGCCAAGGACACAAGGAGCCATGGAGGGTTTTGAGCAAAAGTCACTTTGAGGGGCATCTGGCTTCTGAGTAGGGACAGATGGGAGGTGGGTCCTAGGAAGAAGGTGGAATGGTACTCTCTGGCCAGCCTTAGGGTAGGGTGGGAGGAGAGAACGGGCTGAGGACTCCGGTGCTCCCATGCGTGTGCACACACGTGTGTGTGAAGTCTGTCTGGCTGGGGAGGCTCTTTATTGCTTCAAATCCTTGCAACTTGGAATCCAGCTTGTGATTTCTCACCCTCTCTTTCTCCCTGGTACTGACCACCTCGCCTTTCCTCTGCTTCCTCCCACTTACCTCCTTCTGCCCAGGGTCTGGGCATCCTGCCACTGTCACATGCCAGGCAGTAGCATGTCCGGCCCACCAGCTCCCCTGGGGCACGAGAGAAAGCTGATGCCCATGGTATCCCTAGAGCCAACTGCTACTTCTCTGGGGGCCTCTCTAGCTCCCGATCTGCTGTCCGCAAATAACCCGGGGCTGGGAGAGGCACAAGTCTTCTTGGACTCCATGGCCTTGGTCCAAGCCCAAGCTCCAGGTAGGGCCCAGCTGGCATCCCCTCCGCTCAGGGAACCTGAGACACAGCAGCAGTCTCGGCGTCCCTCAGTCTGTCAGCTGCAGGCCCCTAAGGGCAGAAGCAGAGGTCTTGGGAAAGGGACTAGGACTTCAGGTCAAGCCCCCGGGAGCGGGTTCTAAGCGTAGTTCCTTCAGGATCTGAACTTCTGAGACCTGTTCTGATGGGGACAGTGGGATGGAGAAGCTCTGCACTGGGCTGGGGTGTGCTTAGTTTGCTGAAGGTGGCAAGTTGGCAGCTCCTGGTTTGGGAAAGAGAGAAAGATGGTGGTGGCATTGGGGGCGGGCAGATGTGGTGGCTTTGAGTATGCTGTCAGTGCCCAGGGCTGTATGGCTCATCGAGGGTTACCTCAGCACTAGGCTGTGGAGTTGACTCAGGAGGCAGGGCTGAGGGCACCTTACTTTCTCCTGGCCAGCCAGGAGGGCGGAGTTTGGGTATTGGGTCTGTGCTCCCCCTACATTGGACTCTGGGGACCCTGTGTCCCAATGGAAGGGCTCTCACTGCTACACCAGTGCCCAGCAAACCAGGCAGCCCAAGGGTCTCAGAACCCACATATCCTGCGGGATGGAGCTGGGTACATCTCTCCCACTCTCATGGCTTCTTTTGTCTTGCAGACTACTTTGTCCACAGTGTCTCCTGCATGTCCTGCTGCCCTGAGCTGTGCCGAGCTAGGTGACAGCGTGTCACGCTGCCACAATGAATGAGGTATCTGTCATCAAAGAAGGTTGGCTCCACAAGCGAGGTAATGGGCCAGTTTTGCCCTCCAGACTGTATGTGTCCCCACTGTACCCTGCTCCCTTCTGGCACTTTGTGTTCTGAAGGTTAAGGTGTTGGATGATTACCAGCTCAAGGAGCCATGGATTTGTGGCCCTAGCTGTATATCCTTGAATCAGCTCAGAGCAGACCTCAGGCTGTGCCTCTGTATCAGTGATGTCATTTATCTGCCCCTCTTACAGATGAAGATCGTGGGGCTTGCAGAGGGAAGTCACATAAGTGAAGTAACAGCAAGGCAGTGGCATTCATTCCACAAATGATCGGGTAGTTGACTGTGTGGGGCTTCACTTGTCCCAGGCTCAGGACTCGCGTGAAGGGGAATGCGAACCAACAACACATGGCAAGAAGTGCTGTTGTCGGAGTGGAACTGAGGGTCAAGGGGCTGGTGAGCTGCTGGGAAGCGCTCTGAGAAGGCGACGGCAAGCAGGGCCCGGAGGACCTGCCGGAGTGAGAGGCACAGACAGTGTGGCAGGGGTGGCAGCAAGGACAAAGGCTCTGAGCAGGCATGTGCTTGGTGTCTCTGAGGACAGTACCACTGAGAAGAGTGAGCAGGGGCCAGGCAGAGCAAGCCTGTGGGGCCCACAGCCAGGAAAGTACCTCGGCTTTTCTCTGCAGGACAGGGAAGTCTAGAGTGTGGGGGGCCAGGCAGGACATGGTCCAGTGGCGTGCTAGGAAGCCGAGGTCCTGAGAGACTAACCCTTGAGAGCCCAGGGCTGCCTGTCCCCTGTGCCAGCCTTCATGGGACCTGGGAAACAGCATGTGCTGAACTGGCTTCAGAGACTTTTTCCTGGGGAGGAAGATGCCAAGTGTTGGCGAGGTTGCTGGTTCATGTGTACTTCCGTTCACCCCACACTTACGTGGAGCAGCACTATGGGCCAGCCAGGCAGGTGCCCCATCCTCACGATGACGCCTGACATCTCGGTGGGGGTCAGGTGCCTGAGTAGGCAATGTATTCAGTGGTGGCCCCTTTAGGGAGTGCACTCAGGCAGTAAAGGAGGGTGGAGGTGAGGTGCCTGGAGCTGAGAGCCACCTCACATCAGGTAGTTGGGGAGAGCTTCCTGGAGGAGACCATGTCTGCAAAAAGATCCAAAGGGAACTAGGTTGCCCCATGGTTCATGGGGGCAGGGGAGGGCAGCACAACAGCCCTGAGCTTGGGCTGTGGACAGCACTGTTTAGATCTTGGCACCTGTTGAATTCTAGTCTCAGCTCTTTCACTTCCTCTTGTGTGCAAGGTATGTCACTTGTCTTGAGTCTTTCTGAGTTAGGTTTTTGTGACAGACGGGTCTCTATGTAGTCCAGCCAGGCCACCAAATTGTGGCAATCTTTCTGCCTCAACCTCCCAGTGGCAGAGTATAGGCATGTGCCACCATGCCTGGCTGCATCTGACGATGTAGTAACAAGCCAGGCCTCCAGGTGACAATAGGAGAGTCTCTGAGGTAGGAGCTTCCATGTGACTCACTCACTGGTGTCTTTAGGTCCTCGGAAAGTTCTTAGTGAACAGCTATGGAATGACGGGGGCTTTGTGACATGACTGTGCCAGGATGCCGTCCCTCAGCTCATGCTCCTAAGACCTAGGCTCTGTGGACTTGTATGAGGAGTGTGCTGGAGGAATGTAGACTGATGGGGAGTTGAGTTCACCTGGTCCAGACTGCACTGACAAATTAAGTAGAACTTGCTCTTCCCTCCTTAAAATATATATATATATATATATACATATATATATATATATATATATATATATTTATTTATTTATTTATTTGCAAGCAGAAAGAGAGAGAATGAGAGAGAGAAGAGTGTGTTAGGGCCTCCAGCCACTCATTGCAAACGAACTCCAGATGCATGCGCTATCTTGTGCATCTGGTTTACGTGGGTCCTGGGGAATCGAACCCCGGCTGCTTCCTCCTCAGACTATGGGGATAAGAGTGAGAACATTTTCCTTTCTCAGGTCCTCCTTGTCACCAAAGTGTGAAAGGCCACCACAAGTGTCTGCATTGTCAATTCTCCCGTGCCTGTGTCCAAATAAGGAAATAGAGGGCAGTTTCCAAGGACCCTATCACCTGCCTGCCTGTCCATCTGGGCTGTCTCTGTTGGCCTAACAGTTTCAGAGATATGCTTTTCTAGAGTGCTTTAAAAAAAAATAATGTGTGGCAGGATCAAACCAAAGGCCTTGTGCATGTCAGGCAAGTGCTGAAGTGAGCTGCATTCCCAGTTTGTTTAGCCTTTTCTGTTTGTTTTCTGAGGCAGGGTCTCATTCTAGCCCAGGCTGACCTGGAATTCACTATGTAGTCTCAGGCTGGCCTTGAACTCATGGTGATCTTCCTATCTCTGCCTCCTGAGTGCTGGAATTAAAGGTGTGCACCACGAGCCTTGCTTTGCTTTCTTTCTTTTTCTGTTTTTAAGTGTTTTTATTTATTTGTGTCCAGAGAGACAGAGAGGGAGAGAGAAAGAAAAACACTGGCCACACAGGGGCCTCTAGTCACTGCAAACAAACTCCATATGCATGCACCACTTTGTGCATCTGGCTTTACATGGGTCCTGGGGAACTGAACCAGGATGCTAGACTTTGCAGGCAAGTGCTTTAACTGTTGAGTTCTCCCTCTAGCCCTTTTTCTTTTTTAAGTTAAGGTAGAGGCTAGGAAGATGGCTCAGCAGTTAAAGGTACTTATTTAAGTTAAGGTAATTTTGCATAATGTGAAATTAACCTCTTTACTTTGTACTATGTAGTGGTATTTCGTCCATTCATGATGTTGTCTAACCACTACCTCCTTCAAGTTCCAAAACCTCTTTAAGCCAGAAGGCAACCTTGTACCCGTTAAGCAGCCTGTCTCCATCTCCTTCCTCCCAGCACCTGGCTCACCTGTGGCTTCCTGTTTGTAGAGTTGCTGCTCTAGAAACTGCAGGAAACAGCCTGCACCATGTGGCTTGTTGTGACTGGCTTCCTGCACAGCGTCACACCACGCACCAGTGCTGCATTCCTCTTTATGCTCAGCTTATAGGTGGAGTGCTGCATTTATCCATTGACTGGCTTCTTGCACAGCGTCACAGCATGTGTCAATCAGACTGTGCTGTTTTGTCCATTCATCCCCTATGTATTGAGCTCATTTGTTTCTTTTGGCAATTGTGAGTAGTGTCGCTATAAACAGAATGTATAGTGTTTGAACACCTACTCTCAGTTCTTTCTTATTTTTGAGACAGAGTCTCATGTAGTCCAGGTTGACCTTAAACTTGCTTTGTAGCTGAAGATAACCCTGAATATTTGTGTGTGTGGTGTACATGTATGTGTTTGTGTGGGCATGCTTGTATGTGGAGGACAAAGGTCAGTGTCAAGTGTCTTCCTCAGTCTTACTGAGACAAGGCCTCTCACCAAACCTGGAGTGCTCCAGCTCAGCCAAACTCGATGGCCAGTGAGCCCTGGGGACTCCCAGTCTCCCCCTCTTTGGCACTGGAATTACAAGTGCACATCATCATGCCCAGTGTTTTATGTGGGTACTGGGGATCTAAACTCAGGTCCTCACTGAATTTAGCAAGCATTTTACTCACTAAACCATCTCCATAGCCTCCAATCTTGAATTTCTGATCCTCTTGTCTCTGATTCCTGAATGCTTAGGTTTCAGAGGTATACCACCTTGTCCAGTTTAAATGGTACTAGGGATTGAGCCTAGTACTTGTGTGTGCAAGGCAAGCACTCAGCCAACTCAGTTATCCCCAGCCTAGTGAAGAATTAACCGGGTGTGGTGGCATGCACCTTTAATCTCAGCACTTGAGAAGCTCAGGTGGGAACACCACTGACAGCTAGACCAGCCTGAGGCTACAGGGTAAGCAGGTCACCTCAGGCTAGAGTGAGACCCTAACTCAAAACAAAACAAAAAAATACTATTAACGTTTTTGGGTCTCACTCTAGCCCAGGCTGACCTGGAATTCACTATGTAGTCTCAGGGTGGCCTCGAACTCACAGTGATCCTCCTACCTTTGCCTCTTGAGTGCTGGGATTAAAAGCATACGCCAGCACACCTGGCTCTACTATTAACTTTATATGTGGTATATAGTTTCAGGCAGGGGTCTAACTTGGTTCCTTTGTACCATTAGTTGAGACTGTTCTCATTGAAGGCTTTTGGGATTCTTGTTGAAAATCTATTTTATCTTATTTTTATTTAATTTTATTTTTATTAATTTATCTTATTTAATTTTTTAGTAATTTAATTTAATTTTTTAATTTTTATTTAATTTTATTAACAACTTCAATGATTATAAAAAATATTCCATGGTAATGCCTTCCCTCCCCCCACTTTCCCCTTTGAGACTCCACTCTCCATCATATTCCCTCCCCCTCTCAATCAGTCTCTCTTTTATTTTGATGTCATGATCGTTTCCTCCTATTATGATGGTCTTGTGTAGGGAGTGTCAGGCACTGTGAAGTCATGGATATCCAGGCCATTTTGTGTCGGGAGGAGCATGTTGTAAGGAGTCCTACCCTTCCTTTGGCTCTTACATTCTTACATTCCTCTGTCACTTCTTCTCAGCACCATAATACTTTCTGAGTCATCCCAAGGTCACTGCCATCTGAAAAGAAAAGATTCTCTACCAAAAGGGAGAGTAGCATTAAGATAAGGGCATGAACATTTAAGAGAAGTGCTTACTGGGCAATTTGATAGGCATAGTATATACATTTAGCCAGACAACAGCAGATGTTACACCCCTAGGACTCATGACTTCCCTTGTTTTAAGTTTTCAGTATCATGGATGTATTCCCTCCCATGAGCAGTTCTCTAGTCCAATTAGAGGGCAGTTGGTTTCCACCATGACAGACATGCCACTATTGCGCCCATTGGCTCATTGGGCCTGGTTTGCAGTGTCCACTATTGAGTATCTTCATTGGTGATTTCTCTTTCTCCCATTGAACTGCATGCAGAACGGCTTCTTCCAGCTTTCTGTCAGCTGGTCTACATGGAGGAGGTTTTTAAGCTCAGCTGCCTTGCAGCCCAAGTATGTGGAGTCTTCAGCAATAGGGTCTTACCAAATACTCCGCGTGGGAAACCAAGGGCCTCAGCAATGGCCTATGTTTTGTGGGTATCATGGACCTCCCTGGCCAACAACTCACTGGAAGGTATCCCATCCCTGGCACTTAAAATTTTCTAGCAACAATCTGTGGCTCCTGAGTGTTCCATTGTCCAAAAAAAGTAAGTTTCCATATGATTTATTTTTTGTTTATTTTTATTTATGTATTTGAGAGCAACAGACAGAGAGAGAAAGAGGCAGAGGGAGAGAATGGGCACACCTGAGCTTCCAGCCACTGCAAACAAACTGCAGACACATGCACCCCCTTGCGCATCTGGCTAATGTAGGTCCTGGAGAATCAAGCTTCGAACTGGGATCCTTGGGCTTCACAGGCAAGTGCTTAACCAGTAAGCCATCTCTCCAGCCCAGTTACCCTTGCTTTTTCCTTTAGCAGTTTGAGAGTTTCAGGTCTGATATTAAGGTGTTTAATTTGGACTTAATTATTGTGCATAAAGAAAGAGAAGAATCTATTTTCTTTCTTTCTTTTTTTTTTTTTTTTGGTTTTATGAGGTAGGGTCTCACTCTAGCTCAGGCTGACCTGGAATTCTCTATGTAGTCTCAGGGTGGCCTCTAACTCACGGTGATCCTCCTACCTTTGCCTCCCGAGTGCTGGGATTAAAGGCATGCGCCACCACACCCGGCTGAAGAATCTATTTTCATTCTTCTACAGATATATACATTTGCTGAGGAGTCTGTTGTTTCTCCAATGTGTATTTTCTTTGAAGCAATTGTGAATGGCATTGATTCTGATTTCAACCTCTGTGTGTTTGTTGTTAGCATATAGGAAGGCTACAGACTTCTGTGTGTTTATTTTGTAGTCTACTACATGGTTGTAGGTGTTTATTAGCTCTAATACCTTGCTTGCTGGTAGAGTCTTTAGGATCCTTTATGTATAGAATCATGTCATCTGCAAATAATGATAACTTGATCTCTTCCTTTCCAATTTGTATCCCTTTTATGTGTAGCTCTTGCCTTATTGCTATGGCTAAGAATTCCAGTGCTATATTAAATAAAAGTGGGGACAGTGGACACCCTTGTCTTGTTCCTGATTTTAGTGGAAAAGCTTCCAGTTTTTCCCCATTTAGTAAATATGTTGGCTGTAGGTTTGTCATAAATATCCTTTATTATGTTGAGATTCGGGGCTCCTTCCCGCTCAGGTAGTGCCGAGGGAAGGACCAGGCCTGCTGGTTCCTCTCTAGGGGTTGAGGGGATGATGAGCTTTGGATGACCCAGACCTCTCCTGGCCACCGGAGAAAAACCACACTGAGTTGGGAGTCTTTTCCATGCAGAAACAACTCACTTTATTACTCTGAGCAGTTGCCTATATCATGTTGAGGATGAAGGCGGGGATTTTAGGATGGGGGAAGAGGTAAGGGCCAATAGTAAACTGTAACTATTGAAATGGTAATTACAATTGCCATGCAGAGGTAGCAGGCCAGAAGCCATTAGGCATCTTGCTGAGTCATAGCTGGCCAGAGACAGGTCGCCAAACTTTAGCTAGGCTCAGGAAGTTCCACTAGGCCTCACGCCTGGGCCTTTCAGGGCCCAACATTGAGATATGTTTCTTCTATTTCCAGTCTTTGTAACATTTTTATCATGAAGGGATGTTGGATTTTGTCAAATGCTTTCTCTGCATCTAATGAGATGATCATGTGATTTTTGTCCTTCAGTCCATTTATATAATGTATTACATTTATTGATTTGCATATGTTAAACCATCCCTGCATTTGTGGGACAAAGCCTACTTGGTCGGGGTGAATGATCTTTCTGATATATTCTTGTATTCTGTTTGCCACTATTTGTTGAGAATTTTTGCATCTATGTTTATGAGAGAGGTTGTTATGTTATTTTCGTTTTTTGTTCTATTTTTGCCTGGTTTTGGTATCAGTGTAATGCTGGCTTCGTAGAAGGAATTTGGTAGGATTCCTTCTTTTTCTATTTTATGGAAAAGCTTAAGAAGCATTGGTGTTAGTTCTTTCCTGAAGGTCTGGGAAAATTAACCAGTGAATCCATCTGGGCCTAGACTTTTTTAGTTGGGAGATTTTTGATAACTGCTTGAATCTTCATACTTGTTATAGGTCTGTTTAAGTGATTAATCTCATCTCATCTTGATTTAATTTAGGTAGGTCACATAAGTCAAGGAAATCAGCCATTTCTTTCAGATTTTCATAGTTAGTGGAGTATATGTTCTTATAGTATGTCCCCATGATTTTCTGGATTTCTCTGGTATCTTGTGATGCTGTCCTTTTCATCTCTAATTTTATTAATTTGTGTCTCTTCTTTCTTTTGGTCAGATTTGCTAAGGGTTTATCAATCTTGTTTATCCTTTCAAAGAACTAACTCTTTGTTTCATTGATTCTTTGGATTTTTTTTTGGTTTCTATTTTATTAATTTCTGCCCTAATCTTTATTTCTTCCCATCTTCTGATTTTCGGTTTTCCTTATTCTTTTTCCAAGGCTTTAAGGTGAAGCATTAAGTTGTTTACTTGTGACCTTTCTAATTTCTTGTTCATTTTTTTTTTTTTTTTGAGAGTGACAGACACAGGGAGAAAGACAGATAGAGAGAGAGAGAGAGAATGGGCACGCCAGGGCATCCAACCACTGCAAACGAACTCCAGACGCGTGCGCCCCCTTGTGCATCTGGCTAACGTGGGACCTGGGGAACCGAGCCTTGAACCAGGGTCCTTAGGCTTCACAGGCAAGTGCTTAACCGCTAAGCCATTTCTCCAGCCCTCTAATTTCTTAATATAGGTACTTGAAGCTATAAAATTTCCTCTTAGGACTGCCTTCATTGTGTCCCAAAGGTTTTGGTATGTTGTGTTCTAATTATCATTTGACTCTATAAATTTTTGGATTTCTTTGATTTCTTCATTGACCCATTCATCATTTAGTAGTGTGTTGTTTAGTTTCCATGATTTTGTATATGCTCTATAGATTTTCTTGCTATTGATTTGTAGTTTGATTCCATTGTGGTCAGTTAGAATGCAGGAATTATTTCAATTTCCCTGTATTTGTTAAGACTTGCTTTGTGTCCTAATATATGGTCTATTTTAGAGAATGTTCCATGTGCTGCTCAAAAGAATGTGTATTCTGCAGCATTAGGATGAAATGTTCTGTATATATCTGCTAGGTCCATTCCTTCTATGACCTCATACAATACAGATGCTTTTCTGTTTATTTTTTGCTGGGATGACCTGACAATTGATGTAAGAGGGGTATTGAAATCACCCCCTACCACTGTGTTTGGTGTATCTGTGATCTTAGTTCTAATAGCATTTGTTTGATGAAATTGGGAGCCCTGATATTAGATGTATATATATTTAGGATTGTAATGTCCTCCTGTTGGAGTGTGCCTTTGATCAATATAAAGTGACATTCCTTATCTTTCCTAACTAATGTTGCACTGAAGTCTACCTTGTCAGATATTAGGATAGCAACCCCTGCTTGTTTTCTAGGCCCATTTGCTTGCTACACTGTTTTCCAATCTTTCACACTAAGATAGTGTCCATCCTTTGTAGAAACGTGACTTTCTTGGAGGCAACAAATTGAAGGATCCTGCTGTTTAACCCAGTCTGCAAACCTGTGTCTTTTTTTTTTTTTTAAAGTTTTTTTTTTTTAATTTTTATTTATTTATTTATTTGAGAGTGACAGACACAGAGAGAAGGACAGATAGAGGGAGAGAGAGAGAATGGGCGCGCCAGGGCTTCCAGCCTCTGCAAACGAACTCCAGACGCGTGCGCCCCCTTGTGCATCTGGCTAACGTGGGACCTGGGGAACTGAGCCTCGAACCGGGGTCCTTAGGCTTCACAGGCAAGCGTTTAACCGCTAAGCCATCTCTCCAGCCCAACCTGTGTCTTTTGTTTGGGGTATTGAGGCTGTTGATATTAAGAGATATTATTGAAAGGTGTGTATTTATTTTTGCCAGTTTTTTGTAGTTCTTCCGATTTTATCTTTGCTCTCTTCTGTTAACTAGTATTTGAATATTGTTTGTTTATTCCAGGTTCCTTATATGTGTGCTTTTTTTTTTCCTTCAACATGGAGGATTCTTTCAAGTATTTTCTGTAGAGCTGGTTTTGTCTTCAAATATTTCTTTAGCATGCTTTTGTTGTGGAATGTCCTTATTTCTCCATCTATTTGAATGGATAGCTTTGCAGGATAAAGTAACCTTGGTAGACAGTTGTTATATTTCAGAACTTGGAATATGTCACTCCAAACCCTCTGGCTTTTAAACTTTGTGTTGAGTAATCTGCTGTGAACCTGATGGGCTTGCCTTTGTATGTGATATGATTTTTCTGTCTGTTTTAATATATTTTCTCTGGTTTGTACGCTTGGTAGTTTAATTACAATATGGCAAGGAGAGGTGCTTTTCAGGTCTTGTCTGGTTAGTGTTCTAAAGGATTCCTATATCTGCACTGGCATCTTTTCCCAATTTGGGGGAAGTTTTCTTCTGTGATTTTGTTGAAAATGCCTACTATGCCTTTGGAGTGAAATTCTTGTAATATACCTTGAATTCTTATGTTTCATCTTTTCATAGTGTGCCGAATATCTTGAAAGTCCCATTCATACTTTCCTATTAGTTTGTCTTTCTCTTTGTTGGACTGTATTAGATCTGCCACCTGGTCTTCTAGTTTAGATATTCTGTCCTCTCCTTCACTCATTCTACTGATGAGATTTTTGACAGGTTTTTTTTTTTTTTAATTTCATTAGCTGTGTTCTTCATTGCTAGTAATTCTGACTGGTTTTTCTTTATATTTCTATTTCCTTATTTTTGTCTTGTATTAACCTCTTTATTTCATTAAATTGGTTGCCTGTGTCTTCTTTGATTCCTTTGGTTTCCTCTTTTATTCTTTTGATTTCTTCTTTGGCTTCTTTGAGCACATTTATAATCATTCTTTTGAAATCTTTGTCAGGCATTTCCTCTAACTCATTTTCATTGGAGGTAATTTCTGATACATTAATACTTTTTGGTGAATTTATATTGTCTTGATTTTTGCTGTTTCTTGTGTTATAATGTATATATTTTTACATCTTGGATTAACTTAATACTTGGATATTCTAGTTAGCTGCAGTATTATTAGATGTATCAAATATCTGATGTTAGGGCTGGAGAGATGGGTTAGTGGTTAAGCACTTGCCTGTGAAGCCTGAGGACCCTGGTTTGAGGCTCAGTTCCCCAGGACTCATGTTATCCAGATGCACAAGGGGGCTCACGTGTTTGGAGTTCCTTTGCAGTGTCTGGAGGCCATGGTGCGTCCATTCTCCCTCTCTCTCTATCTGCCTCTTTCTCTCTCTGTCACTCTTAAATAAATAAATAATTTTTAAAAATCTCATGTTATATATCTTCAGGGTAGGAGCTTACTGTGTTAGGGGTGGCTCTTAAGACTCTCTGAATATCTACAAAAGTAACCCTAGATGTTGGGTTTGCCTGCTATGAGAGTATTCAAGTAGGCTGGGTGGAAGAAAATACAGGCAGATTCTAAAATTTAACTAAACAATGTATACAATCAGTGAAAAACAGCGCAGAGTTTCTATGCAAAAGTAGGTATTATGACAACCAGATCCTCTAAGAAAGTCACTGACTCTTAGGGTGTGTGGTATCCCACACCCCTAATCCTGTCAACAAGGAGGTTAAGATTTCTGGTCTGTTGAGTGTTCCAAGTTAGCTTGTGACCAAGTGAGACCCTTCCCTAATATACAACAGAAGAGGAAACAAAGCCACTGTAAATCAGGAAGCAACAAATAACAAACCCAAAATATAGCTTATTTAAGAATGGTAAATCCGACCATCCATCAGATTTAACCTATAATTTATCCTGATATCGAAGGTGCAATTAGCACTTCCGGTTCAGGCCTATATACCAGGCTTGTTTGGCAGGTACTGACCTGGTATAATCCCAGTTACCTTTTGGGATGATTTTGGTCTCAGTTATGCTGCGCTCCTGCTTGGGTCCCTCCTTGGTGCACTGTGGGTTCAAGTAGGGTGGCTGGGCCGCTGGTCACCAGTGCTGGTGCTGTGATGTCCCTTCCCCAGGTCTCTGGTGCTTGCTGGCGCTTGCACTGCCAGTGGGGGAGGGGAGGCTGTGGATGGTGGCTCTAGTTCTCCCACTGGTCCATGTGATCCTCTACCTCGGGATCTACTCCTCTGTTGGTTGCTGTGGTCCTACCTTCTCTTTTCTTGAGTTTGCGAGGAGCTCCTGTGTGAGTAGAAAATCCCCTCACCTGGCTTTTCCTGAGGCTCAAGCTGAGTCTGGTACCTGGTGCCTCTGCTGCTGCAGCTGCTTCTGCCTGCCTATGTGGGCTCTGGATGCTCTGGATTTCTCCTACTTCTCTGCTGCCATTGGTAATTTCTTATACACCTCACTTTTTAGTAGGAGTGTATTTTGCTGGGTTTTTTTTTGGCTTTTTCTTCCCTAGGTTGCTTTGGTGTGGTTCCTATGCCACCATCTTAACTGGAAGTCTAGAAAATCGATTTTAAAAGATACTTTTGGGGGCTGGAGAGACAGCTTAGTGGTTAAGGCACTTGACTGTAAAGCCTGAGGACCCGTGGTCAAAGCTCCAGTCCCCACTAAACCAGAAGCACAAGGTGATGCGAGTGTGCAAGGCCACACGTGCGTACAAGGTGGCGCACCAGTCTCGTGTTTGATTACAGTGGCTTGGAGGCCCTGGCGTGCCAGTTCTCTCCTCTCTCTCTCTCTCTCTCTCTCTCTCTCTCCCTTCTATGCTCCCTCTCATAAAAGGGAGGGGCAGTTTGTTGGGCTTGCCTCAAAAAATATTTATTTATTTGTGAGCAGAGAGGGAAGGAATGGGCATGCCAGGGCCTCTCACTGCTGTAAACAAATTCTAGATGCATACATGGGATTACAAGTGTGAGCTAATATAGCAGGTTTTGTTTTTGTGTTTTTTTTATTTGAGAGAGAAAGGGAGAAAGAGGCAGTTAGAGAAAAGAGAGGGAGGGAGAGAATATGCACATGAGGGCCTCTAGCTGTTGCAAGTGCTCTGCAGACGCATGTGCTATCTTGTGCATCTGGTTTACATGTATCCTGGGGAATCAAACCTGGATCCTTTGTCTTCACTTGCAAACACATTAACCATTAAGCTATCTCTCAAGCCCTGTTATTGTGTTTTTTATTTTTACTTATTTATTTGAGAGAGGGACAGACAGCAAGACAGAGGCAGAGAGAGAGAATGGGCACATCCCAGCTCCTGCCACTGCAAACGAACTCCAGATGCACGTGCAACTTTGTGTACCTAACTTAACATGGGTACTGGGGAATCGAACCCAGGCCTTCAGGCCTTGCAAGCAAGGGCCTTTAACGTTTGAGCCGTTTCTCCAGCTCCTGTTGTTTTTCTCATGAGCTAGGGCTCGTATTGTATCCTTGGTTACTCTTGAATTCTGAGCAATCCTCTTGTTTCAGTATCTGAAGTCGCTGGGATTACCAGTGTGGGCTCTCACAGCTGGCTTTTGCTGTTTTTCTGGCAGGGGTAGGGGATTTGAGGTAGAGTCTTCCTCTAGCCCCGACTGGCCTGCGGTTCACTATGTAGTCTCAGGCCCTGCAGTCGCAGCCGTCCTCCTACCTCTGCCTTCCACATGCTGGGGTTAAAGACGCGCGCCACCGTGCTAGGCCTTTCTTTCTTTTCCTTTTTTAGTTGTGTTTTGTTTTCTTGTTTCCTTGTTTTTTAAATTTCATGTCATTTGTATGTGTGTAGAGTATGTGATATGTGATACATGCATTTGAGTGTGCAAATGTGTGTGCTCCTGTGTGTATGTGTCCTTCTTTTATCATTCATGTAATTCTGTGAAACAAGGCCTCTTCCTTAAGCTGGAGCTGCTGTCCTCCAGCTGCTCCCGGTAGTCTCTGGTCCCCTTCTCCTCTCTCTGTCCCCCACTGTGGGCTGGGGTTACAGACATGCATGGCCATGCCCAGCTTGTTTTTTTTATCTTCAAGGTAGGGTCTCACTCTAGCCCAGGCTGACCTGTGGCCTTGAACTCACGGCAATACTCCTCCCAAGTGCTGGGATTAAAGGCGTGCACCACCATGCCCAGCTTTCTTTTCTTTTTTTTTTTTTTTTCTATTTTTTTCTTTTTTCATGCCCAGCTTATTACATGGGATTTTTGGAATGGAATCTCCTGGACAACTTGGCTCCTCTGCGGAAGTAGCCAGTGCTCTTAACTGCTGAGCCATCTCCTTAGCCTAGTTTAAAAAAAAAAAAATTAATTTCTTTATGGGGGGGAGATAGAGAAAGAGAATGGGTACACCAGGGCCTCTAGCCACTGTAAACAAACTCCAGATATATGTGCCACTTTGTACATTAAGTGGGTACTGGGGATCGAATCTGGTCCTTAGCATTAACTGTTAAGCCATCTCTCCAGCCTGAGTGGTTTTTGTTTGTTTGGTTTTGGTTTTTTAAGCCTGGATCTCACTGTTTCCCAGGCTTGTTTGGAACTCTTGGACCCTCCTGCCTCAACTTTGGATAGCTGGGAGGTTAGGCACATGTCACCATATCTGGTTGTTTTGTGAACTTGACTTTAGCAATCCTCCTACTTCTGCATGGCCAGTGCTGGGATTAAAGTTGTATGCCACCACCCCTGGCTCTAATTCCCACTTTAAAAAAACTTTTTAACATTGACAACTTCCATAATAGTAGACAATAAACCATAATTCCCTCCCCTCCCCTACTTTCCCATTTCCAACTCCACTCTATCATAGCCCTCCCCTTTCAGTTAGGTTATTATTATTATTATTATTATTATTATTATTATTATTATTATTTTGATGTCATCATTTCCTCCTATTATGAGGGTCTGGTGTAGGTAGTGTCAGGCACTGTGCGGTCATGGGTATCCAGGCCATTGTGTGTCTGGACAACTGCATTGTAAGCAGTCCTACCCTTTCTTTGGCTCTTATGTTCTTTCCACCACCTCTTCCTCAATGGACTCTGAGCCTTGGAGGGTGTGATAGAGATGTTTCAGTGCTGATTCTTCCTTTGTCACTACTTCTCAGCACCATGGTGCCTTTTGAGTCATCCCAGAGGTCACTACCATCTGAAAAGAGAAGATTCTCTACCAAAAGTGAGAGTAGCATTAATATAAGGGTATGAACATTAAGAGAAGTGCTTACTGGGCAGTTTAGTGAGCATTTAGCCAGATAGCAGCAGGTGTTACACTCCTAGGGCTCATGACTTCTCCCATCATAGGTTTTCAGTGTCAGACATGTATTCCCTCCTGTGGAGTGGGCCTCCAGTCCAATTAGAGAACAGTTGGTTTCTCCCATAACAGACATGCCTTTATTGCACCCATTGGCTCATTTGGCCTGGCTGGCCACACTTAAGGCTTATAGTGTCCACTGTTGTTTATCTCCACTGATGACTTCTCTCTCTCCCATGGAGTTGCATAAAATGTAGCTTTTTCCAGCTGTGTGTCAGCTGGTCAACAGGGAGGAGGTTTTCAGCTCAGCTCCAGCAAGATTTCTCAGTGACCTTCCAGCCCAAGCATGTTGAGTCTTTTTAGCAATAGGGTCTTACCATCTATTCCTGGTGGGAAACCAAGAGCCTTGGCCAGCATTTATTGTCATCTGTTTTCTTGATGATAGCCATTCTCATAAGAGTGAAATGTAATATCAAAGTAGTTTTAATTTGTGTTTCCTTGATGGCTAAGCATGTCAAACTTTTTTTTGTTTTGTTTTGTTTTGTTTTTGATTTTTCAAGGTAGGGTCTCACTCTAGCTCAGGCTGACCTGGAATTCACTGTGTAATCTCAGGGTGGCCTTGAACTCATGGGGATCCTCTTATCTCTACCTCCTGAGTGCTGGGATTAAAGGTGTGTGCCACCATGCCTGGCTGCATGTAGAACTTTTTAAAGATGTTTATAGGCCATCTATATTTCTTCCTTTGTGAACTCTCTATTTAGTTCTATAGCCCATTTTATTTATTTATTTATTTGAAAGTGACAGAGAGAAAGAGGCAGATAGGAAAAGAGAGAAAATGGGTGTGCCAGGGCCTCCAGCCATTGCAAATGAACTCCAGACGTGTGCGCCCCTTGTGCATCTGGCTAACATGAGTCCTGGGCAATCGAGCCTCGAACTGGGGTCCTTAGGCTTCACAGGCAAGCGCTTAACTGCTAAGCCATCTCTCCAGCCCCATAGCCCATTTTTTAACTGGGTTGTTTGATTTTTTTCTTCTTTTTTTGAGTTCTTTGTATATCCTGGATATTAATCCTGTCAGATGTATAGCTGACAAAGATTTTCTGCCATTCTGTAGGTTGTCTCTCTGCTGTATTCATAGTGTCCTTTAATGTACAAAAACTTCGTAATTTCATGAGATCCCAATGGTAGGTTAGTGGTTGTATTTCCTGAGTAACTGGGGTTATATTCAGAAAGTTGATGTCTATGCCAAGATGTTGAAGGGTTTCCCCTACTTTTTCCTGTAGCAGTTTCAGAGTTTTAGGTCTGATATTAAGGTCTTTGATCCATTTGGACTTGATTTTTGTGCATGGAGAGAGATCAGGATCTGTTTTCATCCTTTTACAGATACATATCCAGTTTTCCCAGCACAACTTGTTAAAGAGGCTGTATTTACTTCAATGAATATTTTTGGCATTTTTGTCAAAAATCAGATGGCAGTAGCTGCTTGGATTTACATCTGGGTCCTCTGTTCTGTTCCATTGATCTACATGTCTATTCTTGTGCCAGTACCATGCTATTTTTGCTGTGTGGCTGTGTAATACAGGTTAAAATCAGGTATGGCAAAATTGTTTTGACTATTCAAGGTTTGTTTGTTTTTTTTTTTTTGTATGTGTGTGCTTCAAATGAATTTTAGGATTTTTTTCCCTATTTTTGTAAAAAATGCCATTGGAATTTTGATGGGGATTGTATTAAATGTGTAGGTTGCTTTTGATAAGATTGACCTTTTCACAGTATTGATTCTTCAGTCCAAGAACATGGGATGTCTTTCCATTTCCTAGTGTCTTGTGCAGTTTCTCTCGAGTGCTTTAAAATGTTCATTGTAGAGATCTTTCATTCCTTGAATAGGTTTATTCCTGATGCATGTGCAACTTTGTGCATCTGGCTTAACATGGGTACTGGGCAGTTGAACCCAGGCCTTCAGGCTTTGCAAGCAAGGGCCTTTAACCTTTGAGCCATTTCCCCAGCCCCTGTTGTTTTTTTTTTCATGAGCCAGGTCTTGTATCTCTGGTTGCTCCTGAGTTCACAGCAATCCTCCTGCCTCAGTATCTGAAGTAGCTGGGATTACAAGTGTGTGTTCCCACAGTAGGATTTTTTTTTTTTTTTTTGAGGTATGGTCTCACTCTAGCCCAGCCTGACCTGACATTCACTATATAGTCTCAAGCTGGCCTTGAACTCATAGCCGTCCTCCTGCCTTAATCCTGGTCTGGTTTCTGGTCTGAAAATGGTTCCAGGTCAGTCTGGGGCTGAGTGAGACTCTGCACCCAATAATGACAGAAGAAAAAGAGAGTGGTGGAGCCGGCAGGAATATATCAGTCAAATCGTGCACAACCGCCCTGACCTGGCGATGAGAGTGGCACTTTCAGTGCAGGGCAGGCTGTGTGCCGGCGGTGTCAGGGCCCGCTACATTCTGGGACGCCTTCCAATCTCACCAGTGCTTTTCTACTGTGCACTCTGTTAGGCTGCTTCGGTTACTGGATCTGGGGTTCTGATGGGTGGTGCTAGATGCTGAGGAGGGGGAGAGGGAGTGGATGAGATCTCAGGTGGTTCGTGGCGCTGACAGTTGGGGGATGGAAGGCTGTGCAGGGTGCCCCGAGTTGTACTGGAGCTGTTCAGCTGCTCCTGTGTGCTTTCTCAGCTGTTCAGTTTCCTGTGTGCTCTCTTCAGTGGCTGTTCAGCGGCTCCTGTGTGCTCTCTCTCAGCTGTTCAGCGGCTCCTGTGTGCTCTTTCAGTGGCTGCTCAGCTGGTCCCTCCTATCCTACCCTTCCAATT
Organism: Jaculus jaculus; assembly: GCF_020740685.1. Taxonomy (NCBI): domain Eukaryota; kingdom Metazoa; phylum Chordata; class Mammalia; order Rodentia; family Dipodidae; genus Jaculus; species Jaculus jaculus. The sequence continues at coordinate 1,236,558 of NC_059115.1, read as the reverse complement.
CTTTATTTTTTTTTAAAGCAGTGCAACTGTTTTTTTTTTATTTTAAAATTTTTATTAACATTTTCCATGATTATTAAAAAAAATCCCATGGTAATTCCCCCCCCCAACTTTCCCCTTTGAAATTCCATTCTCCATCATATTACCTCCCCAACTCAATCATTGTACTTACATATATACAATATCAACCTATTAAGTACCCTCCTCCCTTCCTTTCTTTTCCCTTTATATCTCCTTTTTAACTTACTGGCCTTTGCTACTAAGTATTTTCTGTCTCACACAGAAGCCCAATCTTCTGTAGCAAGGATCCACATTTGTGAGAGAACATGTGGCGCTTGGCTTTCTGGGCCTGGGTTACCTCACTTAGTATAATCCTTTCCAGGTCCATCCATTTTTCTGCAAATTTCATAACTTCATTTTTCTTTACCACTGAGTAGACCTCCATTGTATAAATGTGCCATATCTTCATTCTCCATTCATCAGTTGAGGGACATCTAGGCTGGTTCCATTTCCCAGCTATTATAAATTGAACAGCAGTAAACATGGCTGAGCACGTACTTCTAAGGAAATGAGATGACTCCTTCGGATATATGCCTAGGAGTGCTATAGCTGGGTCATATGGTAGATCAATCTTTAGCTGTTTTAGGAACCTCCACACTGATTTCCACAATGGCTGGACCAGATTACATTCCCACCAGCAGTGTAGAAGAGTTCCTCTTTTTCCACATCCCCGCCAACATTTATGATCATTTGTTTTCATGATGGTGGCCAATCTGACAGGAGTGAGATGGAATCTCAATGTAGTTTTAATCTGCATTTCCCTGATGGCTAGTGACGTAGAACATTTTTTTAGATGCTTATATGCCATTCTATATGCTCTATTTAGCTCCATAGCCCCTTTTTTTAAAATTTTTATTTGCATTTTCCATGATTATAAAAAAACATCCCATGGTAATTCCCTCCCTCCCCACCCCCCACATTTTCCCCTTTGAAATTCCATTCTCCATCATATTACCTCCCCATCACAATCATTGTACTTATATAAATACAATATCAACCTAGTAAGTACCCTCCTCCCTTCCTTTCTCTTCCCTTTATGTCTCCTTTTTAACTTATTGGCTTCTGCTACTAAGTATTTTCATTCTCATGCAGAAGCCCAGTCATCTGTAGCAAGGATCCACATATGAGAGAGAACATGTGGCGCCATAGCCCATTTTTTGATTGGCTTGTTTGATTCCTTATTATTTAACTTTTTGAGTTCTTTGTATATCCTAGATATTAATCCTCTATCAGATATATAGCTGGCGAAGATTTTTTCCCAGTCTGTAGGTTGCCTTTTTGCTTTTTTCACTGTGTCCTTTGCAGTGCAAAATCTTTGTAATTTCATGAGGTCCCAGTGATTAATCTGTGGTTTTATTGCCTGAGCAATTGGGGTTGTATTCAGAAAGTCTTTGCCAAGACCAATATGTGGAAGGGTTTCCCCTACTTTTTCCTCTAGCAGTTTCAGAGTTTCAGGTCTGATGTTAAGGTCTTTAATCCATTTGGACTTAGTTCTTGTGCATGGCGAGAGAGAATCTATTTTCATCCTTCTGCAGATATATATCCAGTTTTCCCAACACCATTTGCTGAAGAGGCTGTCTTTTCTCCAATGAGTATTTTTGGCATTTTTATCAAATATCAGGTGGCTATAGCTACCTGGACTTACATCTGGGTCCTCTATTCTGTTCCATTGATCTACATGTCTGCTTTTGTGCCAGTACCACACTGTTTTTGTTACTATGGCTCTGTAGTATAGGTTAAAATCAGGTATGGTGATACCACCAGCCTTATTTTTGTTGCTCAGTATTACTTTAGATATTCGAGGTTTTTTGTGATTCCAAATGAATTTTTGGATTGTTTTTTCTATTTCCATGAAGAATGCCTTTGGAATTTTGATAGGGATTGCATTAAATGTGTAGATTGCTTTAGGTAAGATTGCCATTTTCACAATATTGATTCTTCCAATCCAGGAACAAGGGATGTTTCTCCATTTTCTAGTGTCTTCTGCAATTTCTTGCTTGAGTGTTTTAAAGTTCTCATTGTAGAGATTCTTTACTTCCTTGGTTAGGTTTATTCCAAGGTACTTTATTATTTTTTTGATGCAATTGTGAATGGGAGTGATTCTCTGATTTCATCCTCTGTGTGTTTGTTGTTAGCATATAGGAAGGCTACTGATTTCTGTGTATTTATTTTGTATCCTGCTACATTGCTGTAGGTTTTGATCAGCTCTAACAGTTTGCTAGTATAGTCTTTAGGGTCCTTTATGTATAGAATCATGTCATCTGCAAATAATGATAACGATCTCTTCCTTTCCAATTTGTATTCCTTTTATGTGTGTCTCTTGCCTTATTGCTATGACTAAGACTTCCAAAACTATATTAAATAAAAGTGGGGACAGTGGACACCCTTGTCTTGTTCCTGATTTTAGTGGAAAAGCTTCCAGTTTTTCCCCATTTAGTAATATGTTGGCTGTAGGCTTGTTATAAATAGCTTTTATTATATTGAGATATGTTCCTTCTATTCCCAGTCTCTGAAGGACCTTTATCATGAAGGTAGGTTGGGTTTTGTCAGATGCTTTCTCTGCGTCCAATGAGATGATCATGTGATTTTTGTCTTTCAACCTGTTTATATAATGTATTACATTTATAGATTTGTGTATATTGAACCATCCCTGCATCTCTGGGATAAAGCCTACTTGGTCAGGGTGAATGATTTTTTTGATATACTCTTGTATTCTGTTTGCCAATATTTTGTTGAGAATTTTTACATCTATGTTCATGAGGGAGATTGGTCTGTAATTTTCTTCTTTTGTTCTATCTTTGCCTGGTTTTGGTATCAGGGTGATGCTGGCCTCATAGAAGGAGTTTGGTAGAATTCCTTCTTTTTCTATTTCCTGGAAAAGCTTAAAAAGCAATGGTGTTAGCTCTTCCTTAAAGGTCTGGTAAAATTCAGCAGTGAATCTATCTGGGCCTGGGCTCTTTTTAGTTGGGAGATTATTGATAACTGTTTGGATCTCCATGTTTGTTATAGGTCTATTTAAGTGATTAATCTCATTTTGATTTAATTTAGGTAGGTCATATAAATCAAGGAAATCATCTATTTCTTTCAGATTTTCATACTTTGTGGAGTATATGCTTTTACAGTATGTCCCTATGATTTTTTGAATTTCTCTGGAATCTGTTGTGATGTTACCTTTTTCATCTCTGATTTTATTAATTTGTGTCTCTTCTCTTTTTCTTTTGGTCAGATTTGCTAAGGTTTTATCAATCTTGTTTATCCTTTCAAAGAACCAACTCTTTGTTTCATTAATTCTTTTGGATTGTTTTTTTGTTGTTGTTGTTTCTATTTCATTAATTTCTACCCCAATCTTTATTATTTCTTCCTGTCTACTGATTTTTGGTTTGCCTTGTTTTTCTTTTTCCAAGGCTTTAAGGTGAAGCATTAGGTTGTTTACTTGCTTGTTTGTTTTTTTTTTTAAATATTACTTATTTATTTGACAGAGTGAAAAAGGCAGATAGAAAGAGAATAGGTTTGCCAGACCCTCTAGCCATTGCAAATGAACTCCGGATGCCTGTGCCACTTTTGTGTATCTGTCTTTATGTGGGTACTGGAGAATCAAACCTGGGTCCTTAGCCTTGGCAAGGAAGCACCTTATCTCCTGAGTAATCTCTACATCCCTATTTAATATTTGTACTTATTTTTCAAATATTTATTTATCTGCGTGTGTGAGAGATCATGAATGGGTTTCCGAGGGCCTCCTGCCACTGTAGGTGAGCTCAGGTGAATGTGCCACCCTTTGCCTCTGCCTTTATGCACTCACTAAGGAAGCGAACCCAGGCTGCAGGCTTTGCCAGTGTCTTTAACTGCTGAACCATCCCTCCAGCCTAAATGTTGTATGTGTGTGTGTGTGTCTGTCTGTCTGTCTGTAGGTGTATTCCGTGTGCTTGTACGGGTGCATCATGCATTGCATGCTTCTTTTTGTTTGTTTCTTTTTTTTGGCGGGGGGTAGGGTCTCACTCTAGCCCAGGCTGCCATGGAATTCACTGTATAGTTTCAGGGTGGCCTTGAACTCACAGCAATCCTCCTACTTCTGCCTTCCATGTGCTGGGATTAAAGGCGTGCGTCACCACTCCCAGGGCACCAGTGCTTCTTGCCCACGTGAATGAACTCCAGATGCATGTACCACTTCTTGCATCCAGCTGCTTTACATGGGCATTGAGGACTCAGACCAGGACAGCAGGCTTTACAAGCAAGCACCTTCAGCCACTGAGCCACCTCACCTCTTCAGCGCTCCCCCTTTTTTAAAAATTTATTTACAAGTGAAGATAAAGAGAATGAGCATGCCAGGGCCTCTAGTCACTGCAAATGAACTCCAGATACATACACCACTCTATGCAGTCTTTTTGTGGGTACTGAGGAATCAAACCCAAACCAATTTGTTAGGCTTTGAGGCAAAAGCCTTAATCACTGAGCCATCTCTCCAGCCCCTCAAATTAAGCAGAATTTTATGTAGCCTGGGCTGGCCTCAGACTCACTGTGTAGCTAGGTTAACCTTGAACTCTTGGTCTGAGTATTTGGGTCCTTAGCCTTAGGTTACAGGCATTTGCCACCACTTCTGGTTTATGTGGCGCTAGGGATGAATTTAGGGCTTTGATTTTCTTTTATTTTTAGTTTTTTCAAGGTATGTTCTCACTCTAGCCCAGGCTGACCTGGAATTCACTATGTAGTCTCAGGGTGGCCTCAAACTCACAGCAATCCTCCTACCTCTGCCTCCCAATTGCTGGGATTGAAGGCGTGTACCACCATGTCCAGTGAATCTAGGGTTTTGTACAGCCTTGGCAAGCCCTGTACAGCTTGGTGACACCCAGCCCTTGTAGATTCTGACAAGGTTTTCACTATGTAGGATCATGTGTCCTGCAAAAAAAAGATGATTTTGCTTTTCCTTCAGTCTGGACACCTCTGACTCAGTTGTCATAACAATGGTGAAACAGACATCCTGGTCTGGTTCTTAACCTCGGAGGGAAACTTTCAGTCTTTTCAGAACAGTTACATTTGTGAGAGATATCTCAAACCACCACATTCCACCTGCCTCTGCCCCCCATAAACTGACAACCATCCATGATGTAAATTGCAATGCATTCTTTTAAAGTCCTCATAGTTTTTATCAATCCCAGTGATTTTCAAACACCCCCATAATCTAAGGTCTTTTTTTTTTTTTTAATTATTTATTTATTTATTTGAGAGCGACAGACACAGAGAGAAAGACAGATAGAGGGAGAGAGAGAGAATGGGCGCGCCAGGGCTTCCAGCCTCTGCAAACGAACTCCAGACGCGTGCGCCCCCTTGTGCATCTGGCTAACGTGGGACCTGGGGAACCGAGCCTCGAACCGGGGTCCTTAGGCTTCACAGGCAAGCGCTTAACCGCTAAGCCATCTCTCCAGCCCATCTAAGGTCTTTTAACTGAGCCATAATACCAGAAAATCCCCCTAAACCCTATAATGGCACAGAATAAGCATTCATACTGCAAAAGATAGCATTGTACATAGCAAAGAAATATTCAACAAATACAAGATTTAAACAGGACAAACATCAAACTCTGTAACTCCAAGTCCAACAATTCTAGTCAATGACAAATCTCCAAGTCTGATAATTCTAACCACTGTCAAGTCTCTAGAGTTCCAATTCCGCCCCACCAGCTAGGCTACTCATACCTGGAAAACTTCATCTGGGTCCAACAGCTCTTCTTAGCATCCATCTCGTAGTCCCGACATCTCCGTTGGGTTTCCATTGCAATCCACGGTTCATCCTCATGGCTCCATCGGATATCCATGTAGACAACCAGCAAAGCTGCTTCACACTGCCCAACACAAGACTGTTGCAAACTCAATGACCCTTTCTTTCCTGTATTTTTTATACTCCACAATACCAGGTGACGTGCCAGTTTGTTAATCCAGGGGGGAATAAAGCAAACTTTGAAGAACAGGACACTCCTTGAGCATTCAGGCCCCTTCAAAAGAGTCTACCATCTTCCTATTTTCCCAGTGCAGGCCAGCTGGCCTAATCTGAAAGGTTGTAATCTCTCATATAATTAGAGCTGAATGGCAGAGTTTCAGCCCAAAGATTTTATTTCGGTGCCCTATCCCTCTGCTCATACCAGTTCATTTCTATGCAAAGCAACCCTGCACAACTTCTCAGGACACGGGCATAACAGTAAGCTTCTCACACAAACTGTCTCTAGCCCGGTCCAGGCAAAGCTCTTTCTCACCCTCACAAGCCAAACCTCACAGTTCATAGTTCTTACTGAATTTAGGTCTTTCAACTCTGACCAGAATAGTCCATCAAGCTGAACTTACAGCACTGCAAGGCGTGTTTTAGGTCAGAATTTCAAATCCTTCCATATTTCTCTTGAAAACGAGCTCCAAAAGGCCAAAGCTACACAATCAGGTGTCTAGCAGCAATCTCACTCCTGTAGTTTATTTTGGCTTACAGACTCGAGGGGAAATTCCATGATGGCAGGGGAAAACAATGGCATGAGCAGAGGGTGGACATCACCCCCTGGCCAACATCACGTGAACAACAGGAATAGCAGAGTGTGCCAGACACTGGCAAGGGGAAACTGGCTATAGTACCCACAAGCCCACCCCAACAACACACTGCCTCCAGGAGGCATTAGTTCCCAACTCTCCATCATCTGGGGACCTAGCTTTCAGGACACCTAAGTTCATGGAGGACACCTGAATCCAACCACCACAGTGAGTGCCCTTAGTCTTGGGGCTTTCACTGGCGCTGTGTATCTGCTTGAGGAAGTTCCCTTCTGCTTCATGATGAACGTTTTTGTCAGAACAGGCACTAGATCCTGTCATGTATCTTTTTTGTGTCAGTTGTGATGATCATATCATTCTTTTCTCATCTATTAAAGTGTATCACATTGATTATTTAGTGAACCTTTTTTTTACAGTCTAGAGGTTATCTACTTGTATTTTATATTCAGTAAGCCATGAATGAGCTTTAGCAGCCCAGCTGTCATATTGCTCCTCTGGGTGGAGCCCAGGTGCCTTTCACTGTCTTCCTCCTTCTGACCCTTTCCTGCACCCAGGTCAGGAAGCTGCTGGCTCTCAGTGCTGCATGTACTCCACATGCACCTGAGTTCCCTTGACAGCCAGCCTACCCTTAGCTTGCTGTTTACAGTGATGTCAGCAGCACATTGAGTAGCAATGAAGATGCTTCGATTTGCCAGGGTAACGTTTATCAGGCATTCCTTTTTGAACAGTACCATTCCTTTCATGTCTGTAGTATCACTCCCTCCATAATTCACATAGCTATGGCCAGAGGAACAGCTCTATGTTTCTCTAAAGGCCTAGAGATCATATGTCAGGTCTTCTCCTCTTCCCTTTATGCTCGTCAGTGTTGTTTAAAGAAGGAAAGGTAGGGCTGGAGAGATGGCTTAGTGGTTAAGCACTTGCCTGTGAAGCCTAAGGACACCGGTTCGAGGCTCAATTCCTCAGGACCCACATTAGCCAGATGCACAAGGGGGCACATGCATCTGGAGTTTGTTTGCAGTGGCTGGAGGCGCTGGTGTACCCATTCTCTCTCTATCTGCCTCTTTCTCTGTCGCTCTCAAATAAATAAATAAAAATGAACAAAAAAATTTGAAAGAAGGAAAGGTAGCCGGGGGTGGTGGTGCACACCTTTAATCCCAGCACTTGGGAGGCAGGAGTAGGTGGATCGCCATGAGTTCGAGACCAGCCTGAGACTACATAGTGAATTCCAGGTCAGCCTGGGTTAGAGTGAGACCCTACCTCAAGGGGGAAAAAAAATGGTTGAAGACATGGCTTAGCAGTTAAGGTGCTTGCTTGTCAAGCCTAAGGATCTGTGTTGGACTCCCCCGATCCCATGTAAGCCAGACACACAAAGGTGAGGCAAGTACAAGATGGCATATGCCTACTAAGTGTCACAAGTGTCTGGAGCTCAGCTGTAGTGGCAGAGGCCCTGGCATGTCAATTCTGTCTCTCATTCTCCCCTGCCTCGCTCTATAAAATAAAAATAGGAAGAAAAAAAAAAGTAGGGCCTGTAGACAGTGTGCAGAGGTTAGATGTACTTTCTGCACAAGTATAGGGCCTGTGACTGTCTGAGCTCAAATCTCCAGACCTCACATAGAACAGCTGGGATGGCCCTGTGCACTGGTCACCTCAGGTCTGCAGGGGCGCACAGACCCAAGAATGGACAGAGCAGCACTAGCTCCAGGAACAATGACAAGGGAGACTTTGGCTAGAACAGAACCTGGAGGAAGAGAGACAAAGCAGGGGGAATGGAGTGGTTAGAGGGCGGAGGAGTGGCTATACTTCCCTGGCATAGAAGTGTGTATGTGTTTTAAATACTTATTTTTGTTTATCTATTTGAGAGAGAAAGAGGGGGGCAAGGAGAGGAGGAGAATGGGCACCCTAGGAACTCTAGCCACTGCAAACATACTCTAGACAATATGCCACCTTGTATATCTGACTTTGAACCTGGGTCCTTTGGCTTTGCAGGCAAGCACCTTAACTGCTAAGCTATCTCTCTGGCTTTTTTTTTTTTTGAGGTAGGGTTTCACTCTAGCCCAGGCTGGCCTGGAATTCACTATGTAGACTCGGGGTGGCTTCAAACTCACAGCAATCCTCCTACCTCTGCCTCCTGACTGCTTGGATTAAAGGTGTGTGCCACCACACCCAGCTCCCCACCCCTTTTTTGGTTTACAGAAGTGTTTTGACATTTGACTTCCTGCACGGCCGTGTTGGTGAATCTCAGCCCATGGGATCTGGCCTGATAGAACTGCAGGGCGTGTGCATTTGGAGGCCTGTGGGTCTCCCCAGGGATGCAGTTCATGTGGGTCAGGATAGCTTGCTGCTGCCACATGCTGAGGCAGCTGATGCCCCTGGGCACCATTGCAGCTGCCAGACATGACATGTGGAGCCCTCAGGGTCGGCACAGTGTCCCAACCTGCATAGGCAGGGCAGCCTCCAGAACTCCTTGGGAGAGGCATCACCCCTCCTCCTACTGCAGAGTCACTGTCACCTGGGCTGTCTGCCTGCCGGGACACTGTTCAACCTTGCCCTGACCTCCTTTCCTTCTGTATCATTTCAGGCGAATACATCAAGACCTGGAGGCCCCGGTACTTCCTTTTGAAGAGTGATGGCTCCTTCATTGGGTATAAGGAGAGGCCCGAGGCTCCTGACCAGACTTTACCCCCCCTAAACAATTTCTCTGTCGCAGGTGTGTCTCAAGGAGAGCAAGCCAGAGCTTGGGAGCTCAGAGCATGCTGTTAGTTCTTGGTGTCAAATGGGACACAGTTATTCATGAGTCAGAGCCTGTCCTAGGACTGTTTGCCTTTGGATGTGATGCTCACCCTTTCCTTACTATCATTCCCTGTTAGTAGAACCCTGTGAGGCTGTCCCTCTGGGAGGTGGGGAGTGGGAAGACTGGAAATGTCAGGGCATCGCCAGCCCTGTGCTAGGTGGTGTCCCATCTTTCTTCCTGTGACTAGGGCCTGGACATATCTGTCACCAGCTTCATGTTCTCACTTAGCTGCCAGCCTGTGCCCTGAAAGCCTCTTGGACATTCCTCCTGAGTGCTCTAGGTCCTCACCCTCACCCTGTCCATGCTGACCATCATCTCCTCCCCAACTTTTCCTTCCTCCCTATCTCTGTCTCAGGCAGCCTTGTCTTGGCTTAGACCTTAGACGGAGGCTTGGCCTGGCCTTCAATGCCTTCCCCTGCCATGCAGCCAATTGCCCTTTCCTCTCCATCCCCATTCCCTGTCCTCTGCTACTGGCTGCTATCCCAGCTGCCCCTGACCTCCTATTCTCCAGCTTCCCCCCACCCCATGCAACAGGAGAACCTGTCAGTCTGTGCATGTTCCTCCCATGGCTGCCTGTGGTCCCCACGGCATAGTCCAGGTGCCATGACCTCCAGAGCCCTGCTTTCTGGCCTGACCCTCCAGCTTTTTTTCTCTCACATTTCCCCTTCTTGCCATTGCACTTGCCTCTGTCTGACCAGCGTGGTCCCCTGACCTTCAGGTCTCAGTTCAGAGAAGCTTCACCTCCTGATGCCCAGACAGGGCTGGACACTTCCTCTGTCTTTTCCTGTTAGGGCCCAACTTCTGGCTTGTCACTAGTGGTCTGGCCACCCTGCACTCCTGCCGGGTCCTGAGCCCTGCAAGAGCAAGGCCAGCGCATCTCAGTCCCTAGCACCATCATGGGACTTGACTCTGAGGAAGTGGCTGGGAGGGTGGGGTGTGCAGGCAGCAGGACCCCCACTCCCGTGTCCCCCACCTGCAGAATGCCAGCTGATGAAGACCGAGAGGCCACGGCCCAACACCTTCGTCATACGCTGCCTGCAGTGGACCACTGTCATCGAAAGGACCTTCCACGTAGACTCTCCAGAGGAGAGGTGAGCCTGCGTCTCTGTGGAGCTGCCCTGTGAGAGTAGACAAGCCTGGGCTGAGGACAAGGGACGCAGGCAGGCAGAATCCCCTGGACCCCGATGTCAGAGTTCTCTGCTTGTCGCTTTTCTGGGGTGAGGCATCTCCAGCTGAAGCTGAGAAGGCTGGGTTTCTGCTCTGGGTCTTTAGACCTGGGCACATTGGAGTCCTGGGCAGACCTTGTTCACAACTTTGAAATACGCAGAGGTCAGGCAGGCTGCATTCCGAATGGGCATCTCTGCTGATTCTGAGGTCGTGCGTGGTCCAGAGAGTCAGTTACAAAGGTCGGCTTAGGGAGCTGTGGGTGTAGCTCAGATGGCGAGGAGTGCCCAGCATGGACAAAGCCCCCACTACTACATACACTGGATATGGTGTACATGCCTGTCATCCCAGCACTTGGGAGGTGGAGGTAGGACATTGAGGAGCTCAAGGTTATCTTAGGCAACATAGCTACATAGCAAGTTCAAGGTCATCCTAAGCTACATGAAACTGTCTCACAAAAGAAGGGACTGTGGAGATGGCTCAGTGGTTATAAAGGTACTTGCTTGCAAAGCCTGGTGGCTTGGGTTCAATTCCTCAGTCAGATGGGCTTTTTTTTTTTTTTTGCAACAGCAAGAGACCCTGGTGCACATGTGCAAATAAATTTTTAAAAATTTAAATATTAGCCAGGCTTGGTGGTGCACCCCCTTAATCTCAGCACTCTGGAGGCAGAGGTAGGAGGATCACCATGAATTTGAGGTCATCCTGAGACTATGTAGTGGATTCCAGATCAGCCTGAGCTCAAGTGAGACCCTACCTCAAAAAGCCCCCCCCGCAAAAAATTAAAGATCAATATAGGGGTGAGCATGAGCCCAGTATCAGGAACGGAGACTGGAACACTGCTGTGCACCTAAAGCCAACCTGATGCATAGAGCAAGTTCCAGCCAGCCAGGATTACAGGGCAGGATCATGTCTTCTTTTTCTTTTTTTTTTTTTGAGAGAGAGAGAAATGGCAGAGAGAATGGGCACACCAGGGCCTCCAGATGCTGCAAACAAACTCCAGATATATGTGCCACCTTGTGCATTCGACTTACGTGGGTTCTGGGGAATTGAACCTGGGTCCTTTGGCCTTGTAGTCGAGTGCCATAACTGCTAAGCCATCTCTCCAGCCATGACCATGTCTTAATAACAAAAAAAGATCAAATTGGTAATCAGGAGAGATGATGCAGGCACATGTGGTATAGAGGGCAACCTGGGGTAGGGATGTAGCTCTGTGGTGAGTGCTTGCCTTGTACACATGAGGCCCTAGATTCACAACAGAAGAAGCAGGGAGGAAGCTTGGTGTCCATCAGGAGCCTCATTGTCACTGCCCCATCCGTGCAGACCTACCTCAGCTGCTGCCCTCATGTCCTAGAAAAGCACGTGAAGACTGGTGTTAACCTGGCCCTTAGAGGTCATGCTGTGACACACTGCTCCCACTGGACAGTGTCATGGGGTCCTCTGCCTCAGTGTATAGATGTCTTTGGTTTCCTCTGTGACTGCTGCATGTAGATTCCTGGGTTTACTGAGAAGGGAGCAAGCCTGGAGTAGGTTCCAGCCGTGTTGCTGTGATGCAATGTGCAAACGTCTCAGCTCGCCCTCGAGCTGACCTGTAGGCGGCTTTCTCGGGGAGGACTGCTGGCCCATAGGGTGTGCATTTGCTGTCGCAGAGTTGACCAGGCAGTGTTAAAGGTGCCTGCCTGCCTGTGCACAGGTAGAGCCTACCCTCAGCTTTCTTTCCTGTGTTTGCATTTGACCCAGGAGCATGAATGTCCTTTTCTGAACTTATTCGTGTAGCTTATCCCTTCTTTTCTGCTGGGGAGTTGGTGCTTTCTTATTCATGTCTGAAGCTCCTTGTGTTCTGATAGCTGCTCATCCTCTTACTCTATCCTTTTGAGTTCACCTCGAGAAGTGCTCCTAGCTCATCTGAGGGAGTGGGACAGACATTCTAGAGAGCTTCCTGTACAAGCCCCACATGGGATCCCCACGTGTTGTTGCCTGTGGAACATTGGAGTTGTGGCCTCAGTGACTGGATTGGACTTTGTTTTTATTCATTCATTTCATTTCAGTTTTACTTATTTATGTTTTTGTTACTTTTTGAGATAGGCTCTTACTCAAGCCCAGGCTGACCTAGAATTCACTATGTAGTCTCAGGGTGTCTCGAACTCACAGAGATCCTCCTACCTGTGCCTCCTGAGTGCTGGGACTAAAGGTATGCACCACCATGCCTGGCTCCATTTTATTTTTTTCAAATACATATTTTTTAATATTTTATTTTTATTTATTTGAGAGCAACAGACACACAGAGAGAGGCAAAGAGAGTGAGAATGGGTGCGCCAGGGCCTCCAGCCACTGCAGACAAACTCCAGATGTGTGCACCCCCTTTGTGCGCATGTGTGACATTGCACACTTCTGTCACTGTGTGTCTAGCTTATGTGTGACCTGGAGATTTGAACATGTGTTTTTAGGGTTTGCAGGCAACTGCCTTACTACTAGGCCATCTCTCCAGCCCATTATTTACTTTGAACATTTTATTTATTTGAGCAAGAGATGTAGATAGAACAGGTGGCCCTCAAGACACTGCAAACATTCTCCAGATTCATGCACCACCTTGTGCAGCTGGCTTACATGGGTACTGGGGAATTGAACCTGGGTCCTTAGGCTTTGCAGGCAAGTGCCTTAACAACTAAGCCATCTCTCTAAAGCCCTGTATTTACTCTGAATTCATTTTGGTGTCTGTGCATATAGCTAGCAGGCATCCTCTTGAGCAGGGCAGTGCTGCAGTGTACTATAATTACCCTTGCATACCTCCCTAAGGTTAAACATGCACTTGCCCTGCCACAGAATTACCAACTCGGCCAGCTGAGCTGCTGCTCAGTTGAAAACTGTGGGTTAGCCATTAAAAGCAGACCTGGCCAGGTGCTTACAGACCCTCACAGAGGAACCCACCCACCCTTCTGAGTTCTAACTCAAAAAGCATTAACTCTTCCTTTTTTTCTTTTCTTTGGGTACAAGCTGAAATCCTGAGCGTGCTTGCTCTAACACTTTTATTTATTTGAGAGAGAGTGTGAGGACGAGACAGAGAGAGAATGGGTGTGCCAGGCCTCCAGCCCCTGCAACTAACTCCAGATGCATGCACCACCATATACATCTGGCTTATGTGGGTACTGGGGAATCGAACCTGGGTCCTTAGGCGTCATAGGCAAAGGCATTCCCTCCAGCCCCAACCTCCCTCCCTTTTATAAGGACCTTCTTCCACTGGAGAATAGGCTGCTGAATTGGTCCTGTCCTAGAGAACAAGCCCTGCATTGCTGGCCTTAGCCCCAGATAAGTAGAGCCAGGGACACAGTAAGAGGCAACGCCTCCCTTCCTTCCCCCACCCTGCTTAGGGGAGACTGATGCTGACTTTGCTGTATGGCCCACTAGGCCAGAGGCTGCTGGCTGTCCTGAGCCTGGGGACTGCAGTGACAGGACATGGCCCAATACTGTGCTTCCTGCCTTCTGAGCCTCCTTTCTGGCCGCTCCCTGTAGTGAAGCTGAGCTCAGGGTGACCTGCCAGACCCTGCCATGTTCACTAGCCTCTGTGTTCACCTGCCACCTTGTTGTTCGTTCGTTTGTTTGTTTTTCTAAGGTAGGGTCTCACTTTAGCCCAGATTTGTCTTGACCTTGTGGTGATTCTCCTGCCTCAGTGCTAGGATTATAGGGTGTGTGCCTATCTCCCTTTGTATTTTTCTTTTCTTTTTTCAAGTAGGGTCTTGCTCTGGCCCAGGCTGACCTGGAATTCACTATGTCGTCTCAGGCTGGCCTCGAACTCACAGCGATCCTCCTGAGGGCTGGGATCAAAGGCGTGTGCCACCTTGCCTGTGCTTTTCAAAAGCCACTCTTGAGTTTCCGTTCACACTGGATAGAGGCTTACTTCAGCACTCTATAAAAGGTGTCCTCCTCCGCCTTGCAGTGTGGTGAATATCCCCAATCTGAAGTACCCCAAAATTCAAAATTTAGGGTGCCAACATGGTGTTAAAATGTTTCAAGATTTTCAGGCTATAAGTGTTTGGCCATATGGTAAAATTTATGCAAATTTTCTAAAACTAAAAAAATCCCAAGATCAGAAATACTTTTGGTCCTAAGCCTTTTAGACTAGGACTACTTAGCCTGTAATATGTATTTATAAATACCCTCATATCCATTCCATAGTTTAATTTTCCTAGTTTTCTTTTTTCCTTTAATTTTATTTTTTGTTATTGACAACTTCGATAATTATAGACAATAACCCATGATAATTCCCTCCCCCTTTCCCCTTCGCAACTCCACTCTTCATCGTATCCCCTCCCCCTCTCAATCAGTCTCTCTTGTATTTTGATGTCATCATCATTTCCTCCATTTATGAGGGTCTTGTGTAGGTAGTGACAGGCATTGTGATGTCATGGATATCCAGGCCATTTTTGTGCCTGGAAGACAGCATTGTAAGGAGTCCTAGCCTTCCTTTGGCTCTTATATTCTTTCTGCCACCTCTTCCGCAATGGACCCTGAGCCTTGGAAGCTGTGATAAAGATGTTTCAGTGCTGAGCACGCCTGTCACTTCTCAGCACCATGGTGCCTTCTGAGTCATCCCAGAGGTCACTGCCATCTGGAAAGAGAAGCTTCTGTAACCAAAAGTGAGAGTAGAATTAATATATGGGTATAAAGAAAAGTGCTTTCTGGGCAGTTTGGTGATCATAATATATGCATTTAGCCAGACATCAGCAGACGGTAACACCACTAGGCTCATAACTTCCCCTGTCATAGGTTTTTAGTGTCAGGGATGTATTCCCTCCCATGGAGCAGGTCTTCCATCCAATTGGAGGGCAGTTGGTTTCCCCCATAACAGATGTGCCACAATTGCATCCGTTGGCTCATTTGGCCTGGCTGGCCAAATATAAGGCTTGCAGTGTCCACTGTTGAGTATCTCCACTGGTGATTTCTCTCTCTCTCTCCCATTGAACTGCATGCAGTGTAGCTTTTTCCAGCTTTCTGTCAGCTGGTCCACATGGAAGAGGTTTTCAGCTCGGCTCCAACAGGAGTTTTCATTGACCTTGCAGCCCAAGCACATAGAGTCTTCAGCAATAGGGTCTTACCATCTATTCCTGGGTGGGAAACCAAGGACCTTGGCCATGACCCATGTTTTGAGGGTATCATGGACCCCTCTACCCAACAACTCACTGGAGGTATCCCATCTTGAAAATTTTCTAGTAACAATCTAAGGCTTCTGAATGTGCCATTGTCCAAAAAAGGTTTCTGTATGACTTATTCATAGCCTCTTAGATTTTAATTAACCCTCCCCCTACCTTCCTTTACTCAATCTCTTCTCCTAAACTTAGGCCTTTCCACCCCACTCTAGTTTTCTTGAAAAGACTGGTGATTTTTTTTGTGTGTATTATTGTTTGCTTGCTTTTGTTTTGTTTTATTTTGTTTCTTTTTTTGAGGTAGGGTCTCACCCTAGCCCAGGCCCAGGCCGACCTGGAATTCAATATGCAGTCTCAGGGTGGCCTCAAACTCACAGTGATCTTCCT